>NW_024386778.1:5977448-6183122 GCF_900408965.1 Simochromis diagramma
AAAATAAGACAATTCACTATATAATTCACAGCCCATCCATCCCAAACATATCAGATCATTAGAGGTTTTGTCACATTACATACCTGCACTGAGAGACAAAATAAGACTAATGACGCTAAATTTAATTACGGGTCATGGACAGCCATAAATGCTCATATTACTCACCCACACTGAATTCCAGCACAGGTTCATCTGGGTCCTGACTATTTCCTGCAAAATAACACAAACGTCATCAGAACATTAAGTCAGAGAAACAACATTTGGAGCTTTTGTACATGATAAATTATACTGCAGTAGTAAAACAAAGTCAAGCAGCAGTACATTTATTAAAATCACCTTCAGCTGTAATATTTAAACTGATTTTGTCAATTTAGATTATGTTTAGATTCAAATGAAACTAGTACCCTTGTAATGTCTTTTTAAATTAGAGGTAAATATTTGTATATTTTTTTACATAATAAATTATATTTACTGGATTTTCTCTCTATTGTAGTTTTATATAGCTATTACTTGTTTTTTATTGACTTGTCTTGTTTTTACAATGATTTGCTTTGACTGCAGCCTTTAAAGAAAAGACTATCTGTTCAGTAACTATCCATCAGACTGGGTCCATGTTACCAGCCAAAAGGGTAATAATTAAAGTAAGTTTTGAATTACGTATATTTGGGTGTTTAGGTGACACTTTTGCCAAAAAAACTATATAATTAGGTTTAAAAAAACTAAACATGTATGTATTTAAAAACAATAAGTGTGTTAGAATTACTACAGCAACAGGTTGTAGCTCACTGTACTGTTTTTGAGCACAACTTTGGTGCTTTTGCCTCATTTTTAAATCAGTGATCCCAGTAGCACAGTCTAAGCAGAGACCTCAGTGCTTGGCAAACAATCAATAGAATCAATATAATTATTAAAAAGAAACAAAATAAATGCCAACCATATAAAAAACATAAACTTAAAGAAAAAACTAAACTTGATTTTATGGCTATTGTTAACAGCAAGCATGAGGTTAGTGCATATGTATTATTATTGGAAAGATTACTGCAAAGAAAAAAAAGTTGAACCCGGAGGGGGCGATATTGCTCTTCTTACAATGAGTTACATTGCAGGCTATTACTTACCGTGTCACTCACATTTATTTCACAATGAGCTGAACCACTTAATTCGATTTAATTGTATTTATGCAGAGCTGAATCACAACACATTCTCCTCGAGGTGGTTATAGATTGTAAGGGTAGAAAGTCTAACAATTAAAAAGAAAAAAACCTCAATACAGTGGGAAGGAACAACTCACTTTTAACAGGAAGCACCCTCTGCAGACCACGGTTCAGGGAGCAAACTATCAAACTACGAGGTCTTTAAAATAAGGGTTTCCACAGTTGTCACGGTTTTCTGCATATAGTCGATTAATAAATGTTGAGAAAACAACTAATCGATTCAAATTTTTTATTTGAACAAGTATCAAATTGATTTTCACAGAAGCTTTCAATGGAACAAATACATAATGGTAACTGACGCTTTTATATAGGGTTTTTGTATTTTGCTCTGCATTAAAAAGCGCTTTATACAACATGCCTCATTCACCTATTCACCCAAACATTATTACAAGCACCTTTTCTACAATTAAGCTAAACATGCATAAAATGTTAGCAGTGGAGATTTGGCACCTGAAAGGACCCCCCTTTGATCCACTCCTAGTTTGAGTCTATTTACATTTAAATACTGATACTTCAATTTTGCCTTGGTTTGAGCTCCATAAAGCAGGCAAACCAGAATTAATCACAGAAGGCGAAAAAACACTGAAACTACGTTTTAAGCTGCGAGCCAAACAAACCAAAGGTAACCGTGTTTTGAAAAGAGCTATGAAGAGAAACAGACTAGACTACTGTAATTTCTCAATAAAATGTCGCTTATTATCGCTCACTCTCAAGAACAAAAAACGTGAGTAATTTTCCAGTAGCTCACCATATTTGGGATCTTCTAACATCCACACTTCATGTTTAAACGGTGGTGCGGAGGCGGTGTACCGTCGCAGGACGGATGTAGCATTCAGCGCGGTGTGCCTTTTTTTCAGTTGCTAAGCAACAGATTTGTCCCGCCCCTTTCGTTATGACGAGCCGGGCCAGTCCTTTGACTGGTGACCGTTTACAAAGAAACCGACCTTATATATAGACCTGGCTGTTCAGTTGAAACGCATTCATACAGCGGGACAGCAGCGCTTTAAAACGTTCAAACCGGGAGTTTAACACAAAACAACATTTTAGGCATAAAAACAAAAAAAGTGAATGGCAAGCTCAAACTGTAACACAATGACAAATGATGAAACAGTTCAGACCAATCGGGATAATTCTACAGTAGATGCTTTGGTATCCCTCTCTTGAATAACTTGTTCAGTAGTTTTTCGAACAAGCAGTGGAAGAGCTTACCTCAGGCTATCCGGATTGCTTCACCCGCTAAGCGGCTTGCAGGTTTTGTAGAGGACGTAACGGACCTGTGTGAACAGTCAGTAAGCAGTATCACCACTGAGGTCCTTCCCAGAACTCCCCTGTACATCAAAACTGTTCTGTCCAAACCACCACTGGCAAAACGTTTTGTCACCTGTGAAATTTTTGGACGATTCTGCTGAGCAGGAGTTTGATACAGAAAGATGGTTAGAGACATTAATTCAGGCTGTGCTTTCAAAGCTTGGTAAACTTTTAAAGTGCCCTCATTCTCACCAAAAACGTTTGTTGGATCTACTCTTGGACAAATTCAAGGGGATGGATTTGCATTTAGACCGAAAAAGTGCAGAATTATTTGACTGGCATTGCTATGCCATTTTCACTGATATTTGTGACCAATTATATAATTGGTCACAAATATCATTGAAAATGGGGAGGAGTGGGGAGGAGGATTCAATGAATTTAATGGGACAACCATATTTAATATCATAACTACTTTCAGTATTCCAAGAACACCTGTTGGCAGTAACAATTCTCGATAGACTGGAATCATATGAAAGAAAGAAAGATGCAGACTTTCAGTGGAAATCTTTGTGGAAGGACTGATTTCCCGGGTTGCAAAAAAATCAGACACAGTCTTCAGCATTGAAAATGCTGAAGCTATCTCCAACCGGCTTACCATGAAAATCTGGACTGAAATCAGGGCAGAATACGACAAAATCCCCCCAGAGAAGTTCAAGAAACTCAGCAAGAGGGTTTACAAATCCCTCTGTAAAAGATGGAAGCATGCAGAGGTTATTGTGACATCCTGGCAATTAAACGTCCAAGATCTTGATGAAGATATTGTTAAAACTTTCAAAAGAAAGATATTCCCAGAACCAAGTTGCATATCTAAGTGCTTCTCAGCGGTGCGTGCATTTTTTGGGAGGTTTAAGGGAGGAAACAAAGTTTCCCCTTTATAGTGACATCGTGATATCAACAGCAAGATATTTTCTAAAACTCACTGGACACTTTAAATTAGCTAGTTTTACATTTAGATCAGATCAAGTCATTTTTGAAATCCCCAGGAATGGTCGCGGCAGATGGCCCCCCGCCCTGAGCCTGGTTCTGTCGAAGGTTTCTTCCTCTTAAAAGGGAGTTTTTCCTTCCCACTGTCGCCTCGTGCTTGCTCAGAGGGGTTTGTTCTTTTGGGGTTTTCTTTTTAATACTGTAAGTTGTTACCTTACAGTGTGAAGCACCTTGAAAACACCATTGTTTCCTTTGGTGCTATACAGATTGAAGTGACTTGCACTGACAACATAACTAAGCTGGGACTTTAATTTAACATCAATAAAATTATAAAAATATTACATCTTGATTTCTGCTTGTTTTCATTGTCTGTGACTTAATGAATACAAAT
This sequence comes from Simochromis diagramma, assembly GCF_900408965.1. NCBI lineage: Eukaryota > Metazoa > Chordata > Actinopteri > Cichliformes > Cichlidae > Simochromis > Simochromis diagramma. The sequence continues at coordinate 5,981,286 of NW_024386778.1, forward strand.
GTGTAATTTAACAGATTTTTTCTTTATGTTAGTCTGACCGGTGATTCCACGTTGGCCTTAGGTGTTGGCGCGGATACGCTGCAGCCCCTGAGCCATTAATGGCCCAGCACACTACAGTAAAAACAAAACAACAGCCATCTCTCCAACTAGGAAAGGAAAATAATAAACTGCCTCCTTGGAGGCAACCTGACTCAAAACAGTTGCAGTCCAACTCAGACCGACTGCAATCACTCTCAGGCAGATTGATGAAGATCTGCAAATAACTGTTGTCTAATTTATAAACGCAGACAGATTGGCCAACACGTCTGTTCACAATAGAGGACTGTACTCTACATGGTTGCACCACTGAGGCATTATCTGCTGAGTGCTGTGATCTCCCCAACATGTCCTGGGTGTGTCCTGTCTGTCCTGGTGGGACATGCCTGGAACATCTCACCCAGGAGGCGCTCAAGAGGCACCCTTGTCAGATGCCTGAACCTCCTCAACTGGCTCGTTAGATGTAGAGGAGTAGCAGTTAACTCGGAATGAGACAGACAGCACCTACTGCTGGGGTGGGCCTACAGGAGGAAGAGCTCATGTCGTTTCTTCAGGACACCACTGGACCCCAAGAAGCTCTCCCCTGAGCTCCCTTTGGCTGCTGGGGTCGGCATACGTTCAACTTTAAAATCACTCTTGGTTCTTGGCTAGCTTTGTGTTAGCATCCTTTGTGTACTGATGCTTGCAAGAAGCTAAAGTTGCTTTGGCAGAATTTTCTTTCTCATATATGCACACATAAGGAGAGAGATGTTTTAAAGCTTTAGTCATCACCGTGCACTTTTCCTGATTCACACAAAATACAGCAATCTGGCACCTTCCCACAGGGTCTTGCACGAGTATTAAACATGTTCATTTGTGCTTTGGACTGTCACCAGATTTCTTCTAGAAGTTTCTTGCCAGTCAGCAACTATCTTGGCAACACCACTTGAGTTTGTGTGTTGCATGCTAACACCATTATCATATGTGTAATAATACTAAAGCTTCATCTTATGCACACACAAAAATATGGCTCCTTCGTGCAGGGTTTTCTGGTATGTTCATTTATGCTTCCCAATTTAAAAAAAAGAAAAAAAAAGAAAAAGCAAACTTCTTGCTTCTCAGCCACTGCGGCCACATCCTCACTGTTTTTTAGACAGTTATATAAACATACTGTGAGTGAGTCATAAGCTTAAATACAATAGTTGAAGGAACAAAAACTTAATGTTTAAAAATACCAGTCAAATCTGATTAAAGTAAATAAATAATAAGTATACAATGTAGTTTTAAGACTTATCTCAATGTTTCGTAACATTAATGTTCTATGAACTCGTGAGTCCAGAAATCTGAATGTCATGAAAAGTATTTATTATTCGTGTATTATTATTTTACAATACAAGGTTGTTTTTCTCCTGATACTTCATGCAAACCACATTTCTCCAGGCCGGTCCTAATCAGCTTACTCAGTATCACTAGATCCAATGCTGCTCCTCCAGCACAGCACACAAAAGTAGGAGACCGGAGATGCCATGGCTTAGTTAGGAGACTGTTTGCTTCAAGGCCACTAGAAGGTGCTGCCATAAAACTACAATAAATGAATTGACCTTTTGACCTGCTCACACTCTTTTATGCAAAACCCTGCTGATGTTACACACACACACACAACACATAAAGAGATTCTAGGTCTGACCAACCGTCTCCGCTGTGGGCAAAAAGATGACAGTCAATAAATTCTAAAATTGTTTTATAAACACAATGAATAATAGTTAAAAGTCCAGTGTCCCATTTAGGTACAAAGTAAAAACACACAGTCCAAGGCCAGAGCCAGCTATGCCACAAAGCCAGTTGCACTCCACACGTTGTTCACTTCAACAGGGGCAGCAATTGTCCTCTGAGACCCACCACCCTGTAAGTAGAAAGCCTGCACAGAGCGACAAAATAAGACAATTCACTATATAATTCACAGCCATCCATCCCAAACATATCAGATCATTAGAGGTTTTGTCACATTACATACCTGCACTGAGAGACAAAATAAGACTAATGACGCTAAATTTAATTACGGGTCATGGACAGCCTTCATAAATGCTCATATTACTCACCCACACTGAATTCCAGCACAGGTTCATCTGGGTCCTGACTATTTCCTGCAAAATAACACAAACGTCATCAGAACATTAAGTCAGAGAAACAACATTTGGAGCTTTTGTACATGATAAATTATACTGCAGTAGTAAAACAAAGTCAAGCAGCAGTACATTTATTAAAATCACCTTCAGCTGTAATATTTAAACTGATTTAGTGTCAATTTAGATTATGTTTAGATTAAAATGAACTAGTACCCTTGTAATGTCTTTTTAAATTAGAGGTAAATTTGTATATTTTTTTACATAATATATTAATTTACTGGATTTTCTCTCTATTGTAGTTTAGTATTATAGCTATTACTTGTTTTTTATTGACTTGTCTTGTTTTTACAATGATTTGCTTTGACTGCAGCCTTTAAAGAAAGACTATCTGTTCAGTAACTATCCATCAGACTGGGTCCATGTTACCAGCCAAATGGGTAATAATTAAAGTAAGTTTTGAATTACGTATATTTGGGTGTTTAGGTGACACTTTTGCAAAAAAAATTATATAATTGTTTGGAGCTATTTGTTCTTTATTTGTTCTTTTTGAAATTAGTTAAAGTTTGTTGTTAGTTTACTTATATTTTGGGGTTTATTTGTCGGTTAATATTTTGTTTAAATGATTTGTTTGTTTGTTGTTATGTTGTTAAATTAGTCAGTAAGAGCTGTAGGGCCATTTTGTTTCTATAAATAAAGAGACTGGTATAGGACCAGCATGCATTGGGGTGGGCCTATGGTTTTTTACCAGAGCAGGAGAAGCAGCAGGAAGGATCTTGTTATTGCTTGCCAAGATGGATAAATAAACCAAACAAAACTCTCAACTAAAATGTTTGGACAATGGACTTCTTTTGCCTGCGTACGAAATATTACCTCAGTGCAGCAGTGGCTTGTGGACTTTAAGTTGTGGGACGTTTGATCTCTCAAAAGTAAAGGAATTGCCACTACACAAAGTAAAAACCTTCCCGTGGACAAAGGAATAATCCTTCATTAATGGATATAAGGATTTCAAGGATCACCGTCGAACTCGAATAAATATTGGATCGTCTGGTGAGTAATCCAGACGGATTTGATGTTGAGGCCTGGATCAACATGTCACTCGTTCGTCAAAGCTGGTGAGTGATAATATTGTTTAAGCCGTAAAGGAAAACGGTGAAGCTATTGGAGCCAAAGACATAATTTCACTACAAAGACTGATGAACTGAGTTTTGCCGTACTAAATTGGAGCAAATTGGATCGCTAATTGAAACATGCCAACGCCCTCTGTGGAAATGTTTGTCCGCTGCAAAAGGCAGGTAAATGGATGTCATGTTTGTACTTTAGAATAGGACTCTCAGTGTGCTGTGCATCTTTATGAAGTTTGAAATAATCCAAGAGGACAATCAAAATGTCGGATGTTAAGAGTAAACGAGAGGATGACACTGAGATGCAAGCAAAGAAAAGAAGCGTTAAATTTACACCAAAAGGTTTGGATTTGTATATAAAGACATGCCAAGAAAAGCGCAGTTCAATGTGTAAGCAAGCATCTAAGTACATGGGGAAAATTTCCGCTTTAATGACCTCATATGAGAACGTTAAGGAAGTGTCTTCTGAATTTGGGAAGTTTATTAAATGCTATCAAGATGCAAACGTTTTGCAAGAATCCTTTTTAAGTTTGCCACTGCCAGAAGATGAAGTGAAAAGGCAAAGTGCACATTTCAGTCGAAGGTGACAGCATTCTCTGTTTTTATGGACAAAGTAAAGGTTTGGTTGCAGGAGGCGGGCGAGCCGTATACTGAACAAAGCAATACTGTTCGTAATGATAAAGCTGTTGAAAGTTTGGATGAAATAAAACCTGAAGACAGTGTCTCTAATATCTCAAGTGTAAAACCACCTTCAAAAACCTTGTCACAGCAAAGTCGAATTTCATCAACATCTTCCGCATGCATTAAAGCTGCGGCTGACAAGGCAGCGCTCATGGAGCGACTCGCTGCATTGAAAAAACATTCTATCGAAGCGCAAGAGGAAAAACTGAGAAAAAAAAGGAGACATTATCCTTGGAAACAGAGCTGGCAGCCACTAATGCAAAGCTTCGTGTCTTAAAAATAAATTCAGTTTGTAGCTCTGAGCATTCTGATGGAATGAACTCTTATTTTGAAAGAGGGCACGTACAAGAAGCGCCTAGTTTAAATCCTTGTGCCGATACATTTGTTCCAACATCAAGAGATTACTCTGGTATAAATTCTGCATCTGAATCACAAGTAATCGTACCTAGACAAAGTCAAACCAACATCAGGTTGATGATTCAGCTCAAGTGACGCAGCAAACACAGCCTCAGTCTCCTACTTTGACTGGGAATTGCACGAAGGAGATTGTAAATATTATGCAAAAACAAATGACATCACTACTTTGCTTGTAAAACAAAATTTATCTTCTGTCCTCCCCGCCAGAACATCCCTGTGTTTGATGGAGACCCTTTACAGTACAGATCATTTATGAATGCCTTTGAAAATGGAGTGGAAGCTAAAACTGATAACTGGAGCGATTGTTTGCAGTTTTATTAGAGCAGTTCACTAGGGGGCAGCCTAGGGATTTGGTGCATAGTTGTCAGCACATTACCTCCTGAGCAGGGCTATTCCACAGCCAAAGATCTTCTTGAAGAACATTTTGGGAACGAAAATAAAATTGCCTCTGCATATATGGAGAGGATTGTGAGTTGGGTACCTATTAAAAGTGAGGATGTGAAAGGTCTACAGTCATTCTCTCTTTTTCTTCAAGGATGTTCGAATCTAACACAGCAAGTTGTTTATATGAAGGAGTTGGATTTGCCCTCAAATATGAGAATGGTTGTTATGAAGCTTCCATACAAATTGAGGGAAAAATGGAGAGTTGTTGCCTATGAACTGCAGGAACAAAATGGTTACAGAGCAGTATTCACTGATCTGGTTGCCTTTATAATAAAACAGGTAAAAGTAGCATCAGATCCAGTGTTTGGCAACATCCAAGACTCACAATCTGGAAGCAGCTTTAAAAGCTTCAAGTTCTACCAAGCAAAGGAGAAAAGGAAGTAGTTTTGCCACTAATGTCAGTACAGTGCCAGGAATCAAAGCTCAATCAACTGGAAGCAGAACAACTTCCGCCGTTCTGCATAGTTGTTTGTTTTTGTTCACACAGCAATCATTTACTAGAGATTGTAAGCAGTTTAAAGCTAAAACGCATCAGGATAAGTTGACTTTTATCAAGGAAAGGGGAATTTGTTTTGGTTGTTTAAAAGTTGGTCACACAAGCAAAGACTGTAGGAGTCGTTTGGATTGTGATGTGTGTCACCAAAGACACCCAGGGGTTCTTCATATAGAGCGAAAGGATCCAGGGGCGTCTTCGGAACAAACTCAACAGAGGACAAACTCTAATGTCAACTTTTCAACTGCAACCACTCACATGTGGGTATATTGGGGCTGGTCATGAAGTTGATGCAATTTTTCTATAGTTCCAGTTCAAGTTAAGAGCCAAAAGAGCAATAAAATTGTGCAAACCTATGCGTTTTTGGATCCTGGAAGTTCAGGTACATTCTGTACAGAAACTCTGGCAAAAAGACTGAATGTAAAAGGTAAAAAGACCAATATCTTTTTGAAAACACTGAGTTCAAGATAGGATTGTTAGTACACAAGTTCTGTCTGGTTTGGAAGTGTCCTGGTTTGGAAGCAAATGATTTCATTGCCATTGCCAGATGTGTTGACTCAAAAGACTATGCCAGTTTCTACAGTTAATATTCCCCAGCAAAGCGACATCGATCAGTGGCCTCATCTTAAACCTGTTAAAACTTCACAACGTTTAATGCAGAGGTGGAGCTACTGATAGGCACTGATGCCTTCCAATGTTTTGGAGCCATGGAAGGTGATAACAGTGTGGGGGGTGGACCTTATGCTGTAAAAACCAAAGTTGGCTGGGTCATAAATGGTCCCCGCGCACTGGAAGTAACAGTGGAAATAAAACCAACTGCACTGCTGTAACAGCCATAGGATTTCTGTTGAGCGTCTTGAAGAAATGTTTGATTAAACAGTACAATCATGATTTTAATGAAAGATCATCAGAGGAGCAGACTGAAATGTCTAGAGAGGATCTTTGTTTCATGGATATTGTTAGTAGGTCAATAAGCTTATTGGAAATCATTATCACATTGATTGCCTTTCAGGAGAGAAGGTTCCAGTTTGCCAAATACCTCTGTGTTGCGGAGCAGCGTCTCCAGAGTCTCAGACGGAGATTTGAAAAGGATACTCATTATAAGGATGAATACACTGAATGTGTAAACAACATGCTTGAACAAGGATATTGCCGAGTTTGTTGCCTGTAGATGAGTTGCCACAAAGATGATGGAAAGGTGTGGTACATCCCTCATCAATGGAGTGTATCATCCCACAAAGGGCAAATTAAGAGTTGTATTTTGACTGTGGAACAACTTACAAAGGAGCATCATTGAACAGTCAGCTTCTACAGGGACCTGATCTCACAAACTCGCTGGTTGGGGTTCTGATCAGATTTAGACAAGAGCCTGTTGCATTAATGGCGGACATTGATTCCATGTTTCACCAAGTGCAGTCTCAGAAAAAACATGTCAACTTTCTCCGTTTCCTGTGGTGGCAACATGGTGACACTTCAAGGTCTGCACAGGAATGCAGGATGAAAGTGCATTTGTTTGGAGCTGTATCTTCGCCAAGCTGTGCAAATTATGCTCTACAGAGAACTGCCAGATGATAATGCACAACAGTTTCCAGCTGAAGTGGTTGATACAGTCAAAAGAAACTTTTATGTGGATGATTGTTTGAAATCTGTTGCTTCAGAAGAGGAGGCAGAAGCACATGGTGAATAAACTGACAGATATCTGTGCTAAAGGAGGATTTAAGCTTTCAAAATGGATCAGCAACAGTCGCACAGTGCTCATGTCAATCCCAGAGGAAAGAAGAGCAAAGGAAATTAAGGATCTGGATTTGGACACAGATCAACTTCCAGTTGAGAGAGCACTGGGTTTACAGTGGTGCATAGCAACAGACAAGTTCCAGTTCAGAACCTCCCTGCAGGACAGTCCAACAACCAGAAGGGGCATTTGTCTGTGGTCAGCTCACTGTATGATCCTTTGGGAATCTTGTCTCCCTTCAGTATGCCAGCTAAACTGTTGCTACAAGAGCTTTGTCGAGAAAATTTGAAGTGGGATGAAGTTGTTCCCCACTCTCTTTCCCAGCGGTGGCGTGATTGGCTGGAGGATCTCCAGCTGATTTCAAAGTTCGAAGTGGAACGTTGCATTAAACCAAATTGCTTTGGAAGACCAGATAAGGCAACAACTTCACATCATTTTTCTGATGCAAGTCAAGATGGGTATGGAACGGTGTCATATTTAAAGTTGGAAAAGAATAACGTCACGCATGTTGCTTTTATCCTGGGAAAGGCTAGAGTTGCTCCTCTCAAGCAAACTACAATTCCCAGGTTGGAATTGACGGCTGCAGTTCTTGCAGTTCGGGTGTGGACAGGGCTTCTGCAAAAGGAGCTGCAGGTCAGGTTGGAAAAATCAGTTTTTTGGACTGATAGTACTAACAGTACTGAAATACATCTCCAATGAAACCAGAAGATTCAATACTTTTGTTGCAAATAGAATTGCTGTCATTCGAGAAGCAACAGATGTGAATCAGTGGAGAGATGTTTCTTCTAAGGAGAATCCTGCTGATGACGCACCCAGAGGCATGAGAGCTGGGGATTTCCTCAAATGTAGAAGATGGATAAAAGGGCCAGAGTTTCTCTATAAGTCAGAAAAGGAATGGCCTAAACTGGATGTGGAGTGCAGTGTAATTTCTGCAGATGACCCAGAGGTTAAAAGGGACCTGACAATGAATGCCATTGTGAGGGAATTACAAAATCCTACCAGCTATTTTTTCCTCTACTTCTCGTCTTGGGCAAAACTAAAATCTCTGTAGCCTGGCTTTTAAAGAAAAGAGGTCTTGGTGTTGTTGGCACAGAAGAGGAAAGAGTTGCTTGCTGCAGGTTCGAATAAGAATGATCCGGAAGGTCAGAAAGAAATGGATGATGAAGGACTCCAAACAGTTTTCGTGAGGTTGAAGCTATAATGAACGACAGACCCATTACTAAAGTTTCAGATGACTCAAATGATCTTGAAGCACACCCAATCACTTGTTGTTGCTGAAAAATAAACCAGTTTTTCCACCAGGACTGTTTCATCCAAGTGATTTGCATGTCAGGAAAAGGTGGAAACAGATACAGTACATGGCAGAGTTGTTTTGGAAGAGATGGCTTTCTGAGTACCTACCTCTGATGCAAGAAAGACAAAAATGGATGAGGACTAAAAGATGTCTTATACCTGGAGATGTTGTTTTAATTGCAGACGCTACAGCTCCAAGAGGATCATGGATGATGGCGAAAGTCTTAAATGTAAACCAGGATGCAAAAGGCTTGGTGCGTTCTGTGAGACTACAAAAACAGGACCAGTGTTTTGGAAAGGCCAGTGACAAACTTATTTAGTTACTGGAAGCCTCATCGTGAAGAAAATCCTCAATGAAAATTAAGGATTTTTAAGGGAATAGCTCCTCCTTTTGGGATTTTAAAGTAATTGTGATTGTAGCACAATTAGGGGCCGGAGTGTTGGAGCTATTTGTTCTTTTTGAAATTAGTTAAAGTTTGTTGTTTTTTACTTATATTTTGGGGTTTATTTGTCGGTTAATATTTTGTTTTAAATGATTTGTTTGTTGTTGTTATGTTGTTAATTAGTCAGTAAGAGCTGTAGGGCCATTTTGTTTCTATAAATAAAGAGACTGGTATAGGACCAGCATGCATGGGGTGGGCCTATGTTTTTTTTTTTTACCAGAGCAGGAGAAGAGCAGCAGGAAGGATCTTGTTATTGCTTGCCAAGATGGATAAATAAACCAAAACCAAAACTCTCAACTAAAATGTTTGGACAATGGACTTCTTTTGCCTGCGTACGAAATATTACCTCAGTGCAGCAGTGGCTTGTGGACTTTAAGTTGTGGGACGTTTGATCTCTCAAAAGTAAAGGAATTGCCACTACAATTAGCTTTAAAAAAACTAAACATGTATGTATTTAAAAACAATAAGTGTGTTAGAATTACACAGCAACAGGTTGTAGCTCACTGTACTGTTTTTGAGCACAACTTTGGTGCTTTTGCCTCATTTTTAAATCAGTGATCCCAGTAGCACAGTCTAAGCAGAGACCTCAGTGCTTGGCAAACAATCAATAGAATCAATATAATTATTAAAAAGAAACAAAATAAATGCCAACCATAAAAAACATAAACTTAAAGAAAAAACTAAACTTGATTTTATGTCTTTAGGCTATTGTTAACAGCAAGCATGAGGTTAGTGCATATATTATTATTATGGAAAGATTACTGCAAAGAAAAAAAAGTTGAACCAGGAGGGGGCGATATTGCTCTCTACAATGAGTTACATGCAGGCTATTACTTACCGTGTCACTCACATTTATTTCACAAATTAGCTGAACCCACTTAATTCGATTTAATTGTATTTATGCAGAGCTGAATCACAACAACATTCTCCTCGAGGTGGTATAGATTGTAAGGTAGAAAGTCTACAATTAAAAGAAAAAACCTCAATACAGTGGGAAGGAACAACTCACTTTTAACAGGAAGCACCCTCTGGCAGAACCACGGTCAGGGAGCAAACTATCAAACTACGAGGTCTTTAAAATAAGGGTTCCACAGTGTCACAGTTTTCTGCATATAGTCGATTAATAAATGTTGAGAAAACAACTAATCGATTCAAATTTTTATTTGAACAAGTATCAAATTGATTTTCACAGAAGCGTTCAATGGAACAAATACATAAATGGTAAACTGACTGCTTTTTATATAGGGTTTTTGTATTTTGCTCGTGCATTAAAAAGCGCTTTATACAACATGCCTCATTCACCTATTCACCCAAACATTATTACAAGCACCTTTTCTACAATTAAGCTAAACATGCATAAAATGTTAGCAGTGGAGATTTGGCACCTCAAAGGACCCCCTTTGATCCACTCCTAGTTTGAGTCTATTTACATTTAAATACTGATACTTCAATTTGCCTTGGTTTGAGCTCCATAAAGCAGGCAAACCAGAATTAATCACAGAAGGCGAAAAAACTGAAACTACGTTTTAAGCTGCGAGCCAAACAAACCAAAGGTAACCGTGTTTTGAAAAGAGCTATGAAGAGAAGACAGACTACTGTAATTTCTCAATAAATGTCGCTTATTATCGCTCACTCTCAAGAACAAAAACGTGAGTAATTTTCCAGTAGCTCACCATATTTGGGATCTTCTAACATCCACACTTCATGTTTAAACGGTGGTGCGGAGGCGGTGTACCGTCGCAGGATGGATGTAGCATTCAGCGCGGTGTGCCTTTTTTTCAGTTGCTAAGCAACAGATTTGTCCCGCCCCTTTCGTTATGACGAGCCGGGCCAGTCCTTTGACTGGTGACGTTACAAAGAAACCGACCTTATATAGACCTGGCTGTTCAGTTGAAACGCATTCATACAGCGGGACAGCAGCGCTTTAAACGTTCAAACACGGAGTTTAACACAAAACAACATTTTAGGCATAAAAAACAAAAAAGTGAAATGGCAAGCTCAAACTGTAACACAATGACAAATGATGAAACAGTTCAGACCAATCGGGATAATTCTACAGTAGATGCTTTGGTATCCCTCTTGAATAACTTGTTCAGTAGTTTTTCGAACAAGCAGTGGGAAGAGCTTACCTCAGGCTATCCGGATTGCTTCACCGCTAAGCGGCTTGCAGGTTTTGTAGAGGACGTAACGGACCTGTGTGAACAGTCAGTAGCAGTATCACCACTGAGGTCTTCCCAGAACTCCCCTGTACATCAAAACTGTTCTGTCCACACCACCACTGGCAAAACGTTTTTGTCACCTGTGAAATTTTTGGACGATTCTGCTGAGCAGGAGTTTGATACAGAAAGATGGTTAGAGACATTAATTCAGGCTGTGCTTTCAAAGCTTGGTAAACTTTTAAAGTGCCCTCATTCTCACCAAAAACGTTTGTTGGATCTACTCTTGGACAAATTTCAAGGGGATGGAATTTGCCTTTAGACGAAAAGTGCAGAATTATTTTGACTGCATTGCTAATGCCATTTTCACTGATATTTGTGACCAATTATATAATTGGTCACTAATATCATGGAAATGGGGAGGAGTGGGGAGGAGGATTCAATGAATTTAATGGGACAACCAATATTTAATATCATAACTACTTCAGTATTCCAAGAACACCTGTTGGCAGTAACAATTCTCGATAGACTGGAATCATATGAAAAGAAAGAAAGATGCAGACTTTCAGTGGAAATCTTTGTGGAAGGACTGATTTCCCGGGTTGCAAAAAAATCAGACACAGTCTTCAGCATTGAAAATGCTGAAGCTATCTCCAACCGGCTTACCATGAAAATCTGGACTGAAATCAGGGCAGAATACGACAAAATCCCCCCAGAGAAGTTCAAGAAACTCAGCAAGAGGGTTTACAAATCCCCTCTGTAAAAGATGGAAGCATGCAGAGGTTATTGTGACATCCTGGCAATTAACGTCCAAGATCTTGATGAAGATATTGTTAAAACTTTCAAAAGAAGATATTCCCAGAACTCAAGTTGCATATCTAAGTGCTTCTCAGCGGTGCGTGCATTTTTTGGGAGGTTTAAGGGAGGAACAAAGTTCCCCTTATAGTGACATCGTGATATCAACAGCAAGATATTTTCTAAACCTCACTGGACACTTTAAATAGCTAGTTTTACATTTAGATCAGATCAAGTCATTTTTTGAAATCCCCAGGAATGGTCGCGGCAGATGGCCCACCCCGCCCTGAGCCTGTTCTGTCGAAGGTTTCTTCCTCTTAAAAGGGAGTTTTCCTTCCACTGTCGCCTCGTGCTTGCTCAGAGGGGTTGTTCTTTTGGGGTTTTCTTTTTACTACTGTAAGTTGTTACCTTACAGTGTGTGAAGCACCTTGACACACACCATTGTTTCCTTTGGTGCTATACAGATTGAAGTGACTTGCACTGACAACATAACTAAGCGGGACTTTAATTTAACATCAATAAAATTATAAAAATATTTACATCTTGATTTCTGCTTGTTTTCATTGTCTGTGACTTAATGAATACAAATGTGTAATTTAACAGATTTTTTCTTTATGTTAGTCTGACCGGTTGATTCCACGTGGCCTTAGGTGTTGGCGCGGATACGCTGCAGCCCCTGAGCCATTAATGCCCAGCACACTACAGTAAAACAAAACAACAGCCATCTCTCCAACTAGGAAAGGAAAATAATAAACTGCCTCCTTGGAGGCAACCTGACTCAAAACAGTTGCCGTCCAACTCAGACCGACTGCAATCACTCTCAGGCAGATTGATGAAGATCTGCAAATAACTGTTGTCTAATTTATAAACGCAGACAGATGCCAACAACGTCTGTTTTACAATAGAGGACTGTACTTACATGGTTGCACCACTGAGGCATTCTCTGCTGAGTGCTGTGATCTCCCCAACATGTCCTGGGTGTGTCCTGTCTGTCCTGGTGGGACATGCCTGGAACATCTCACCCAGGAGGCGCTCAAGAGGCACCCTTGTCAGATGCCTGAACCTCCTCAACTGGCTCGTTTAGATGTAGAGGAGTAGCAGTTAACTCGGAATGAGACAGACAGCACCTACTGCTGGGGTGGGCCTACAGGAGGGAGCGCTCATGTCGTTTCTTCAGGACACATCACTGGACCCCAAGAAGCTCTGCCCTGAGCTCCCTTTGGCTGCTGGGGTCGGCATACGTTCAACTTTAAAATCACTCTTGGTTCTTGGCTAGCTTTGTGTTAGCATCCTTTGTGTACTGATGCTTGCAAGAAGCTAAAGTTGCTTTGGCAGAATTTTCTTTCTCATATATGCACACATAAGGAGAGAGATGTTTTATAAGCTTTAGTCATCACCGTGCACTTTTCCTGATTCACACAAAATACAGCAATCTGGCACCTTCCCACAGGGTCTTGCACGAGTATTAAACATGTTCATTTGTGCTTTGGACTGTCACCAGATTTCTTCTAGAAGTTTCTTGCCAGTCAGCAACTATCTTGGCAACACCACTTGAGTTTGTGTGTTGCATGCTAACACCATTATCATATGTGTAATAATACTAAAGCTTCATCTTATGCACACACAAAAAACAAATATGGCTCCTTCGTGCAGGGTTTTCTGGTATGTTCATTTATGCTTCCCAATTTAAAAAAAAGAAAAAAAAAGAAAAAGCAAACTTCTTGCTTCTCAGCCACTGCGGCCACATCCTCACTGTTTTTTAGACAGTTATATAAACATACTGTGAGTGAGTCATAAGCTTAAATACAATAGTTGAAGGAACAAAAACTTAATGTTTAAAAATACCAGTCAAATCTGATTAAAGTAAATAAATAATAAGTATACAATGTAGTTTTAAGACTTATCTCAATGTTTCGTAACATTAATGTTCTATGAACTCGTGAGTCCAGAAATCTGAATGTCATGAAAAGTATTTATTATTCGTGTATTATTATTTTACAATACAAGGTTGTTTTTCTCCTGATACTTCATGCAAACCACATTTCTCCAGGCCGGTCCTAATCAGCTTACTCAGTATCACTAGATCCAATGCTGCTCCTCCAGCACAGCACACAAAAGTAGGAGAGACCGGAGATGCCATGGCTTAGTTAGGAGACTGTTTGCTTCAAGGCCACTAGAAGGTGCTGCCATAAAACTACAATAAATGAATTGACCTTTTGACCTGCTCACACTCTTTTATGCAAAACTCTGCTGATGTTACACACACACACACACACATAAAGAGATTCTAGGTCTGACCAACCGTCTCCGCTGTGGGCAAAAAGATGACAGTCAATAAAATTCTAAAATTGTATTTATAAACACAATGAATAATAGTTAAAAGTCCAGTGTCCCATTTAGGTACAAAGTAAAAACACACAGTCCAAGGCCAGAGCCAGCTATGCCACAAAGCCAGTTGCACTCCACACGTTGTTCACTTCAACAGGGGTAGCAATTGTCCTCTGAGACCCACCACCCTGTAAGTAGAAAGCCTGCACAGAGCGACAAAATAAGACAATTCACTATATAATTCACAGCCCATCCATCCCAAACATATCAGATCATTAGAGGTTTTGTCACATTACATACCTGCACTGAGAGACAAAATAAGACTAATGACGCTAAATTTAATTACGGGTCATGGACAGCCTTCATAAATGCTCATATTACTCACCCACACTGAATTCCAGCACAGGTTCATCTGGGTCCTGACTATTTCCTGCAAAATAACACAAACGTCATCAGAACATTAAGTCAGAGAAACAACATTTGGAGCTTTTGTACATGATAAATTATACTGCAGTAGTAAAACAAAGTCAAGCAGCAGTACATTTATTAAAATCACCTTCAGCTGTAATATTTAAACTGATTTAGTGTCAATTTAGATTATGTTTAGATTAAAATGAAACTAGTACCCTTGTAATGTCTTTTTAAATTAGAGGTAAATATTTGTATATTTTTTTACATAATATAATTATATTTACTGGATTTTCTCTCTATTGTAGTTTAGTATTATAGCTATTACTTGTTTTTTATTGACTTGTCTTTACAATGATTTGCTTTGACTGCAGCCTTTAAAGAAAAGACTATCTGTTCAGTAACTATCCATCAGACTGGGTCCATGTTACCAGCCAAAAGGGTAATAATTAAAGTAAGTTTTGAATTACGTATATTTGGGTGTTTAGGTGACACTTTTGCCAAAAAAACTATATAATTAGGTTTAAAAAAACTAAACATGTATGTATTTAAAAACAATAAGTGTGTTAGAATTACTACAGCAACAGGTTGTAGCTCACTGTACTGTTTTTGAGCACAACTTTGGTGCTTTTGCCTCATTTTTAAATCAGTGATCCCAGTAGCACAGTCTAAGCAGAGACCTCAGTGCTTGGCAAACAATCAATAGAATCAATATAATTATTAAAAAGAAACAAAATAAATGCCAACCATATAAAAAACATAAACTTAAAGAAAAAACTAAACTTGATTTAGGCTATTGTTAACAGCAAGCATGAGGTTAGTGCATATGTATTATTATTGGAAAGATTACTGCAAAGAAAAAAAAAAGTTGAACCAGGAGGGGGCGATATTGCTCTTCTTACAATGAGTTACATGCAGGCTATTACTTACCGTGTCACTCACATTTATTTCACAAATTAGCTGAACCCACTTAATTCGATTTAATTGTATTTATGCAGAGCTGAATCACAACAACATTCTCCTCGAGGTGGTATAGATTGTAAGGTAGAAAGTCTACAATTAAAAAGAAAAAACCTCAATACAGTGGGAAGGAACAACTCACTTTTAACAGGAAGCACCCTCTGGCAGAACCACGGTCAGGGAGCAAACTATCAAACTACGAGGTCTTTAAAATAAGGGTTCCACAGTGTCACAGTTTTCTGCATATAGTCGATTAATAAATGTTGAGAAAACAACTAATCGATTCAAATTTTTTATTTGAACAAGTATCAAATTGATTTTCACAGAAGCGTTCAATGGAACAAATACATAAATGGTAAACTGACTGCTTTTTATATAGGGTTTTTGTATTTTGCTCGTGCATTAAAAAGCGCTTTATACAACATGCCTCATTCACCTATTCACCCAAACATTATTACAAGCACCTTTTCTACAATTAAGCTAAACATGCATAAAATGTTAGCAGTGGAGATTTGGCACCTCAAAGGACCCCCTTTGATCCACTCCTAGTTTGAGTCTATTTACATTTAAATACTGATACTTCAATTTTGCCTTGGTTTGAGCTCCATAAAGCAGGCAAACCAGAATTAATCACAGAAGGCGAAAAAACACTGAAACTACGTTTTAAGCTGCGAGCCAAACAAACCAAAGGTAACCGTGTTTTGAAAAGAGCTATGAAGAGAAACAGACAGACTACTGTAATTTCTCAATAAAATGTCGCTTATTATCGCTCACTCTCAAGAACAAAAACGTGAGTAATTTTCCAGTAGCTCACCATATTTGGGATCTTCTAACATCCACACTTCATGTTTAAACGGTGGTGCGGAGGCGGTGTACCGTCGCAGGACGGATGTAGCATTCAGCGCGGTGTGCCTTTTTTTCAGTTGCTAAGCAACAGATTTGTCCCGCCCCTTTCGTTATGACGAGCCGGGCCAGTCCTTTGACTGGTGACGTTACAAAGAAACCGACCTTATATATAGACCTGGCTGTTCAGTTGAAACGCATTCATACAGCGGGACAGCAGCGCTTTAAACGTTCAAACACGGAGTTTAACACAAAACAACATTTTAGGCATAAAAAACAAAAAAGTGAAATGGCAAGCTCAAACTGTAACACAATGACAAATGATGAAACAGTTCAGACCAATCGGGATAATTCTACAGTAGATGCTTTGGTATCCCTCTTGAATAACTTGTTCAGTAGTTTTTCGAACAAGCAGTGGGAAGAGCTTACCTCAGGCTATCCGGATTGCTTCACCGCTAAGCGGCTTGCAGGTTTTGTAGAGGACGTAACGGACCTGTGTGAACAGTCAGTAGCAGTATCACCACTGAGGTCTTCCCAGAACTCCCCTGTACATCAAAACTGTTCTGTCCACACCACCACTGGCAAAACGTTTTTGTCACCTGTGAAATTTTTGGACGATTCTGCTGAGCAGGAGTTTGATACAGAAAGATGGTTAGAGACATTAATTCAGGCTGTGCTTTCAAAGCTTGGTAAACTTTTAAAGTGCCCTCATTCTCACCAAAAACGTTTGTTGGATCTACTCTTGGACAAATTCAAGGGGATGGATTTGCATTTAGACCGAAAAGTGCAGAATTATTTTGACTGCATTGCTAATGCCATTTTCACTGATATTTGTGACCAATTATATAATTGGTCACAAATATCAGTGAAAATGGGGAGGAGTGGGGAGGAGGATTCAATGAATTTAATGGGACAACCAATATTTAATATCATAACTACTTCAGTATTCCAAGAACACCTGTTGGCAGTAACAATTATCGATAGACTGGAATCATATGAAAAGAAAGAAAGATGCAGACTTTCAGTGGAAATCTTTGTGGAAGGACTGATTTCCCGGGTTGCAAAAAAATCAGACACAGTCTTCAGCATTGAAAATGCTGAAGCTATCTCCAACCGGCTTACCATGAAAATCTGGACTGAAATCAGGGCAGAATACGACAAAATCCCCCCAGAGAAGTTCAAGAAACTCAGCAAGAGGGTTTACAAATCCCTCTGTAAAAGATGGAAGCATGCAGAGGTTATTGTGACATCCTGGCAATTAAACGTCCAAGATCTTGATGAAGATATTGTTAAAACTTTCAAAAGAAAGATATTCCCAGAACCAAGTTGCATATCTAAGTGCTTCTCAGCGGTGCGTGCATTTTTTGGGAGGTTTAAGGGAGGAAACAAAGTTTCCCCTTTATAGTGACATCGTGATATCAACAGCAAGATATTTTCTAAAACTCACTGGACACTTTAAATGAGCTAGTTTTACATTTAGATCAGATCAAGTCATTTTTGAAATCCCCAGGAATGGTCGCGGCAGATGGCCACCCCGCCCTGAGCCTGGTTCTGTCGAAGGTTTCTTCCTCTTAAAAGGGAGTTTTTCCTTCCCACTGTCGCCTCGTGCTTGCTCAGAGGGGTTTGTTCTTTTGGGGTTTTCTTTTTAATACTGTAAGTTGTTACCTTACAGTGTGAAGCACCTTGAAAACACCATTGTTTCCTTTGGTGCTATACAGATTGAAGTGACTTGCACTGACAACATAACTAAGCTGGGACTTTAATTTAACATCAATAAAATTATAAAAATATTACATCTTGATTTCTGCTTGTTTTCATTGTCTGTGACTTAATGAATACAAATGTGTAATTTAACAGATTTTTTCTTTATGTTAGTCTGACCGGTGATTCCACGTTGGCCTTAGGTGTTGGCGCGGATACGCTGCAGCCCCTGAGCCATTAATGGCCCAGCACACTACAGTAAAAACAAAACAACAGCCATCTCTCCAACTAGGAAAGGAAAATAATAAACTGCCTCCTTGGAGGCAACCTGACTCAAAACAGTTGCAGTCCAACTCAGACCGACTGCAATCACTCTCAGGCAGATTGATGAAGATCTGCAAATAACTGTTGTCTAATTTATAAACGCAGACAGATTGCCAACACGTCTGTTCACAATAGAGGACTGTACTTACATGGTTGCACCACTGAGGCATTCTCTGCTGAGTGCTGTGATCTCCCCAACATGTCCTGGGTGTGTCCTGTCTGTCCTGGTGGGACATGCCTGGAACATCTCACCCAGGAGGCGCTCAAGAGGCACCCTTGTCAGATGCCTGAACCTCCTCAACTGGCTCGTTTAGATGTAGAGGAGTAGCAGTTAACTCGGAATGAGACAGACAGCACCTACTGCTGGGGTGGGCCTACAGGAGGGAGAGCTCATGTCGTTTCTTCAGGACACATCACTGGACCCCAAGAAGCTCTCCCCTGAGCTCCCTTTGGCTGCTGGGGTCGGCATACGTTCAACTTTAAAATCACTCTTGGTTCTTGGCTAGCTTTGTGTTAGCATCCTTTGTGTACTGATGCTTGCAAGAAGCTAAATTTGCTTTGGCAGAATTTTCTTTCTCATATATGCACACTGTTAGATTCTAATATTATTTTATGCCATGTTATACCCCGAATTAAAGATTGTGAATTATTATGTAGTTTTAGTTTGCATTATTCTCCTGAATTAGAAGAAGCTGATAACTATTACATTAGTTAAACTGATTTGCATTACATTAAATTGCTGACTTGTTGTGAATGAATGATATTGTTTTATGATGCATTATACTGCTGAGTTATAAGAAATACTGTTCGCAGAAGGTTATTGTCTAATTTGTCTGAGTAGAAGAGAACAGAGTGTGCCAAGGTCGTAGCTCAGGCGCTGTGTGAGAGAAAGCATGTGAATGTTTAGGCTTTGTATGATAAGGTGGAGGCACCAGAGGCTATAAAAGTTTGAGCAATGCTCCACCATTTTGAGATTTTGAGGCTGTCTGCATACAGTGTCCATCTCCCACGCGTGTGTTCATTAAAATCATCGTTTGACTCAACCCGGCCGGACCAGTGTTGTTATTGTGGTTTTTTCTCTTGTTTCCATCCCCAATTTTGGACTCGTAACAGCTTGGGGGCTCGTCCTGTGGTATTGGGGTGGAATTTAAAAGTTTGGACGGTCCGATGTTGTCGAACGGACAGGCACGAGCCAGTGGTCTGATGTGAGTGGACAAAAGCCGGCTTATCTAAAGGTAAGGCACTACCTGTTGAATTATTTCCAAAGTGTGCCAAATTGGATATGACTAAATTAAAGTCTACTCACTGAAATTACTGGTAGAGGGTCTGTTTTGATTTTGATGAGAATCACCGTGTGTTATGCAGTTAAAGTTGCTTAAGAGTATCTAATGAAGTTGAAGAAATATGAAAGTAATAATGTTGGGTTTGAGTCCCTGGATATTGAGCTGAAGGCTCAGGTAGTTTGGTAGGGAAATTAGGACAGAAACTGTTCCAGAAGTAACAGAGACTGGTTAATAGTTTTACAAATTAGGTCAGAACTGTTCCAGAAGTAACAGAGACTGTTTAATTGGTCGTAAAAAAGTTATCTTTCTTCGGTGAGACCCGTTATGGTAAAATTTCTCAAAATCGGTTAGGTGAAAATTATTATAGGACGGCACCAGAAGTTGCTAAGAAGCACATAGCCCGGGGGTTACGCCCCCTCCTGGCCGTGGACGCGCGGTCTTGACCTGTCGGCGAACAGGGTTAGTTCAGTTTGGCTTATCTGTGGGGTACAGGGCATCCTGAAATAAGCTAGGAGTTACCGAGTCTCCTCATCGTTTAAAACGGTGTCATGTGCTTGTTTGGATACTGTTAAATTGAGTTAGGGATTTTAGAAATTAGGCCAGAAACTGTTCCAGAAGTAACAGATACTGTTTGATTGATTACAAAAAAGTTGGACTTTCTTCGGTTGGACCCGTTAACTTAAATTTGTCGAAATTGTGTAGGTTCTTTAGAGATTAGGCCATAGGCTGTTCCAGAAGTAACAGATACTGGTTGATTGATTACAAAAAAGTTGGACTTTCTTCGGTTGGACCCGTTATTTTAAATTTGTCGAAATTTGTTAGGTGCTGAATCTGTCAGGCCTGTCAGTGGTTGTAAATATAAGACGTCTTTTGTAATATAAAATAAAAGAATTTTGTCTGAGCTTTGTGTGACCCTGTGTGTGACGACAGCGCACAGCAGCGCTGCGAGCTATTTTTAGACTGTGTGTGAAGACGCAAATGAGCTGTGAGGCGCACAGAGGATTTTTGTTGCTGTTTAGCGTGTTTTTGAGTTTTATAATTTTGATTTGCAAACAATGATACATGCCTGTAAGTAAAACGCTGATTTTGCTGATTATGATACTACAAATAAGGTGTTGAATGACTAGGGTGTGAATGATGTTGGGTTTTAAAGCTGAAACTCAGAGAGGAGTGTGTTGGGAGACTGGCATGTAGTCTGCAGTGCAAAGGCGGGCGTCTTGCCTGCTGGTCTATTTAACAGTGATGAAAATGATATTAAATAAATCTCTCAGTGTGTTGATACAGGTGGCTACGGGGCTGGACCAACTGCCCCCACAAGCACAGCGGCCGAAGCAAATTATAGTAATGGAAACCAAACTCAGCAAGGATCAGCAGCTGTGGAAAAGACAGCAGCTAGCAGAGAATTAAAGGAGAAATTAAGAGAAGTTTTAACACATAAAATTGCGGCCGACAGACTTGTGGAGGTTGGGAAGGCGTCCGGAGCATCACAACAAAAAGGTGAAACAAAACACACAAGCAGAGTAATGTGAGAGAGAGGCACATGTTAGAGAAATGCCTCGTTTGAGTAAAGAACGTTAAATTAGCCCATTTACAAACGCACATACACGCAATGAAGAAACAGCTTACACCCATGAACACGTGAAGATTTTCCAGCAAGTAAAACAGTGAAACTTAACATACATCCGCCGTTAAATAATAAAGTTTATCCACTACTAACAAATAAACTCTCTGGGTTGCAGGACAACAACTTAACTTCAAAAAAAAAAAAAAAAAAAAAAAATCACAACCAGTGATAACACGACAAATTTAGTGGTTAATAAAAGTCAAATTGTGACATGTTTTCTGCTGATTGATTAATACAAGTGATTACTAAATGAAAGAAAATTCCAATTTTTGTGCTTTTAAACATGATCTTAAGAATTTTAACATGTACCTGTGTTGTCCTGTCAGCTTGGCGGGTCATGAGTGGATTATATGGAGAGAAAAAACAAAAAAGGGGGAGAGAAGGCTGACACAGGGCCTGGTCCCGTTGTTTCTCCCCTCTCTGAATAACGCAGCCAAAATAACATCATTTTCCTGTTCGTTTGTTTTTGTTTGTCTTTATTTTGTTTTTTCTCTTTATGCTTGGTTACAGGCTGCTTTGTCGGCCCGGGAAGCCGAAGCTGACCCTGGACTCCTGCTCTCCCCTCTACCATCTTTGCTCTCTCCTCTACCATCTTTGATGTGACCCTGACCAAATGCTAAAGCAGCTGAACCCGCAACAACAACTTGAAAATGTCAACAGTGCTGCAGGAAAATGATCTCATGCAGCAGAGACGGAGAGAGTTAAATCCAAGGCCCGTTTCACTACACGGGGGAGATTTCTGTCAGCGTCTTTTCTTTCTGAGAAGACTGAGAAAGGCCCGGCTCCCACCACCGATTCTGACCACCTTCTATAGAGGAACTATCGAGAGCATCCTGAGCAGCTGTATCACTGTCTGGTTCGGGAACAGCACCATGCCGGACAGACAAGCTCTACAGAGGGTTGTGCAATCAGCTGAGCGCACCATCCGCTCCGAGCACCCTGACCTGCACGCAATCTACAGCAGGCGGTGCTGGACCAAGACCAGGAAGATCGTGAAGGACCTCAGCCATCCCAACAACAGACTGTTCTCTCTGTTGCTGTGTACGTGACAAATAAACATCTGGATTTGGAAAACGAGGCACTCGCAAAGCCACCAGCATTGTGCCTGATCGGACACACCCCTCTCACACACTCTTTACATTCTTGCCATATGGAAAAAGACAGCTTCAGCTGACAGAGCTGTGACGAGACGCCCATTAAGCCCAGATGAAAAGAGAGGCCGAGCAAAACCATGCTGACCTTAACCACTCTGCATTAAAACTGTGCAGGACAGTGACGGACCAACAATGACCATCGGGCAGCAAAAAGGGCGTGCCAGAGACAGGAGGAGTAACTGAGGTCAGGAGGCACCTCAGAATGGACAAAACACCAGGAGAAAATAAGCTGAAGGCACAGGTGTCGGGGCTCGGCCAGGAGCTGACCTCTGAGAAGAGCCGAACAGCAGAGCCGAAGAAGGCCGTGGAGCAAAGCAAGGAAAACATCGATGGACTTCAATCTGAAGTGGACGGAAAAGGTTGTGAGGTTTCTGCCCCTCAGTAAGAGCTCAAGGCATCAGAGCAGAAAACTGAGCATGGCTCAGGAGGAGCTGGCTGATTATCGAACCCATCAGACTTGGAGTCCCAGACACACAACTTGAAATCAGGCTCAGGGCCTCAGCAAGGAGATGAGAACAAAGCAGAACGAGCAGCAGTGACAGCAGCTGAACTTGGACCTGAACAAAATCTTGACTTGGCTGGGAGAAACAGAGGAAGAGCTGGAGCAGCAGCGTAGACTGGAGCTTGACACTGACATCCAGACGATTGAGCTGCGTATCAAAACCCTGAAGGAGCTACAGAAGCAAAAGGGTCAAGCTAAGGAGGAGTGGAATAAGGAGAAGATGCAGGATACTGGAGAAAAGCACTGCCTCAATTGGGGCCAGAACCAGTATGGACAGAACTTTGAGCAGCAGCACCAACAGATGCAAACGGACTGAAAAGGAGGAGGGCAGGACCCCAGGGCACGCTTCAGGCCGTGGTTTACCCAGAACACCAGAACAGGAAGGTGATGAACACAAATACCCACACAAACACACACATCTACATGCATTGACTCAGAATGAAGAGAAACACATACGAACATATGCACTCGTTGATTGAGTGAGAAATGACACACACACCTGCAAAAAATCAAAATGCTGATTCAATTCACTGAGAAGTGATCCACACACACACACATCTACAAGCTTGTGCAATAAAGAGTGACACACACACACGCTGATGCAATGAAGAATGCTTTACTAACAAATGCTGCACACAAACATCCGAATATGGAGTCGGTTACAACAATAAGAACTCATTGATTGTTTATTGGTTAAATGCATTTCATGCCACACAGAGGGCATCTGTGTAGATTTAGGGGACAAGGTCTAAAGTAGTTTGGTTGTGAAAACAATGTCTGTGCGTGATGTCTGTTTATGGCTTAAGGCCTCCACTGAATTGTTTACTGTGTTTCACACAGCCTGATAAGGAGCAGTGGTACAGAGTGAAAATGATGAGTGAATGGTGTGAGTTTTATTTCGGAGAGAATATGAAAAGGTTGTGTTGATTTAACTCAGTTGTTAAGTTTCTGCCAAAGCAAAACATTTGTGTGTAACCAGTGTCCACTATTGAATCAAGTCAATCCAACATGTCTTTGTCAGTGAAAAAAAAAAAAGGAGTTACGGTGCCTGTAGGCCTACACAATATAGTGTGTGTGAAGTTTTGGTTGATTTTTGGGTTTTGTTTGACACTAGGTTGATTCTATCAGTGAGGTTTGGATTGTTCTCTTTCTCTAAGAGAGAGAAAGATGGTTTGAACTTTGGACATGTTTGCAATGGGCCCCAGTATTTGTTACTTTATTAGTATTTTATTGGTTGCGTTTGTTTGTGCTTTTGTTACAGTGCACTGAGATAAGAACATCAGAGAGGTGTGATCCACCGGTGGTGATATTTTGGTATTTTGTGAGTTTGATTTAACAAATCAGCTCTTTAATCCAGGCCTGAGAGGTTGAACTTTAAAGCGCTATAAAATATTCTTATTGAAAACAGTCGCAAAGTATTTTTTCTCCATGATTATAATGGGCTTGGGAGAAAAAATTCACTTATATGGGACATTGATCACATGAGAAGCCTGAAGCCTAAAAGGATTGCAGCGAGTCAATCCAGTCCAAAGAAGGAAAAACAAACAAGGAACTGTTTTCTTTAAAATGATGACATCATCTTGCTGGTGATGGAGGCTCGATTAGGTTGCGCGTGAGACTCCATTATCAGCAACTTCTGGTATGAATGTGTGTGGATGTATGCATGTGACTGGACTGTGATGGACTGACGACTAAAAGTTTAACTGACTTGATACTGAGACAAAAAAGGTGCCGATTTTAGGATTATTGAATGTCCACAGACAATTCACCCAGCCTGTAAAAGAAGGGTGGATGTTTTGTCTTGCTTTGTTTTGTTTGCAAGAAAAGAAAGATGACAGAGACTAAAGAGCTGTAGCTTCACAGCAGTGTGAACTGCAGACTGAACCCTTTGGTTGCTAATGTTGAGTTACTGATGTTTGCATTAAGAAAATTGTGTTTTAGTAGCTGTGTTTTAATTAATGTATCATATTATATGGTTGGGAATGTTAAATGCTAAAGTGAAGAAAAGCTTTGATTCCACTCATGACTGAGCATGTTATTATTAACTATAGTGGGTCACTGTAAAAAGTCAATTAATTTTTTAGAGGTAAGAAAAAAAAAAAAAAAAAAAAAAAAAAACCAAACAAACAAAAAACCCTCCACCGAGGTCTATGAATAACAGGGGAATGATAGACAGCCACACTAAAAATGGAGATATGTAATGATAAACACTGGTCCCCGTCTTTTGGGCTCTTTCTTGAAGTAGTCAACAATTTAAAAGTAAGATAAAATAACAGGGGCATGTGCTGAGGGGTGATGCTGCACAAGAACAAGAGTAGAATAAAGAAAATATTGTTTTTAGTTTTGAGAAGTGCAAATTAAAAAGTACCATTACACTCAGAGGATCAATATGAAGCTTGATATTTGTTAATTTTGAATGAAGTACATGACTGGTGACTGTTCTGTCCTGAGCTTTTGTTTTTACAGCACCCGCTTGATCACACCAGCAGTTTCTCGCCACCGAAGAGGGGTACTTGCAAAGAATAGAGAACGGGGAGGAATATCATCAAAACTGGAAAAAGGTAATCCCCAAAGGGGGTGATAACGCCATAACTTTCACTTATGGTCGAATTCTCAAAATTTGACCCTCGAAAAATTATTCAAACATTTAGACACAAAGTGGAGATTTAGATAAATATAATGTCGTAAACCACATAAGGATGAAGTATTTGATTCAATAAGATGATGAAATAACAAGCAGCAAAATGTTGATCATATTGATTATGTTTATTCAAGGGTGCAGAGAAGATTATTATTATTAAAGACAACAAATGAAATAACGAAAACTAGAAGTGGAAAAAAATTTGCGTTAACGGTAATAAAATCAAAACAAAAAGGAATACTAACTAAAACTGTAATGAATGTTCACAAAACTAACTAAAATTAACTAGATTTATAGCAAAATGTGTTTGGTTGCATTGATGTGTGCGTGCCCTGCTATAGTAAAGTTAAGGCAGTACGTTAGTCGAGTCGTCTGTGTTGCTGCTTCGTCCACGCGCAGAATCAGGTCAGGAAAAGTCGGGAGACAGCGCCAGAATAGAATTGAGGATGATTTTAATATGACTGTTTTGTAGACATGACAAGAGTCTTGTAGTGGAGAGGGACATAATGTCCTCCTGAGACCCAGAGAATAAGAAAAAAAACAGGGAGAAAATATTTTCGTTTTTTCTTTTTCTTTTTTTCTTTTTTCTTTTAAATAAATCAAGTGTTATTAAAATAACAATCTCATAAGATGAAGATCAGGGACCAACCCAGAAGTCACTGACACTTCACTAGCTGTAAACTATTGGTTCAGGAATAAGTGATGGCACTGAACTTTCTATTTCACAAAAGTCAATTTATTTAGGATATCTGAGGAAGTACTGATTTTATTTGGAGACACAAAGGAACATTTGGCACTCCCCTCATCTCACATCTGTTTTACTGTTGCACCCAACCATTCTACAACTGAAATGCCTTGGACTGTTAACCATTTCAGGCAAGTGGAGTGAACCATATTTTGGTAGACTCTCATCAGATTGGGGCTTCCTTTTATTGATCTTTGGAGAGAACTCTTCATTACTGGTATTATTCAGGTCTTGTTCACATGTTTGCCCCAGGGTTCTCAGCTAAGAGGAGCTTAAACCCCAGATACTGTGAGTTCTTTTCACACATTGAGATCACTGATAACTTTCAGCAACGACGTGATCTCGTAGAAACAATTAGGTGTTATGGATTCAACTATAATTGCGACTTTTATTTTTTACTTTACTGGAAAAGATTTCTGCATTTTACCCATATTTTATTTTTAACTCAAAATCAAAATTCCAGATTCTACTACATGTTGGTTTTGCACCAGATAGGATGACAGATTTCAGGTGGCCCTGTGTCTTTCTCTACTACATCTGCCACTGCATCTCGATAATCTTTGTGTGGCTTTTAGTGGGTCCTGACCCTCTCATATTTTGAAAAATCTATGTTTGAATCTCCCTTAATAATTGTGTTAAGAATTCTCTCCGCCTTTGTCAAAAGTTGTCTACTAGGAAACAGTGAAATAAATATAAGTATAACGTCCTAATGTGTAGAGCACACATTAATAAATTAGTCATGTTCCCTGTGAAAGTAAATGAGCCTAATTCTTAAAGACCCCTCAAATTATTTACTAGATGTTTATTTTTTGAATAAAATAAAAATCTGAGTTTAACAAAACATTTTAAATGTAAATATAAAGCTTACCTTTCTTTCTTCCATAAAATGTGCTTGTGGGCACGCCTGCCATTTTGAAAAGGTGGGAAAAACAATTGGCAAGGCCACACCCCCACACATGGGATATAATTTTAAAGGTTCTGTTGTCCTCTCTAAGAAACATCAGGACTTAGAGGAGTGGCAAGTAGAGTATGAGAGCTACAAGCAAAAAACTAAATGTGTACTACAGTGTGCAAAAATGAATTACTGGGCCATCAGGGGGTCATGAGGGACATTTATAAAACAAAAAATCCCACAAACCTTAAAGTGCACTTGAAAAGCTCACACAAGAAGGTTAACCTAGCTTACCTAGAAGACCTCATCAGGGGGAGCACACTCCCCCTCCTTGAAGAGCTCCCCCACTTAACTCGCATCCCAAGAAAACAGCTAACCCCAGATAAGGCAGCGTGATGCATCCCGAGATAACAGGACTGGGACATCTAAATAAAGGTGTGAAACAATCGCCTTCAAAAGGTTATCAATTCACTTCAACCAAAATTAGGACCACTCGGTGCGGCAAGAGTTAATAGTTATTAGTCTCGACACCCAAGGATAACCAGAAGAGCATGATTGATATGATGGAACTGAGATTTTGTTACACTTAATTTCTGCAAAACACAACTGAAACTAAACTGAAACTAAGGATTTCCAGAAAAATAAAAACTAGACTAAACTAGCAAAGAATTGGTAAAAACTAATTACAACTGGAAAAAATTGAAAATCTGGAGTCGAAACTAAATAAAAAATAAAACCTAATGAAAATGGCGAAACGTTTAAAACCCTGGTGCAGAGATTGGCAAATCTGACCAGGAAAAGTATGAGATGGATTGTCAGGACAGTCAGCGTTAAAGCCACTTTTGACAGTCCATACTAGGATGGCATTGGACATCTTCGGGGCGGAGGAGGGTTGGTGTGACCAAGGTGTGGTTTGGTTTGTTGTATGTATATTTGAGATCATGTGGCTCTGGATGGACCAGTTACCAGGGCATGGAAGGAGGACAGACTCATTAAAGGAGGAGAAGGAATTTCCTGGGATTGGAGATCCTCTGGGTGAGTGGTTGATTAAAAGCATGCATAAAATAGGAGTTATCTGTTGTTATTGATTGGTAATAGATTGATAATTGGCCACATTTACAGCTGTATTGACTTGTTGTGGATGTAGTCGACTTCAGGTTTAAACACTCTAATTAACAGGTTGAAAATAGTGACATTAAAGGAAGAGTATGCAGCGCCACCCTGTCAGACGCCAGTGATGGTGGAGCTCACTGATGAATCAGGTGAGCTGGATTCATGGCTGATTTAAAACTAAGATCCCCCTGCTGTGGTCAGTAAGGGGAGAAAACAGGGAAATAAAATCAAAAATAAAAGAGGCATCTATAAACATTTAGGTGTCGAGTGAAACGGGACAAAAGGGGGTGTTATACTGTTATTTTCAACGTCAGCATTATTATTGTATGAGAATCATGCAACAAGCATTGCATCCATGATCATTTATTGAAGCTTTTGACCTTATACTAACATCTGTGTTCCTGTGATTGTTATAACCTCTGATGAATCTTTTATTTACAGGTGTTAGGATAATGATATAATTTTTCATTGCAGGTGTAACCATGATCATTTTTATACATATTGCAACTTGTTGCTCATTGTAGAGTTGTGCTCAAGTTAACAAGGGTTAAAAGCTACAGTCAGCGTGAATGTCTGACTGATCTATTGAGGGAAAAGGCTTCGAGCATAGAAGGCCGCACGCGCTTACAAAACACTGATATCATGTTATTCTTTGTGATCTTTTCTTCAATTATGTCTTTAAGGTTAGTTTAAATAGTGGCAGTTAATTAAACGACATTTATTAAAATATTAAATACCTGAGTCAGAACGTTACACGCGGATCACCTTGAGGGTCTGGGAAACTTTGTAGCTGCCTAACTTTTTTTTTTTTGAATGTTCTAGCTCCGTTGATTTGACACATTGGAATGTGTCAAAAAAGGGGGGGAAAGTTGAGCTTTAACATCAAACAAGGATTATTTGAACATTTTATAACTTCATTTGTGTCTTTAATAATTTAGGAATGGTAAAGCTTAAGCTAATAGCGGTCCGAGAAGACGGACCTTTTAGAGAATCAGTGAAAAAGCATAAACTATCACTTTCATGTTTAATCATTACTCATTGAAATGAACTGAATAGCGTTTAGAAGATTTGTTAATTTCTTTGTCTTTTGTTAAAAAGAGGGGTTTCAATAATTTTCAGACACACCTTGCAAATGTGCTTATAACGAGTTGGCACTCGGCCTTTTGAAGGTCAGAAGCTTCGTTCGGCGTGACTGTCCGGACTGATAAAGTGTAGGAAATGCCTTGAGTGCTGAGGGCTAAATGCAAAACACGCTTACACACACATAAGATACGATTAGAATAAGTCCCTGGGACATTCTGAATGTTTTAGACCAATTCTGAATCACTAGAAGGTCAGTAGATAACAACATTAGATTATTAGGGTTAGGAAGAGAGGTGTTTTGGTTTTCTGTCTCTTACAGAGAAAGGAACAGACACCAGACGAGGTCACAGAGATGCGAGGATCCTCCGTAGCAGAGACAGACACAGTGACTGCCGAGACATCAACTGGGTCCAAGGGTCATGGCGTTTGGGCTCCAGCTAGTCACCACGAAAGGATGGATCCCATAAACACGGCAATAACCATGAAGGGGTTGGCGGAAATCCGGGAACACCAGACCAACGAAGTTCGAGAGGCTCTTGGGCAAAAAGGGGACACCTTCCTGTTCCTTTTTCTGGAGGATACACAGATCGTTGTTTGAAATCGGGGCAGAATAATCCCCTGATCTGTGCCACGACTGAAGGGTTGTCTAACCCCTAAGGTTGAAGAATGAAGAGCAGAGGATCACCCAACTGGACGACACTGGTAGCTGCAGCAATAAAATAAAGGCTAAAAAGCTGTGGGAGACCTGGGGAGTGTCATCTGTACTCGCGATTGTTGGAATAATAGTTTTTCTTGCATCTGAACTGCGCAAACATAGAGGTCATCCCACATATGGTTCGCCCCTCAGGGGGACACAGGACCTCAGGAGTGAGAAGAGATGAACCCGGCCACACTGAATTGAAGGGTGTTGGTGAGGTCATTATTCTAATGACCTCATCAGGGGGAATTGTTAGATTCTAATATTATTTTATGCCATGTTATACCCCGAATTAAAGATTGTGAATTATTATGTAGTTTTAGTTTGCATTATTCTCCTGAATTAGAAGAAGCTGATAACTATTACATTAGTTAAACTGATTTGCATTACATTAAATTGCTGACTTGTTGTGAATGAATGATATTGTTTTATGATGCATTATACTGCTGAGTTATAAGAAATACTGTTCGCAGAAGGTTATTGTCTAATTTGTCTGAGTAGAAGAGAACAGAGTGTGCCAAGGTCGTAGCTCAGGCGCTGTGTGAGAGAAAGCATGTGAATGTTTAGGCTTTGTATGATAAGGTGGAGGCACCAGAGGCTATAAAAGTTTGAGCAATGCTCCACCATTTTGAGATTTTGAGGCTGTCTGCATACAGTGTCCATCTCCCACGCGTGTGTTCATTAAAATCATCGTTTGACTCAACCCGGCCGGACCAGTGTTGTTATTGTGGTTTTTTCTCTTGTTTCCATCCCCAATTTTGGACTCGTAACAACACATAAGGAGAGAGATGTTTTATAAGCTTTAGTCATCACCGTGCACTTTTCCTGATTCACACAAAATACAGCAATCTGGCACCTTCCCACAGGGTCTTGCACGAGTATTAAACATGTTCATTTGTGCTTTGGACTGTCACCAGATTTCTTCTAGAAGTTTCTTGCCAGTCAGCAACTATCTTGGCAACACCACTTGAGTTTGTGTGTTGCATGCTAACACCATTATCATATGTGTAATAATACTAAAGCTTCATCTTATGCACACACAAAAAACAAATATGGCTCCTTCGTGCAGGGTTTTCTGGTATGTTCATTTATGCTTCCCAATTAAAAAAAAAAAAGAAAAGAAAAAGCAAACTTCTTGCTTCTCAGCCACTGCGGCCACATCCTCACTGTTTTTTAGACAGTTATATAAACATACTGTGAGTGAGTCATAAGCTTAAATACAATAGTTGAAGGAACAAAAACTTAATGTTTAAAAATACCAGTCAAATCTGATTAAAGTAAATAAATAATAAGTATACAATGTAGTTTTAAGACTTATCTCAATGTTTCGTAACATTAATGTTCTATGAACTCGTGAGTCCAGAAATCTGAATGTCATGAAAAGTATTTATTATTCGTGTGTTGCGGCCTTTTACGTTCCAAACACCAAAAAAGTCCAAGAAAAGGCCGTGGGTGGCAACGGGAGGTTTGTTTTACAACGCACTTCTGACTCCATTGTTTAAAAATCATATGTGGTTTATTTCGTGAAAAATTATAAACAAAAATCAACCAAATAACTTCCTAAAACTTAAAATTAAACGAAAGTTAATTTAATTTGCTTTAACAACTTCAAAAGTGTTCAAAAAATCATTTTCTAACCCTCCCATCTTCCCATCTGACATTTGGCAAACAAAAAACGAAAAACCTCTCTACCACACCCATCCAGGGTGCTCTTAATCTCTTGATTAATGGGAGGGTCCATAAGCTAATAAACCAATCACTTTGCAAAAGCTTCTCCAATAAAATTAATTACAAATTTACATAACAAAACCAGGTCAGTATATTCTTACACCTTTAAGGAAAAAACAAAAATGAATACAAATTGCATTTTATAAACATTCAACAAAAATGGCCACAACATTCCGGCCCCTAATTCCTGTGTAACATGAATTATATCCGTCTAAGTGGCCATCACAAAATGCAATATCAATAATTTTCTTCAGTAGTCCATCCATATAAGTCTTCTTAAAAACCAAACAAAAGGAAAGGTCAATGTTCTATGATTTCAAGTCTCTGTTGTTCATGTGTTTGCTTTGTGTGTATTCAAAAAAGGTGTATGTTGCATAATGGAGTGTAGAGCAAAGTGAGTGTCAGTGTAAATGTAGAGCCAGAGGTTCCAGAACTTGGCTCAGTTGGAGGCAAACATTCATTGTTTCCTCTAGATGGCCTCCACCAGGAGACATATTTTGTTGATTGGCCTCTCCAGCTCATTTGTTCGTGTCTTAACTCTGACACGGCGAACTACTCCGTGTGCATCGGCCATGGTTTCAGTGATGCAGCCAATGGGCCAAGAATTTCTTGGTGCAGCTCCATCAACAACAAGCACAACATCACCAATGCAAAAGTTCCTACGAATCTTGTTCCATTTCTGTCGTTCCTGCAACATAGGAAGGTATTCTTTCACCCACCTTTTCCAGAATAGATCCACAATATACTGGGCTTGTTTCCATCGTCTTCGCAGATACAGATCCTCTTTTTTAAATAAACCTGGTGGCAGCACAGGTTTGCCTTTTAACTGGAGCAAGTGATTTGGAGTAAGAGCTTCTACATCATTAGGATCGTCAGAAGAAGGTGTGATTGGGCGGTCATTCAGTATAGCCTCCACTTCACAAAAAACTGTATGCAAGGTTTCATCATCTAGTACTTGCTGGTTTGTGATAGAGCATAATATTCTCTTTATTTCTTGCACCAAGCGCTCCCATACTCCACCATGATGGGCCCCATAGGGCGGGTTAAAGGTCCACTTTATGCCATCCTGTGCTAAGCCTTTTTGGATTTTACTTTGGTTTAGCTCTAACATAGCTTGTTTTAACTCACGATTCGAGCTGACAAAGTTGGTTCCATTGTCTGACCGGATTTCTTTGACCTGGCCTCTGCGGCAGATGAATCTCCTGATGGCATTAATGCAGGAGCCTGTATCAAGAGAATGTGCCACCTCAAGGTGGACTGCACGACAGGTTAGGCATGTGAAGAGAACTCCATACCTCTTAACAAGACTCCTGCCTCTCTTTACTTCCATTGGTCCAAAATAATCAACACCAACATAGGTAAATGGTGGAAGATCAGCTGAGATTCTGTCAATAGGAAGATCAGACATTTTCTGCTCACCTGGCTTTTGCCGTTGTCTTTGACACACTATGCAATCTCTGATTATTTTTCTAGCTGCTGAATTAGCATGACGGATCCAGTACTGACGGCGAAGTGTTGAAAGCATGTGATTTCTTCCTCTGTGACCAATCTTTTCGTGAATATGCTGAAGAATAAGCTTTGAAACATGGCTTTCTTTTGGCAAAATTGCAGGATGTTTTGTTTCCTCAGGTAAATCCGCTTTGCTCAGTCTTCCACCCACTCTCAAGACACCATTAGCAACTACAGGATCAAGCTTATACAGATGACTTGACTTCCTTACAGTGCCAGAGTTTAGGGCAGTCATTTCATCAGCAAAATGTTTTCTTTGCACAAAGCTCACTATAGCTTCCTCAGCCTTGGACAAATCCTCAGTTTTGAGCAGAGTGTTCCATTTATCATCTTGCTTAACACATATTTGACTTCCACAGTGCGTGCCCAGCAACTTCTGTCTTTTCCTTGTTTGCAGTTTAAGTCTTTCTTTTACTTTTAGGATCCATGCCACACACCTTTTTAATTTTGTCCAGCTGGAGAAGTACAACAGCAGCTTAGTAGTGGGACACACATCTTCTTTCAGCACAGCTGCACACAACACTTTTACTTCTGGGTCAGCTTCCAAATGGACAGATACACAATTCATGCCTACAGGCCAGTGAACAACAGGTTTACTGAGAAATTCTGGACCATTGATCCAGGTGGAAGATTTCAGGAAACAGCCAACTGTCATTCCTCGAGAGGCTGCATCAGCTGGATTCAGCTTTGAACTGATGTACCTCCACTGCTCAACTTTTGTCAAAGCATGAATGGTGGAAACTCTATTAGCTACATACGTTTTGAACCGTGTGGTTGTGTTTGCAATGTACTGTAGCACAGTTGTGCTGTCAGACCAAAAGACTGACTCACTCAGATTAAGATTGAGTTCAACTGATAGCATTTTGTCCAAGCGCACAGCTAAAACTGCAGCAGCCAGCTCAAGACGTGGGATGGTGACTTGTTTTAACGGCGCCACCCTTGCTTTACCAATAATAAAGGAAACACACACTTCCTGCTTGCCATTAGATAGCCTAAGATATGATACGGCACCATACCCAATTTCACTGGCATCACAAAAGTGATGCAGCTGTGCACTTTCTATCTCCCCAAATCCTTTGGGTGTGACACATCTACTAATACTAAACTTGTTAAGAAGAACTAAATCCTCAACCCATTTTTGCCAGGTTTGTGCCATTTCTGCTGGTATTGTCTCATCCCAGCCAAACCTCAGTTTACATAGATGTTGCAGAATTTGTTTTGCAGGCAGAATGACTGGAGCTAAGAAACCCAAAGGGTCATAAATGGAGCTGACATTGGACAGAATACCACGTCTTGTAAGTGGTTTGTTCTTGTTCACAATACTGAATGTGAAAACATCACATTCAATATCCCATTGCACACCGAGAGCTCTTTCTGTGGGTAGCTGATCCCGACTAAGGTCCAGCATCTTTACACCTGTGGCTCTTTTTTCCTCCGGGATCTGACAGAGGACAGAGCGATCACTACATACCCACTTATTGAGCTTAAATCCCCCCTTGGCACACACTGCAGTAAGCTGCTGATAAAGTGAGATGGCCTGCTCAACAGACTGAGTAGATTTAAGACAGTCATCTACATAAAAACTATGCCTGATTGTATGTATAACCTCCTCTGGGTACAGATGTTGGTTGTCATCAGCAGTCTTTAGTAGTGCATAGGTGGCACAGCTGGGGGAGGATACTGCACCAAAAATGTGGACTAGCATTCTATGTTCCACCAGCTGTTTTGTGATGTCACCATCGGGCCACCAGAGAAAACGTAAAAAGTTTACGTGTTCCTCAGCTACTCTGACCTGATGAAACATCCCTTTAATGTCTGTCATAAGCGCTATTGGACCCTGCCGAAAGCGAATCAGCACACCTAATAAAGTGCTAGTCAGATCTGGGCCTTGTAATAGCTCTTTGTTCAGTGATGTTCCAGAAAATGTTGAAGCACAATCATACACAACACGCAGTGTTTTCTTGCGGGGGTGGTAGACCCCATGATGAGGTATATACCACACCTTTCCTTCCTCATTCTTCAACTGCTCTTGTGGTATGATTTCTGAATGTCCCTCCATACTAACATTGTGCATGAATTCTTTGTATTCTTCAAAGAATAACTGATCCTTCTGAAACCGTTTTAGCAGATATTGCGCCCTCTGCTGAGCCACCTGCTTGTTGTTTGGCATTCTTACTTCAGGTTTACGAAAGGGTAATTTCAAGTAATAATGGCCATCCTTAAGTACAGCTGACTCTGACATTATGTTCATGAACTGTTTATCTTCTACAGACATTTCTGCACGCTCATTACACTGGTTCTCCACAAAATCTTGATTATACTGCTTAACCAGCATTTCCTCTAAACTACTTATAGAAATGCGGTTTACCTGGACAAAACTAGCATCATGCTCATCCTTTTCACTACCCTGATTGAGCGGCCCATTGACAACCCAACCAAGACGAGTCAGCACAGCATAGGGTCCATTACCCTCACTGTTAATGATTCTCCAAGGTTCCAGCGCTTTGGGAGAATTTACACCAATAAGCAGCCCAATGCCAGCATTTATCGGTGTCAACTCAACATCCTTTAAGTAAGGCCATTTTCTTAAGTTTTCTTCTTTAGGGATATTTTCTTTAGTGACAGGAATAAACTTTTGGGTGTACACAACAGGCAACCTCAAATACTCATTCTGTTTCAAAGCAGCTACTTCCATACCAAAAAGTTTATAGCTACTTACTGGCCTTTCCTGACCCATAGTCTTTAACATGATTTCCACTTTCTTTCCAGATGCATTTAACTGCATCATCAACGCCTCAGTGCAAAAAGTTGCAGAGCTGCCGGGATCAAGAAAGGCGTACGTCTCCACAACCTTCGTCCCATTTTCCAACTTCACTTTTACTGGAACAACTGACAAGGCACATTCATTAGACCCGGCCCCAGTATGGCTACCAAAGTTCAAAGAAACAAGAGCATTTGAGACTGATGATTCTTTACATTCAGCTTTAGCTGCTTGCCACTGCCGTTCTTTTGAGTCTATGTGAAGAACAGTAGGGTGATTTTTGTTACAGGTGTGGCACGTCAAACGATGTGGACAAGCTTTACTCATGTGGCCTCTCTTTAAGCAACCAAAGCATAAACCTTTACTCTTAAGGAATGTCACCTTTTCTTTGTTGGCTTTTAGTTTGAATGAGTCACATACGTCCAAAAAATGAGTTTGGTCACAAAACAAGCACCGAGTTTGATCTAACCCTTTATCTTCATGGCTTATCTGAGTCCGTTCCGGTTGTTTGTCATTGATCTGTTCTGAAACTACAGCAACGAAGTAGCAAAGCTACTGCTTTTAGTTTTAAGCGGTGTCTTTGATGGTTTTGAAACCATCTTTTCTTTTGTGTTTTGACTTTCTCCAAAAACAGGATCTAATGCAGCTCTTGTTTGCTTTTCAAGAAAATCAAGAAGATCTTTAAACCCTGCTCTGCGATCGCACTTTTCTGTTATATCAACGATTATTAGTCGCCATTTATCACGAAGTCTAAAAGGCAACTTTGAAACAAGAATCCTCATATTGGTTGAATTTTCCAGCTCATCAAGAAACCCAGCTTCATCCATTGTGTTGAAGCAGCTTCTTAGAAAGAATGTGTAAGCACGTAATGCTGAAGCATCATCAGATTTTAAAACTGACCAGTTAAGAGCCTTGTCTATAAATGCAGACGTTATCTTTGCTCTGTTACCAAAGTTCCACTCAAGCTGCCTTTTTGCCTCAACATAAGCTGTCTGTGGACTCATGTGCATACAACTTCTCACTAAAATTCTGGGCTGTCCTGTAGTAAACTGTTCTAAATAATAAAGCCTATCCTGCATATTATCAGTTTTAGTCTCTATTCCTTGTTCAAAAGCCTTAAGAAAGGATCTAAAACGCAAAGGATCACCACCAAAAACAGGAATGTCTATAGCTGGAAGCAGTGACAACCTCTGTTGGTTTACAAGCATCTGAGTAATTTCATTTTGCTTTGTCATAATCTCTATTAGGGCACTGCTGTGAACATCAACCTGTGAAGAGATTGGCCTTGGGCTTTCCCCTTGTGGTTTGACCTTAGCAGGTGCATGTGTCTCTAGGGGCATTGGCAAAGGAGAATGAACTAAAGGGGCTTTCTTTGTTCTTGGAGCCTTTCGAGCTGTAGCAGCAGGTATGAACTCAGTAGATGTTCCAGAAGGCGCTGTAATCCCGCCTTCTGATTCAACCTCAGCCCTGGATGCAAGGCTCTGCCGATCCTGAGCAGAGGTGAGAAT
Source organism: Simochromis diagramma (assembly GCF_900408965.1). Lineage (NCBI taxonomy): Eukaryota > Metazoa > Chordata > Actinopteri > Cichliformes > Cichlidae > Simochromis > Simochromis diagramma. Next base: position 6,018,806 of record NW_024386778.1, read on the forward strand.
TTGCCTTTTTGCATCAGCCTTAACCAACTTAGTTCTTAGAGCCAATGCTTCTTTTCTTGCTTTTAATTGAACTTCTTCCAGTTCGAGCGCATGTTTTTCTTGCAGTGCGTCCACCTCCGCTTTTAAAGCGGCTCTTTCCACTTCCGCTTCCATCAGCGCAATTGAAGCCGCACGCGAGCTTCTACTTCTTAAACTTAAGGCTGCAGTAACATTACTGGGCGCTTTACTAGAGCCCTTGCTGACAGGTTTAGCAACTCGTTCAGAAATCATGTCGCTCGCTTCTTGCGCTACTTGTGAGACACTATCATGCGGCGCAATGTCACTGTCATGAGATGCTACCTTTGATTCAACATTAGAGGCTGCAACTTCATCCTTTTGTGGACCAGGGTCTGCATTTATCCAAGTGTCGATTTCATGCAGAAAGTCTTTAAAACTGATCAGCTTAGGTTCATACCAATCGCTGTGATCAGTTTCCTTTTCATCATCGTTCAGCAATTTTTGAACTGAAGTCTGTAAGTCCATAAACTCTCCCAAATAATCGTTAAATGTTCTCATGTGTTCATCTATGGAGGCTTTTGATTCTCCAGCATCAATGAGAGCATTAATGTCATTTCGTTTTCTTGTCAGAACGCCAAGCTTCGCTCTGCGTTTTTTAATTAAATTAAAAAGCTCTCTTTCTTCTTCCTCCATTTTAACCAGAAAATTCGTTTCACAAGGTCCAAAAGATAATATTTTAATCCAAATGTTTCATGTTGCAGCTCAGCATCTCGGTTGATTCAAACAAAGTTTCGCATTTACTCACGAACTTTGCGTTATTTTTTCAGTCCATTCTGCGAAGATCCAATCTTCCAAGTCCAATCTTGCAAGCTTTTCCATCTTCCAAGTTGACATCCAAGCGAGTCAAAATGATTTTTTGACTTAAATGTCGCGGCCTTTTACGTTCCAAACACCAATAAAGTCCAAGAAAAGGCCGTGGGTGGCAACGGGAGGTTTGTTTTAGAACGCACTTCTGACTCCATTGTTTAAAAATCATATGTGGTTTATTTCGTGCAAAATTATAAACAAAAATCAACCAAATAACTTCTTAAAACTTAAAATTAAACGAAAGTTAATTTAATTTGCTTTAACAACTTCAAAAGTGTTCAAAAAATCATTTTCTAACCCTCCCATCTTCCCATCTGACATTTGGCAAACAAAAAACGAAAAACCTCTTTACCACACCCATCCAGGGTGCTCTTTATCTCTTGATTAATGGGAGGGTCCATAAGCTAATAAACCAATCACTTTGCAAAAGCTTCTCCAATAAAATTAATTACAAATTTACATAACAAAACCAGGTCAGTATATTCTTACACCTTTAAGGAAAAAACAAAAATGAATACAAATTGCATTTTATAAACATTCAACAAAAATGGCCACAACATTCGTGTATTATTATTTTACAATACAAGGTTGTTTTTCTCCTGATACTTCATGCAAACCACATTTCTCCAGGCCGGTCCTAATCAGCTTACTCAGTATCACTAGATCCAATGCTGCTCCTCCAGCACAGCACACAAAAGTAGGAGAGACCGGAGATGCCATGGCTTAGTTAGGAGACTGTTTGCTTCAAGGCCACTAGAAGGTGCTGCCATAAAACTACAATAAATGAATTGACCTTTTGACCTGCTCACACTCTTTTATGCAAAACCCTGCTGATGTTACACACACACACACACACATAAAGAGATTCTAGGTCTGACCAACCGTCTCCGCTGTGGGCAAAAAGATGACAGTCAATAAAATTCTAAAATTGTATTTATAAACACAATGAATAATAGTTAAAAGTCCAGTGTCCCATTTAGGTACAAAGTAAAAACACACAGTCCAAGGCCAGAGCCAGCTATGCCACAAAGCCAGTTGCACTCCACACGTTGTTCACTTCAACAGGGGTAGCAATTGTCCTCTGAGACCCACCACCCTGTAAGTAGAAAGCCTGCACAGAGCGACAAAATAAGACAATTCACTATATAATTCACAGCCCATCCATCCCAAACATATCAGATCATTAGAGGTTTTGTCACATTACATACCTGCACTGAGAGACAAAATAAGACTAATGACGCTAAATTTAATTACGGGTCATGGACAGCCTTCATAAATGCTCATATTACTCACCCACACTGAATTCCAGCACAGGTTCATCTGGGTCCTGACTAGGGATGGGTACCGGTGTCCGGTGCCATGATGGCACCGGTTCTGACATAAACGGTAGTAACCAGACCGAAAAGCAGCGCACATTTCGGTGCTTTATTTCGGTGCTTTTTTTCCTGAGCTGTGATACACTTCTAGCCAATCATTTTACGTTTCCGAGGATAGTAGGCGGAGCCAGGTACGTACGTTCTGTTAGAGCAGAGCTACAGATTAAAAATGCCCAAGGCGAAGCGGTCAAAAGTCTGGCTGTACTTCACAGCAAAATATGCAAACTCAGCAGCCTGCAACAAGTGCTTTAAGCTGATACTGTGATACTGTCAAAGGAGGTAACTCCTCAAATCCGATGAAACACCTGGCGACGCATAGCGTTTTTTTTTAAAAGCCGAGAAATGCGCCGTATTTGATAGCTTGCTGCGAGACCTCACACCGAGCGCATCTACTGTGCGTGGGTTGCCTGTTATCTGACCCGGAGTTAGCAATATCCCCCAAAAAACCCCGAAGAGGAGAGTCCTGGCCCCTAGCCCTGCCAGTGTAGCAGAAATGATGAGGATGATGATGCAGCAGCAACAGCCGTTCTTCTCTGCGTGAGTAGCTTAATGTTGTTAGTGTGTAATTTACGTTAAGTAGGCTAACCACGTTATTACATTAATGCATGTAAAGTGAACTAGTAAACCTCATCATAGCTACATGTGGCTGTCTTCTTGTTTGATGGCAGATACTCCCTTCACCCTGGCCAAAAAGGCTAAAATGACCAAAGAAAAAGTGGAAAACAGTTAAACATGAGAGGTTTTGGACAAAGTTTGTGTTTTTTCCATTGATTAAGCACTGCTTCCAGCCAAGAGTGATACCATATATGCCCCATAGCTGCAGAAAAGGCTAACATTGTTATCTTTTTACAAAAACCAGCTGAACATGAGAGGTTTTTGGACCAATTTTGTGTTCTCCATTCTTTAAGCACCGGTTTGAGCACCGTTTAAGCACCGGCACCGTTTCAAAAGTACCGATTTGGCACCGGTATCGGATAAAACCTAAACGATACCCATCCCTAGTCCTGACTATTTCCTGCAAAATAACACAAACGTCATCAGAACATTAAGTCAGAGAAACAACATTTGGAGCTTTTGTACATGATAAATTATACTGCAGTAGTAAAACAAAGTCAAGCAGCAGTACATTTATTAAAATCACCTTCAGCTGTAATATTTAAACTGATTTAGTGTCAATTTAGATTATGTTTAGATTAAAATGAAACTAGTACCCTTGTAATGTCTTTTTAAATTAGAGGTAAATATTTGTATATTTTTTTACATAATATAATTATATTTACTGGATTTTCTCTCTATTGTAGTTTAGTATTATAGCTATTACTTGTTTTTTATTGACTTGTCTTGTTTTTACAATGATTTGCTTTGACTGCAGCCTTTAAAGAAAAGACTATCTGTTCAGTAACTATCCATCAGACTGGGTCCATGTTACCAGCCAAATGGGTAATAATTAAAGTAAGTTTTGAATTACGTATATTTGGGTGTTTAGGTGACACTTTTGCCAAAAAAACTATATAATTAGGTTTAAAAAAAACTAAACATGTATGTATTTAAAAACAATAAGTGTGTTAGAATTACTACAGCAACAGGTTGTAGCTCACTGTACTGTTTTTGAGCACAACTTTGGTGCTTTTGCCTCATTTTTAAATCAGTGATCCCAGTAGCACAGTCTAAGCAGAGACCTCAGTGCTTGGCAAACAATCAATAGAATCAATATAATTATTAAAAAGAAACAAAATAAATGCCAACCATATAAAAAACATAAACTTAAAGAAAAAACTAAACTTGATTTAGGCTATTGTTAACAGCAAGCATGAGGTTAGTGCATATGTATTATTATTGGAAAGATTACTGCAAAGAAAAAAAAGTTGAACCAGGAGGGGGCGATATTGCTCTTCTTACAATGAGTTACATGCAGGCTATTACTTACCGTGTCACTCACATTTATTTCACAAAATTAGCTGAACCCACTTAATTCGATTTAATTGTATTTATGCAGAGCTGAATCACAACAACATTCTCCTCGAGGTGGTATAGATTGTAAGGTAGAAAGTCTACAATTAAAAAGAAAAAACCTCAATACAGTGGGAAGGAACAACTCACTTTTAACAGGAAGCACCCTCTGGCAGAACCACGGTCAGGGAGCAAACTATCAAACTACGAGGTCTTTAAAATAAGGGTTCCACAGTGTCACAGTTTTCTGCATATAGTCGATTAATAAATGTTGAGAAAACAACTAATCGATTCAAATTTTTTATTTGAACAAGTATCAAATTGATTTTCACAGAAGCGTTCAATGGAACAAATACATAAATGGTAAACTGACTGTAGAAAACCCCTGTGATTTGTGTATATAGACTGTTCCACGGACCCCCTCTAACCACTGCTAAGATGGTACATTCCTCCCATCCTTTGTTTGTGTTTGCGCTGGTTCACCGTGATAGCGCTGGTGGAGCTGGGCTGTTGTACTGAACATGTGTCGTGCGTGTGCGTGAATGATAAGTAAGTGCCTTGTATTTGTTTGTTCTATGGTTGTAACTTATCATACACTTGCCTATGTACATTGTGTGATGCCTTTATAGAGTTTTCCAGCGGTTTGTGTAGCCACGAGACATTGTATATTCACGCTGATTTGACCAAAATGGCGCTACCCTTGTGAACTGAGCTGCCCAAAGTAAAGATGGAGTCTACCCCTGTGCAGCAGCCCATTTGTGTCCACCAGGGGGTGGTGTTTAGTCATTTTCGAATTAGACTTTCTGTTCAACCCTTTCTGTATTATTTAGACCAGCTTGGTTGACTTTAATTGTTTGCTAATTGTAATTTCTGTTATTTTACAGAACCACACACACATATACATATACTCACGCGAATTCACTTCTGGAGATGTTTGGATTAAAGGAACCCTAATTCTCATTGCTGTGGACCCTCTCTTTCATCATATAAGTCACCTGTGCCTTCTGACCGAGGATAGGAAAATCCTGCTGTAATTTGCCAGTTTATTAAGCACACACATGTCCAGTTCAAGTGGTCCTTCGAGCCGGAGTAATTACAGCATTTCCTAACATGGCGACATCCCGATATGATGAAGAACAACAAGGTGCCCGGCAAAGGAGACCACATAGGGCTCCAAGATATCTGGATGACTTCATCTGGACCTATCCCCCACAGCCGACTAACCCAGTTCCACCGAATACTAACGCAGCTACTCCAATACACCAAACCGCTGGCATCGACGGCTCACCAGAGATGGAGAGAATAAGGAGGATGGAGCAGTGTGTTACTCAGGTACAGGAGCAGATGAGGGAGATACAGAGCGCTATACAAGTGTCTTTGAACTTTGGCCAAAGAACCCCCCAAGTACAGTTACAAACCCAAGTCCGGAGCCATAGTATGCCTTTACTAACTGTGGATAATAACCCTACGCAAGCTCCTCCTATGGGCGGACTAGAAAACATCCCTCCCATATCTCCAGTAATACCTGGCCCTCAGCCTCATACTGTACAGCAGACCTCCCCTTCCACAGCTCATCATGTTGATAACGCTCAAATACTGCAGTCAACAGCTCCTACTCTCCCTGTTAACCGACCTATTCCTCAGTCCCCTCTATACGTCCACTCTTCTATGCCATCAGCTGCTCAGCCAACACCAGTGGTACCCCGGTCTGCATCTACAGCAACAGATCAGCCACATCCTCCCTGGTATCAACAAAGAGACCTGAATTGGCAGTCATCAACCCCACAGTGGTCTGTGCCACACAGTGCTGCTCAGTTTAGTATCCCTGGCACTATGCAGTACCCTGTCACGCTGCCGCCTGGCATGCCCTCTCCAGGTTATCCGCCTTGGACTTCAGGCCCACCTCTCAGTCAGCCATATGTTACACCAGTGCTGCCACCTGCTGTTAGCTCACAGTATACCTATCAGCATCCTGCTCCAGCTGCACCGCCACCTGTCAGTTCACAGCATGATGTAATTCAGAGCAGCCCACAACACTCCTCATCTCTGCTTTCCTCTCAGAGACCGAACTTGATGGAGATGGCTATTTCCTCTTCTTATGGCATCCCAAAACCCAACCTGATCCGCTTCACCACAGGAAAAGAAAGTGATTTCCTGCTACTGAAGAAAGGTCTGGATGGAGTTTTGGGACCACACCCACATCTGTCTGAGGATTACAAATTCCAAGTACTTCTGGATCATCTAAAGTTTCCTCCTGCGTTTCAGCTTGCAAAGAGGTATGTGCATGACACTATGCCCTTCACTAAAGCAATGCAGGCTCTACAGCAGCGCTATGGACAACCACGCCAATTAGTCCAAGGTGAAATTAACAACATTTTGAGAGCTCCTACAGTGAAAGCTGGAGATGCACAAGGGTTTGAAGACTTTGCTCTATCAGTTAGTAGTTTGGTGGGACTACTAAACTCCATGGAAGGAGCCGCTAAGAGCGAACTAGAGTGTGGCTCCCATGTGGACAGGCTTTTGAGTAAACTCCCCTTCTCCTATCAAGACAGTTTTGCTGAATATTGTCTTGCAAAGGGCATCTTGCGGAGTGACTCAGCTAACACCTATACTCTCCCTGACTTTGCACAGTGGTTGGAGAGGAAGTCACAGGCCATACAGATATCACGAAGGGCTACAGAAAGCTACATATCTGATAAACCCCGCTCAGATCATAGAGACAAGTCATCACGACCATTAAAGACATCCTCATCAGTCTACTATGGCACTGACAAGCCTACAACACCAACGGCTAATACGACTTCAGCCCCTACTGACAGTAAAGAACCTATGAAAGGGAAGAAAAGAGAGAAATTTAAGCCCTACTGCCCCTTCTGTAGCAGTACAGAACATTACTTGAGTTCCTGTTCTGACTTCAGTAAGCTGAGTACTACACAGATTATTACATGGATTAATGACAATAAGAGATGCTGGAGATGCGGTCGGAGTCACCAGCCTGACAGTTGCAATCTGAAGAAACCTTGTGCCACCTGTGGAGAACAACACCTGCAGATCCTTCATGAAGCTGCCTCTCGCTCAAACAAGAGTATCCTGACATTGAGTACAGCCTCCAGCATGGTGTATTTGGACCAAGTCACTCATTCAGGCAGAGTCATGCTTAAAGTGGTCCCAGTTACCCTCCACAACAATGGGCGATCTCTGTCCACCTATGCCATTCTTGACGATGGATCAGAGCGGACTATTGTTTTATCTGCAGCGGTTCATTACCTGCAATTAAATATCACAGAGGAGTCCCTCAAACTACGAACCATCAGGCAGGAGGTGTCACAGTTACAAGGCGCATCGGTTTCTTTTGAACTAAGTGCACCCAGCTCTCCCCAAATCAAACATCACATCAGACGTGTCTTCACTGCTAAAGAACTTAATCTGGCAAAACAATCCTGCCCAGTGGACATACTCCGTCAGAGATATCCACATCTGGCCGACGTTCCCATCAAAGCATTTAAGGATGTGCAGCCTATGCTTCTTATAGGCTCAGATAATGTCCAGCTCATCACCCCCCTGTCACCTGTCAAAGTTGGTCCACTAGGCAGCCCTGTTGCTGTCAACACTAACCTCGGTTGGGCCATCCAGGGACCGGCTACCTTTCTACATCTACCTACTGAAGCTTCATGTCTGCACACATCCCTGTTACCAACTCCTTCTCAAGCGCTAAGACAGAACGTTGAGAAGCTGTGGCAGTTAGATGTGCTCCCCTTTCGATCAGAGAAAGAGGTAACTCGCTCTAAACAAGACAAAGAGGCACTGGAGTTACTGCAGAAAACCACAGAACGTGTACAGGTGGATGGAGTAGCTCGTTATGCTACTCCTCTGCTCCGCCGCAGAGACTCCACTAAACTACGAACTGACCATGACGCAGTGATGGCTCTCCTTCGGTCCACAGAGAAGCGCCTGATTAAAGATCCTGATCTAGCGGCTGTGTACAATGCAGAAATACACAAACTGGAACAAGCAGGTTATGTAAGAAAACTCACTCCTGAAGAGGCAAACCTCACAGATGAATCCTGGTTCATTCCCCATCATATTGTGCATCATAACAATAAGCCTAGGATAGTTTTCAACTGTTCCTTCCAATACAGGCAAGACTGCCTTAACGATCAGCTGCTACCAGGTCCAACTCTCAGTCCATCCTTAATAGGTGTCCTGTTGAGATTTAGGGAGCACCCTGTTGCTGTGAGTGGGGACATACGAGGTATGTTCCATCAGGTGCGGCTTCTTCCGCATGACCGGCCCCTGCTGAGATTCGTGTGGAGAGATATGGAAAGAGATCGGAGCCCGGACATTTATGAGTGGTGTGTCCTGCCCTTTGGAACCACATGCAGCCCCTGTTGTGCCACGTATGCCCTTCAGCGCCATGTGCAGGATCATAAAGATGGCAATGAACAAGTACTAGACTCAGTGTTGCGCTCATTTTATGTTGATAACTGTTTGCAATCTCTGCCCTTTGCTTTGCAGGCACGACCACTTGTCGATAACATCAGAGAGTTGCTATCTACTGGTGGTTTCGAAATCCGACAGTGGGCCAGTAACTACCCAGAGGCCATTGCTCATCTCCCCTCTGAAGCAAAGTCCCCTACCTGCGAGCTGTGGTTGACTGAACACCAACCAGATCCCCAAGAACCAACCTTAGGCTTGGCATGGCACTGCTCCACAGACCAGATCGCCTACAGATGTCGGCCAGTGGTTCCTCAGGAGTCAACCATGAGAAACATCTACAGCATCCTCGCCTCTCAATACGACCCACTGGGTTTCATCATCCCCTTCACGACCCGGGCAAAGGTTATTGTTCAACATCTGTGGCATAACGACAGGAACTGGGATGATCCCATCGAGGGCGAGTTACTCCAGCGGTGGCAAGAGTGGGTGAGTGAGCTACAGTATCTACAAGAAATCTGTCTGCCTAGATGCTACACAGCCCCAGCAACCCAAGAGGGAACTTTCCAGCTGCATGTATTCTGTGATGCGTCAGAGAGTGCTTACGGAGCAGTGGCATATTTGAGATTTAAATCGGCAGAACATGAGGTCCACACTGCCTTTATCATGGCCAGATCACGTGTAGCTCCCCGCAAGAAACTGTCAATTCCCCGTTTAGAGCTGTGTGCCGTACTTGCTGGGGCACAACTGTCTAGACTCCTCCTCAGTGAGCTTACTCTGCCCATTAGTGAGACTACTTTATGGACCGATTCTACCACTGTGTTGAACTGGATCCAGTCCGAGTCCTGCCACTATAAAGTGTTTGTAGGTACTCGTATTGCCGAAATACAGGAGCTGACTGAGGCCGCCAGCTGGAGGTATGTCCCCTCGGCTTTGGACCCAGCAGATGACATCACCCGGGGAAAACCATTACGTGAGCTGTCAAAACCTAGCCAGTGGATGGATGGGCCCCCCTTCCTGAGACAAGCACCTGAGCAGTGGCTAGCACGACCTACTGTGAGTACAGATACTGGAGATAATACTGAGTTAAAGAAATCAGCTTTCTGTGCCTATGTCACTACAGATTTGGCACAGTCTGATCCTGCATATGACACCTGGGCTGATTTGGTGCAGGCCACCTACCTGTCTTCTCATGGGGCGGCTGGCCTCCCTATGTCAGCGGCACAACGACTAGAGACAGAAGTTCAAATTCTCAAACAGGCGCAACAAGAAAGCTTCCCTGTTGAAGTACACACCCTTAAATCTGGGAAAGAGGTGTACAAAGACAGCAGACTGAACAACCTTTCTCCCGAATATGACAGTCAGCTTGGCCTCATACGAGTAGGTGGACGTCTCCGGCGAGCAGAGCAGATGGATGTTGACACTCTGCATCCTATCGTTTTGTCACCAGACCATCCTACTACTCAGCTCATCATCAAAGACTATGATACACGTCTCTTGCATCCTGGCCCAGAACGTGTCTTTGCCGAATTGAGACGCAGGTATTGGATTTTAAGAGGCAGACAGGCCATAAGGAAGCATCAGTATCGCTGTTTGGAGTGTAAGAAGTGGAGAGCCAAGCCTGTTTCACCGAAGATGTCTGATCTCCCTGCTACCCGCTTGCGATTAAATCAGCCGCCATTCTGGTCCACAGGAATTGACTGTTTTGGCCCTTTCACTATAAAGATAGGCAGGAGACAAGAGAAACGGTGGGGCATTATATTTAAATGCCTTACGACCCGCTGCATTCACCTCGACCTTCTCACTGGTATGGACACTGACTCCTTTCTCATGGCTCTGCGCAGATTTATTGCTCGAAGAGGAAAACCCTTTGAAATACTGAGTGATCAGGGCACCAATTTCAGAGGAGGAGACAGAGAGCTGCAGGAGGCATTCAAAGTGATGGAGCCACGACTGCAGGAGAAGCTCAGTGAACAGAGCATCACTTTCCACTTCAACCCTCCGCATGCTCCACATTTTGGGGGAGCCTGGGAACGGGAGATCCGTTCAGTCAAATCTGCACTTCAAGTTGCTCTCAAAGGTCAAGCGGTGCCAGAGGATTTGTTGCTTACTGTTCTTATTGAAGTAGAGGGCATACTTAATTCCAAGCCACTGGGATACGTTTCCTCGGATATTGCAGATGTTGACCCGATCACGCCAAATATGTTGCTCATGGGGCGGCGCGATGCTTCCCTTCCCCAGGCAGTATATGGCACCAGAGAAGAACTTGGAAGGCGAAAATGGCGTCACAGCCAAGTCATAGCGGACCGGTTCTGGACTCAGTTCATTCAGCGCTACCTGCCTGGACTGCAGCCTCGCCAGAAGTGGAACCAGACTACTCCACCTTTGAGAGTGGGACAGACTGTCATGGTGGTGGACTATCAGCTCCCACGGGCTTCCTGGCCCGTAGGACAGGTAACACAGGTATTTCCCAGCCCGGATGGACAGGTGCGAGTAGCTGAAGTTGCCATTGGGGAACATAAATACCAACGGCCTGTGTCAAAACTTATCACGTTACCTGAACTGTCAGCTGAACGTCCTTAGTTATATTCACATGGGTTTTTGATGTTTACTAATGTGCTATACACATTAGGGGGCGGCTGTAGAAAACCCCTGTGATTTGTGTATATAGACTGTTCCACGGACCCCCTCTAACCACTGCTAAGATGGTACATTCCTCCCATCCTTTGTTTGTGTTTGCGCTGGTTCACCGTGATAGCGCTGGTGGAGCTGGGCTGTTGTACTGAACATGTGTCGTGCGTGTGCGTGAATGATAAGTAAGTGCCTTGTATTTGTTTGTTCTATGGTTGTAACTTATCATACACTTGCCTATGTACATTGTGTGATGCCTTTATAGAGTTTTCCAGCGGTTTGTGTAGCCACGAGACATTGTATATTCACGCTGATTTGACCAAAATGGCGCTACCCTTGTGAACTGAGCTGCCCAAAGTAAAGATGGAGTCTACCCCTGTGCAGCAGCCCATTTGTGTCCACCAGGGGGTGGTGTTTAGTCATTTTCGAATTAGACTTTCTGTTCAACCCTTTCTGTATTATTTAGACCAGCTTGGTTGACTTTAATTGTTTGCTAATTGTAATTTCTGTTATTTTACAGAACCACACACACATATACATATACTCACGCGAATTCACTTCTGGAGATGTTTGGATTAAAGGAACCCTAATTCTCATTGCTGTGGACCCTCTCTTTCATCATATAAGTCACCTGTGCCTTCTGACCGAGGATAGGAAAATCCTGCTGTAATTTGCCAGTTTATTAAGCACACACATGTCCAGTTCACTGACTGCTTTTTATATAGGGTTTTTGTATTTTGCTCGTGCATTAAAAAGCGCTTTATACAACATGCCTCATTCACCTATTCACCCAAACATTATTACAAGCACCTTTTCTACAATTAAGCTAAACATGCATAAAATGTTAGCAGTGGAGATTTGGCACCTGAAAGGACCCCCTTTGATCCACTCCTAGTTTGAGTCTATTTACATTTAAATACTGATACTTCAATTTTGCCTTGGTTTGAGCTCCATAAAGCAGGCAAACCAGAATTAATCACAGAAGGCGAAAAAACACTGAAACTACGTTTTAAGCTGCGAGCCAAACAAACCAAAGGTAACCGTGTTTTGAAAAGAGCTATGAAGAGAAACAGACAGTGTTGCGACTTTCATCCGTAAATAAAGCCGCGGCCGGCTGAGTTGGTTGTGTCCCTGTGACGCGCCTCCAATAATCCATAATGAGTCGAACTTGTACTTTGCGCATTTATTTTAAGAACAAAACAAAAACGAACATTTGCGCTTTCAATCACTTTACAACTAGCGCATGGATTAACTGGTGTGCCAAAAAATGACGGTCAACAGAAAAGTTTGCCCACAAACCACTCACCCAACACACCTGCTGCGAACACCGACATCAGGTAAATAGACTGTGACCACACCCACATACCATCACCTGAGACGCAGGTAAAACTATACACCTGTGCCACCAAAACAAAAAGGAAAAACATAAACATTGACTTTGGCTCTTACAGACAGACTACTGTAATTTCTCAATAAAATGTCGCTTATTATCGCTCACTCTCAAGAACAAAAACGTGAGTAATTTTCCAGTAGCTCACCATATTTGGGATCTTCTAACATCCACACTTCATGTTTAAACGGTGGTGCGGAGGCGGTGTACCGTCGCAGGACGGATGTAGCATTCAGCGCGGTGTGCCTTTTTTTCCAGTTGCTAAGCAACAGATTTGTCCCGCCCCTTTCGTTATGACGAGCCGGGCCAGTCCTTTGACTGGTGACGTCACAAAGAAACCGACCTTATATATAGACCTGGCTGTTCAGTTGAAACGCATTCATACAGCGGGACAGCAGCGCTTTAAACGTTCAAACACGGAGTTTAACACAAAACAACATTTTAGGCATAAAAAACAAAAAAGTGAAATGGCAAGCTCAAACTGTAACACAATGACAAATGATGAAACAGTTCAGACCAATCGGGATAATTCTACAGTAGATGCTTTGGTATCCCTCTTGAATAACTTGTTCAGTAGTTTTTCGAACAAGCAGTGGGAAGAGCTTACCTCAGGCTATCCGGATTGCTTCACCGCTAAGCGGCTTGCAGGTTTTGTAGAGGACGTAACGGACCTGTGTGAACAGTCAGTAGCAGTATCACCACTGAGGTCTTCCCAGAACTCCCCTGTACATCAAAACTGTTCTGTCCACACCACCACTGGCAAAACGTTTTTGTCACCTGTGAAATTTTTGGACGATTCTGCTGAGCAGGAGTTTGATACAGAAAAATGGTTAGAGACATTAATTCAGGCTGTGCTTTCAAAGCTTGGTAAACTTTTAAAGTGCCCTCATTCTCACCAAAAACGTTTGTTGGATCTACTCTTGGACAAATTCAAGGGGATGGATTTGCATTTAGACCGAAAAGTGCAGAATTATTTTGACTGCATTGCTAATGCCATTTTCACTGATATTTGTGACCAATTATATAATTGGTCACAAATATCAGTGAAAATGGGGAGGAGTGGGGAGGAGGATTCAATGAATTTAATGGGACAACCAATATTTAATATCATAACTACTTCAGTATTCCAAGAACACCTGTTGGCAGTAACAATTATCGATAGACTGGAATCATATGAAAAGAAAGAAAGATGCAGACTTTCAGTGGAAATCTTTGTGGAAGGACTGATTTCCCGGGTTGCAAAAAAATCAGACACAGTCTTCAGCATTGAAAATGCTGAAGCTATCTCCAACCGGCTTACCATGAAAATCTGGACTGAAATCAGGGCAGAATACGACAAAATCCCCCCAGAGAAGTTCAAGAAACTCAGCAAGAGGGTTTTCAAATCCCTCTGTAAAAGATGGAAGCATGCAGAGGTTATTGTGACATCCTGGCAATTAAACGTCCAAGATCTTGATGAAGATATTGTTAAAACTTTCAAAAGAAAGATATTCCCAGAACCAAGTTGCATATCTAAGTGCTTCTCAGCGGTGCGTGCATTTTTTGGGAGGTTTAAGGGAGGAAACAAAGTTTCCCCTTTATAGTGACATCGTGATATCAACAGCAAGATATTTTCTAAAACTCACTGGACACTTTAAATGAGCTAGTTTTACATTTAGATCAGATCAAGTCATTTTTGAAATCCCCAGGAATGGTCGCGGCAGATGGCCACCCCGCCCTGAGCCTGGTTCTGTCGAAGGTTTCTTCCTCTTAAAAGGGAGTTTTTCCTTCCCACTGTCGCCTCGTGCTTGCTCAGAGGGGTTTGTTCTTTTGGGGTTTTCTTTTTAATACTGTAAGTTGTTACCTTACAGTGTGAAGCACCTTGAAAACACCATTGTTTCCTTTGGTGCTATACAGATTGAAGTGACTTGCACTGACAACATAACTAAGCTGGGACTTTAATTTAACATCAATAAAATTATAAAAATATTACATCTTGATTTCTGCTTGTTTTCATTGTCTGTGACTTAATGAATACAAATGTGTAATTTAACAGATTTTTTCTTTATGTTAGTCTGACCGGTGATTCCACGTTGGCCTTAGGTGTTGGCGCGGATACGCTGCAGCCCCTGAGCCATTAATGGCCCAGCACACTACAGTAAAAACAAAACAACAGCCATCTCTCCAACTAGGAAAGGAAAATAATAAACTGCCTCCTTGGAGGCAACCTGACTCAAAACAGTTGCAGTCCAACTCAGACCGACTGCAATCACTCTCAGGCAGATTGATGAAGATCTGCAAATAACTGTTGTCTAATTTATAAACGCAGACAGATTGCCAACACGTCTGTTCACAATAGAGGACTGTACTTACATGGTTGCAAACTGGTTGTTGTCTTGCTTATATGAAAACATTGCTTTGGAGCAATGAAACTCAAACACACATTCATTTTTAAAATGCCTCAAAATGAAATTTTGAAATATTTGGCTTTATGCTTTGAAAGTGCCGTTGTGAGTGGGAGTGTGAAATCCTTACTTGATGTGTTCCCTTTGCCGTTACTGTTTTCAGTTTTATTTGTCATATGCAAGTTAGCACAGGGTCAACATTGCAATGAAATGTGTTTGACGAGCAGCAGTCACTCAGCAGCATGGTACAGTAGAAATATAATAAAATATAATAAAATAAAAAATAGAAAAATAGTAAAGAGCAAAATATTAGAGAGACGTGGTAAAAGAGAAAAGATGACTAAATATATATGTATCTATAAATATAAATATATGTACACTAGTGATTAAATAAGAAAATCTTGAAAAGAAATATGACGGGAGGCCAAATGGGATGTTGCACAGGAATGAGCAGCAGAAAATTACAGTATTACTCAGACTTTTAATAGTCATATTGTCAGTTTTGGCCGACGGTCATGGGTCACTTCCACTAAAATAGCACGAGACTGGAGTAAAATGTACTTTATTAATGAGAACACATGGTGATACAGCAAAGAATCCAACCCTTCTGAAAAGCAAATGGCTTCCTGTTATACTCTACCTGATTCAGGTGAGCATCTGGAATAGACCAAGTCTGGGGGTCAGCAAACCAAAGGAAAACAAAACCCTCCCCATAAGAAAACCACTACAATATAACCAACACGTTCTCACTCCCAAAGCGTAACATTTTACGCTAGGTGACAAATCGTCACCATATTACGTTTTCGGCTACCCACCACGTTCCTAAATGACGACCTCGGAAAAAAGAGGAAATATGAGAACCGTCTGGACTGAATCTACACATGTTTGCTCTTTTTCTTCAAATCGCTTAGAAACACGCTATTTAACATCATTAAGTCCTGGTTAAGGTCAGGAATAAGGTTATGGTCAGGGCTAGGGATAAGGTTAGGTTTAGGGCTGGAATACAGGGCTGGAACGTCTATTACCGCGGGAGCGTCATTGCACTGGATTCCAGCCATAGCCCGCCGCATACCATAAGTTTTTGTGTAGAGTTGGAAAATGAAATGTACCACTAAAATATCCTATTGTACCACTAAAATATCCTATTGCTAAAAACTACATGTGGCTGCTTTCTTAGAGGAAAGGCGTCTAGGCCCACAAGATTTCAAGCACGGCTTGTTGTACTGTATGTCTATAGAAGGTAGACGCGGTGAAAGATTGGAGACGGCTGAACCGCTCAACTGTAGATGAGTTCTCTGGAAATAGCTCCCAAAATAAACTGTAACTTGGTGGAAGGTTGTCCAGATAAATTTAGATGTGACGGAAGATTGAGGCAGTCGGCATGTGTAAGACGTAATCCTCACTTTCCATTTACAGAAAGTGAGGCAGACCTGAACTGTGCCCACGTTTTAAAGTGGTACTGCCATCGACTCAATTTCAAAAGTGATCAATGAGCCGTTGTGAAACCAGCTTGGGTGATCTTCTTATCACCTGTCAAAGCCACACAGTTTCAGACTCAGTTTCTCCAAACTCCCACATCTTTTGTAAATATCCACTTTTCCAGTAAATGTTGAAATCAACCTGCCAGCCACCTTTTTTTGTTTGTTTGTTTCTTTGAAATTCACCATTATTTATCCAACTTCATCAAAGGAGGCCGCAGTGCTGACCGAGCTTCAGCACCCCAACTTGGTGTGCCTGGTGGGTGTGGTTACCCAGGAGCAGCCGGTCTGCATGCTGTTTGAGTTTCTGCCCCAAGGTGACCTCCACGAGTTCCTCATCATGCGTTCGCCACACTCAGACGTCGGCTGTAGCAGCGATGAGGACGGCACGGTGAAATCCAGCCTGGATCATGGAGATTTTCTGCATATGGCCATACAGGTAGGATCTAAAAACATCCTCGTAGTTGGCTACAAGCGTAGTGGAAGAAGTACTGTTGTGCCTTCCATTTAAACACGAACCATTTACATGAAATGTTGATGATGATCTCAATCGCTCATGTAGAAACTTTGAATTAAAATCAGTGTTTTAATGTCTACCTTTCGCTGCTCCTTCAAACGTCTTCTAAATATTGTGAACCAGGTGGCTGCTGGGATGGAGTACTTGGCCAGCCACTTCTGCGTTCACAAGGACCTCGCAGCTCGGAACATTTTGGTAGGCGAGCAGCTCCACGTCAAGATTTCTGACCTGGGTCTCTCCAGAGAGATCTACTCCTCAGACTACTACTGCCTCCAGCCTAAAATTGTGCTGCCCATCCGCTGGATGCCGCCTGAGACCATCGCTTCAGGAAAGTTCACCACAGACTCGGACATCTGGTCGTTTGGAGTTGTGCTGTGGGAGGTCTTCAGCTACGGGCTACAGCCCTACTATGGTTTCTCGAACCAGGAAGTGATGGAGATGGTGAGAAAGAGGCAGCTGCTGCCCTGCCCCGAAGACTGCCCACCAAGGTATGTTGCAATTACCGGTGCAATATGAGAAGTATACAAGAAGGTAGTGCATCCAGCTAATGGTGAAACCCAAGTGTGCAAGTGTCTTTATTGGACTCTGGTATTAGGGTTAGTTTAGTGTATTCAATTCAAATAGAGTTTTAGAAGCAGTCTGATTGTTGCTGTTTGTGGTAATGAAATAACTCTGTTGGCTTTTAGGTTTTATGGTCTGATGACAGAGTGCTGGCAGCAAGGACCAGCACGTCGGCCGCGCTTCAAGGATATTCACGCCCGCCTGCGAGCTTGGGAGGGGTTGTCGTCCCACGCCAGCTCCAGCACGCCCTCTGGAGGAGGAGGCAACGCCACCACTCAGACCACCTCGCTCAGCGCCAGCCCCGTCAGCAGCCTTAGCAACCCACGCTATGCTGCCGCTGCTGCCGCCGCCGCGGGGTACCTCTACTCAGCCCAGGCTATTCCCGCGCCGGGACAGATGGGTGCAGTTCCAGCATGGACGCCCATGGCCGTGACCCAAACCCACCAGCGCTTTATCCCAGTCAACGGATACCCAATCCCGCCAGGATACGCAGCATTCCCAGCTCACTTTGCACCCCCAGCTCCGCCTACTAGGGTAATCCAGCACCACCTGCCCCCTCCAAAAAGCCGCTCCCCCAGCAGCGCTAGCGGCTCCACCAGCACGGGTCACGTCAGCGGCGTGCCCTCCACTACGGGCTCCAACCATGACGCCAACACGCCGCTGCTGTCCCACTGCATCATGCCGGGGAGCGGCGGAGGGTCGGCTCAGGTGTACGGACAAATCTCCCAGAAGGGGATGGTGGACCACGTGTCTCAGACGTCAGCACTGCTTACCCCTGACTCTGATGTGCTGATGTACAACGACTCAGTCATCACTGCAGACCTGTAAATATTCAACCTCTTTGAGCTTAGATCCCAGATATGAGACGTTTAGCGCTTCAGCCAGTGGCGCAGCGTCACAGTTCTTCTCTGGTCTTACCGAGACCCAACAGAGATGGAGCGTGCCACACATCTGGGTATCCAAGAAACACTAAGCAGGCTATATAAGCAGCTGTCTGACTCTGTCATGCCTCACTGTTTACAGGAGGCATACTTACTATCATGGTTTGACAATGTTATTTTAACCTCTGTGTAAATACAGTACATAGGTCCTGAATGAATGAATGAAATACAAAGATATATATTCAAATGAACTTTTTATTAAGTAAAACACTTTAAAGGTGAAAACATTCTTCCCGTGGCCTTATTCAACAGTTTGTGTTCCAATCAGACAAAAAAAACTAAACGATTCCCACTCGATGGACTTTTTCCTACAGGATGTCAGGCAGACATGGATATTCATGTGATGACTTTCAGGTGCCTTTTTTTCTAAACTAGTTCATTGGCTTGCTTGTCAACACAAAAAATCAAATATCCAAGGGAGCGCGAATTGAAACGGCGAGTAACTTTATAAAAACGATCAACAGTGGCCTGCTCCAATAAATGATGCCTCCTTGGCCCTCATAAACTAATCAGTAACATTTATGTTAGCATGCATAATACCCATGCTGCCAACAGCTATGAAAGTACTAATGCAGGCGCTAAGAAGTCCCTTTGAGAATGACAGCTGAATGTGTGTTTTGTTTTTTTTGTTTTTTTATTTTCCAACTTCATCACGCTATCTGAGACGTCTGCAACAAGAAGACCGGACACAGTGAAGCTGGAAGTTTATCTGATCGGCCTCCCTTTAAGTATCATTTCTTTTCATCATCGCCCCCCAGTTTTCTTTCTCCGGGAGACATTGCATCTAACTTCAGAGCTGGCAAGAGGGCCCCCTGCAGATGAACAAAAGACATCACAAAGCACTCGCTTCCTTCCACAGCTAACCCACACCGTTCTCAGGGCAAACACTTCATTCGCCGCATAATTGATTGGATATAGTCTTTTATGTTTTTTCCGAAAGTTTTTACGGATTTTATTTTGGAGATGGGGAACAAAAAGTTAAAATTTAATTTGGATACCTCGTCCTGTTCTGTTCCCTTCTTTGTATTTATACGTCTGCATTGTGCAAAAAAAAAAAAAAAAAAAGCAAAACATGGAAGAATAATAAAAGTAAAAGGGTTCAAACGCATAATGCTTATAGTAGTTAGGTGCTTATGAGATCTCAGCCATGTACATAGACAGAAGAATGTTGCATCTAAATAAGGATACTGCAAATTAGGTGTGCTGCGATATTATTGCAACTTGTTTTTAACACACCAAGTGGTGACTGTATTAACATGTACAGGATTCTGACAAGTAGCTCAGCACGTGCAGCTTTTAACAGAAAAAGTACAACCTGAAAAAAAAGTCTGACCGTTTTGTCTGTTTCCCAGTGAAGGATGATGAAGTGTGTATTTGGTGAGTCTCAGTTTCGTAGCTGCACAAACTATGCCTCAGCCGTCCACGATGGTTTATGAGAGGCCAAATATGAAGCTTCTTTCATTCCCTCAAAACAAAAGTCAGAAAACCAGCAGTAATGTGTCAAGTCAACAATCTATGGGTGCGAATGTTCCTGAGTGCATGTTTTAACTACAGCAATAACACATCCGGGTTGTTTTTACTGAGGACATGCAGAGAATAAAGTGCTTTTCTGAGTTGTAAAGTAAGTGGACACGTGAAATGTAGCAACAAGAAAAAAGTAGCTGCAAAAATGGCATCAAAATCAAATTCAGTTGTCTTTATGAATCCTACTGCTCTTTAGTTTTCCTCAGCATTCAAGTGAGTAGCGATCAGTAGTGAAGCTGGTTGGCTGTTATTAGCAGCATGAAGGGTGTGCTCTTGTTTCCATGCTATTTGAAATCATTTGAGTGTATTTTTCAAATGCCTTTCCTCTCTGTGTGTTTTTGTGATTCTATTTTTCTAAAGCAGAGTGAGCTACCTAAGCATCTTTACCCATGAGCCCCAGCAATGTAAATGATGTACGAATACTAACATAGACTGTATATATAAGCTGGAGTTTGCTTCCAGATTTAAAAAAGCAAGGCCAACGCAGTCTGCACTGATGGCCAACAGGGGGCGACTCCCCCAGTCCAGTCCACTTCTCACTTGATTTTTGACATCAGTGAAGCCTTATTTAATACAGGACGTTTCTCATTTTGTTAAGGATGCTGTCACTGACAATTGCTAATAAGGCAGAGAATAGTATAAGGCATGGCTACCGTATGAGTGTACAGAGTCTAATAGAATAAAATAATAAAAGTGAAAATGCTCAAATGAAGGTTTCAACCATCGGGTGCCGTCATTGTGGCTACAGTCATCTTTTTTTAATGTAGTCTATGTACTAATATAGCAGTGCACAAACCACTTGTACACAAGACTGTGAATCTTAATCAAGTTTAGGTATTTTTGTATTTGGCAAAAATTCATTATAGTGCCTTTTTTTTTTGTCTTTTATTGGTAAGAAGAAACAAAAGTATATGTATATTTCAATGCCAGTGTACCCATAACAGGTTTACATGCATATTGATCAAGAGAGGCCTTGGCTTTGTATTTTGTCTGAATATTTTTGCACAGATGTTTTGTATTGCAAAATCATTTATTAAATGTTTGGTAAATCCCGCTGCTTCTGTTGTATGATCGATCCGTTTTAAGAATACAGATTTGTAATAGCAATGTGAATCCACTGGGGGCCACCAAATCACCATTTCTGAGAACAGTTTTGAATATCTTTGCCTTGTAATTGCAGTGACCACTGTTGGCCAAGTGGTGGGGCCCTTTAGCTGTTTGATTACTGTAGTCACAACTGGAAACAGTTGGAAATAATAGTCAAAGATGAAAAAATGGCTCCTGTGTAGCCTTTCCGGGTGTGTGTTTGTCTGCTTCACTTCATTTCTTTCAGGCTCAAATTCAGATCTTTCACCTTGAATTGGGAAAAAAAAAAATAAGTGAACCAGAGTGACTGTCATCCAGCATATGAGTGTCATAACAGATGTAATGTTCTACATTTACAGACATACAGACTGTGTCTGCCAGTAAAGTCATACGAGCATGGAGGACATTCCAGGAGAAAGGAGGCTACTCTATGAGAACTGCACAAGATCGTTATTCCATCAGCAGGAGCAGTATCTGCCAGAGCTACAAACTGACCTCCAGCAGGCCGCTGGTGTTGATGTCTCTGACCAGATAATCAGAAACAGACTTATGAAGGCCAGACATCATCTAGTGGGCCCTTTGCTCACTGCTGGCACAGAGGAGTCTGATTAGCATTTGCCACAGAATACCTGAATTAGCAGGTCCACATCTATTGCTTTTTACAGATGAGAGCAGGTTCACCCTGAGCACATGTGACATACATGAAAGAGCTTGGAGAAGTTGTGGAGGATGTTATGCTGCCTGTAACATTGTTCAGCATAACCGGTTTGCTGGTGGGTCAGTGATGGTCTGTGGAGGCATATTCATGACCTCAACAGGCTCAACCTAGACAACAGGACTCTGAATGCCATTAGGTACCAGGATCAATTAATATCATTGACACTTCACACTTACCTAACCTAAATGTTCTAGAACACCTCTAGGACGTTATGTTTCGGTCCATTCAACGCTGCCAGGTTGAACCTCAGACTGTCCAGGAGCTCAGCTCTGATCTAGGTGTTTTGCTTCATTGCCTTTAAAGGCCTGAAAGGGTTAATGAACTCATGGACCAGAAAATGCTATCAGAATATTTAGTAATGTTTTTCTTCCCTTTTGCAGAGATAAGATATAATTACCAACAAACTAAATAAGTATTCTGTCATTTGAATGAACTAGTCATGCAAAAAAACAAACAAAACTGAAGCTCCATTTTGCAGTGCAGGTGTCCTTTCTTCCCCCTGTCAAGCATGAGCCTGCGAGTGTTCGCGGGAAAAGAGAAGACAGTTGGTCATTAGCAGCAATGCAGACTTTCGACTGCTCAAAACATTTTCTGCTGCCGGTCTGGAACAGTTTGTTTTGTGATTGTGTTCTGTGAGCAGCGGTAGCACAGCAGTAAACCCTCACGACTCCTACATCAGAGACTCCGCGCTCTGACACCATTTAATGTAATTTCTCCCAAGGCATCAACCAAAACCATTTGTTACACATGCAAGTGCAACCAAAGAGAGGAGTGCACAGGAAACAGAAGGGAAGAAAGGAGGCATCTGTATTTGATAGAAACCAACATCTGCGCTGATGGGAGATGCCAGCATCGTGTCATCCAGAAAACCAATTTGTACATCCAGTACTGATACACCATGTGCTTGCTGACTGAGCAACTGATGTTGCTATCAAATGCACCCTTTTTAATTCCTAGTCCTTTAATAAAATCCTGTTTAATAGCTTCTGGGTGACTATATTATGGGTGCAAGCAATGGTTATTTTCCATCCATTCGTTTTTTGGGGAAGTTTGCAGCTAATGCAGAATTGTCAGGAAGTTCAATCAACATTTGCCGTAGGGCAGAGTACCATGTGGACATGTGACCGTTCTTGCTAACATTCATGGGTGATTTAGAATCATGGTTCAGAAACATAAAATATCAAAATGAAAATAATGTTCTATTGGGCAGACTTTTCCTACCTAATACTCAAATGTAATCTTCTTATGGAGTGTTGAATTTTATCTCACAAGCTGATTAGGAAAAAAAAAACAACCTAATCAGTCAACCTTCAATTTGAATCTTTTCACCGTCCTTTCTTTCCTTAAATTCTAAAAAACTGTTTAATATTGTGTCTGAATGAACTTTATTTTGGCCATTTGTGGGAAGGGAAAACAATATCAAAATATGAGAAATCTGCAGCCAGATTTCTGGCCATCTGTTGAATTCAGTCTATTATTCACTATTTTTAAGCTTCTTTGTGATTCTTGAGGAAAACATCTGGATATTTAGGTGCTAAATATTCCACATCTTCATTAGCTTTTCTAGAAAGAAGCTGCTGTTTGGTGAACGTAAGAAGCATTTTAATTGCAAACAGCAGCGTGCTTTGGCAAAAACACTGCTATAAGATGAGCTGAGCCACAGAGTCATATGAGAGATCTGACACTAGGGGGCGGACCTCTTGCATATTAACACATAGTAATATCACATAATTAGTAAGATCAGTTATACTCTCCACCCAGCTGACAATCTCGGGACATGCTGTCTATTTTTAACCGTCTGGTCCCAGTGCAGGGCTCTAATCTATTGTATGAACTGTGACTGACACCCGTTTGGTGCGAAACTGCTGCAGTGGCACCGACTGTAGGGAAACTGCCATTTTTGGCCCTTCTGTACTGGCTTAAGTTTTCAGCTCTGGAGGTTGAGATTGGAGCCAGCCTCAAGTGGCTTTTCTAGGAACTATGGTTTCTGTTGAAGTGAAGACGATGGATGGAAAATATTTTGAATGGTTTAGGGAAATAGTTTTAAACTTTTATTTTATTTTATTTCAACATATTTTTCCCCATAGTTTAATATAATCAGAATCTTAAAAGCGACAAGTAAATCCAGTATGGCGACAGACCTAAAAGACGATATAAAGAGTATAATATTTTTGACATGTAGCAGAGTAGAAGTGCAACAAACCTCAAAATTCAGTTAAAAAAAAGATGTTTGTACTTATAGCTATTATCTGCCACAGCTATGCAGACAAGAACATCTAAATAAACACAAACAAGTCTAGCTGATGCGTGCGACTCGCCCTGATGCTTAAATCTCTTTGGTTCAAAGCCAGAGAAGCAGCTTCCTGCATAACTAAGGATGACCACTCCCTTCGTTACCAAAGAAAGGTGAGCCCTGAGTGTGTTTTCTGCTAAAGAAGCCTCATTTAGCCCCTTTATTTCAGAATGAAATGGGCTGCAATGGGCTTTGATGTTAGTAACATCATCTGAAGCACTCACTGTTCAGTCATTTTAAAAATAAACAGTCCTTATTGTGATACAGATACTCATATACAGTCCCGATCAAAAGTTTAAGACCACTTGAAAAATGGTAAAAAAAAAAAAAATCATATTTTGCATTGTTGGATCTTAACAAGGTTCCAAGTAGAGCTTCAACGTGCCACAAGAAGAAATGGGAGTGAGACAAAACATTTTAAACTTTTGATCAGGACTGTATCTTGAGATTGAAGGTGCAGGCATTAATTAAATTTTGCCTCTGCTGCACATGAATGCCAAAGACTTTTTATATCCTCCGCCTTTGGCGTGCTATGTCTGTGTTTGATCTTTAGCCACATACATAAAGTGTGATTAGGCAGAATGGAGAAGTCCATCTTTGTCAGTTGGGACGAAGATGCGAGCTTACAGAAACCTCCCGCTATGTATTTTTATTGGTTTAGCTCTAAGTTTATGAGAATATATAATTAATAATTTGTTGTATCATATAATTGCACACTAATCAATCTGTAGGACGAAATATATCTGTAGGTACAACACCCTTTCATCTATCATATAATCTCAAGAAACAACTAACTGTATCTTGAATGAAAGAACAGTTTGTTCTGTGAGAAATGATTGTCAAAATCAATAAAAGTGTGCCTTGTTTTAGTTTCACTTCTGGTTTTTACCCCTCCTTTTTATTCAATCTTTGTTGTCTCGTCACCTTTGCCCTGCTCCAAGCTGTTTTTCTGTTTGTGCTCCCTGTGTGTTGTTCCTCATGCTTGGTTTCTGGATTCCTGTTTAAAGTTTAAATTTTATTACCTCGCCTGCCTCAGCATTTTAGGGCTTGGGTCCTCCCCATCGTGTGTACTTATATCATTGATTGTTCACAGTCCAAATGTAATGTTATTTAGTTTTAATCACACAATCTTGCTATGTCCCTCCTTGCTAATCAAGACGATGATTGAAGCAGGACTTACGGCACAGGACTTTGAGAGCATGCAATTAGCTTTCCCAGGTTTTTTATTTATTTATTTATTTTTTGTAGCAAAAACCATTTCATGCTGTTTTTCCACTTATTTGTTCTAGTAATGACATGATAATCATCTCTACACCTTTAGTTTACACTTAAAATGTTTTGAGTAAGTATGATTGTTTGGTCAAACCAAAAATAATAAATAAAAATAAATAAATAATGAGATTTAAATGACTAAGGTAGACCAAGTGGATAATTAAACTAGGTGTGTATTAAATGCTACGCTTAGATTTAGTGAAGAAACATCTGTTAGAGGTTAAGAGATGGGTATCTTCACACACACAGCATGTAAAAGTAAAGAGAACGCCTATGTTTATGTGCAGAGACAGAGTGCATAAATAGCTCTGGGATTAAGGTCACAGCCTTTAGCGAGTGACTCACTTATAATGTATACAAATGCCCACAAAGACAGATTTATGCATGCATGTTTCTGTGAAAGATCTTTTTTAAGCCACATACTGTACCTGCTTAGAAGATCTGGCTGTAAGTCCTCAGTGATGAAAGTGATGGTAAAGACTTCAATCAACAAAGCATTTATAACTAAGAGATATTTTAGAAAGTTATGTTCATTTAAAAAAATCATCTGTGGCGTCTCAGTCTTGAATATCTCGTAGCTGGCCGTAGCTTTAATAAAAAGTTGGAAAACGGTGATACAGATTCCAGATTGTAGGTGACACTGCAAGAAAGGCTGGAATAAAACTGATCCACTTTGGTGGGGAAAGACGCCTCACCTATAAAAATTCAGTATCAGTGGAAAAGCACTCCATCACCTGTGTTACATATGTGGACTTTGATTACTGAATAAATATCCTGGACAAATGTATATGTATATGTTGACTTGATCAAAGCATGTCTAAACTGAATCAGCACAAACCGTTTCTACTAAGATCCGGTCTCTATATGGTCTTCCTCCTTCCTCCTCATATGTGTTGGGTTTTTTTAAATTATCATGTACTGTTTACATGTCAGAGTTCTTCGACGTTTTTACATGTGAATGCACATCGCATCTCCTCTCAGTCTCTTGGCCTACACTCACACCCCTTTTCCTCCTTCTTCTCCTTCTCTCCTCTCCAACTCCACTCAGACTTTCTATCTAATAATCCATCCATCTTTGTGCTCGAATGGAGGGCTAATGCTTTCCAACTGTGTGTATCAGTTGTGGGGCTCCAAGGGCAAGGCCTGCCACTCTTTGCCTATTCACCCCGCCCACCCCTCCCATCTCCACTTCAACTCCTTTCTGACAAAACCCTGTCTGGTTCCACTCAGCCCTGAAGTCTAAGATCCCACTCCACGCTGGGGCCCCTCCTGGCCTGAGGCAGCAGGGGGAGGCTGGTCGGGCCCCTGGATCCTGCAGATTCTGGGTCACTTTGAAACGATTCATTTCTTTCCAAACATGCATAAACATACACAACTATTAATATGCTGATGAGAAGCAAAATAAGAGCTTTTTTTAAAAAAAAAAGAAAAAGAAAAAAAAAACTATCTGTAGAGCACAAGCTACATATTCAACTTAATGCTGCACAAAATAATTAATCAGTTGTTGTACTGCCACCCACTGGACAGCCAGTGGGTGGCAGTGACTGATGTTAAACTATAACATCAGTGTGTTATAGTTTATATAATCAGAGACTATCATATTGTCATATTTAAAAAATATATATATTTTTGTTATTTTATCGTTTTTACACTGCGTATATTATTTATTTGTGTGTCAAATTCATAAGTCAAAATGTCTGTTGTAACAAACTCTTTGAAAAGCACATGTTTAAAAAAATGAAGTTCAAAAATCTTTTTTTCATGCCTAAAGATGAGTACGAATACTTGAGTATGAGTACGAGAAAATCCTGATTGAGGTTGTCATAATTCATGCATGAAAGGGTTTACTGTAAAAAGTAACAATTTTAAACAAACTCTATTTCCAGCACTTCAAAAGGTACTGATCTGCTGCCGTTTTGTATCATAGTCATGAGTTTTGACATTTTGGTTAGACAATTTGAAGATGTCAGCATAGACTTTGAGAGATGTGATGAGATTTCTTTCTTCTATTATATGACGTTTTACTGATTAAATAATCCATCAGTTAGCCATAATGTTAGAATAAAAAAATGAATGATTTATAATACAGTGAACAGCATCTGAAAACCCATTCCACCATTGTTTCCTCATCGACTCATCCCACTGTCATTCAAAAAAAAGCAGGTTAAGCCCTGCATGGGTGAGCCATCTATCACAGGGACCATCTGAAAACCACTTTTTAATCTTCATTTATATCTGGACTAAATTGACACATACCAGGGATGTAAAACCCGTTTGACATCGTAGGTCCAGACACCGCGCACTTTGATCTCTAGTGGGCTGGACCAGTGAAATTTCCAATTTTTGTCGGCGCAAAGAAGTTTAACTACGCATGTTATCTCGGCGATAAAGGAGCACAATTTCTGCAGTACATTTCAGTTTGTCAACATGATAAAGAAATCCTACACAACACAAAGTTTTGATTATATTCACAGAAAATATACTACTTTGTAAAAAAAACTAAACAAAACAGAAATTTCTATAGTATACAATTAATAGCCATGAACAGTTCTGTCGTTAATTGTGTATCTATTACTTTAATTACTTTGGTGTAGTAAAGATGGCTATAGAGGAGGTCTTTATCAGTAAGAAAAACTGTAAAACCTGTTTTGAAAATACAGTTAAATGTCCAAAATTCATGTCTTCCTTCCCATTTTCCAAAGCCAACCAGTGAGCCGGATTAGCGTCTTTGCCAGGCTGATTCCGATTCTTATGTGTGATACTCCTGACATGTGCAATGAATCATTTGACCATGGGATAGACCACCCAGTATTTTTCTTAAAGTCTGATTGCACAGAAATCAACCCACTCTGTGTGGGGATAGTTTATGCTTCAGCAGCATGTAATCATGGTGGAGCAATGCAAGTGCCATAAAAGGGAACACTCACCATAATACTCAAAGCAGTTTTAGCTGTTCCTCAGATTTCTAGCTGTGTAGCAAAACTTCAGTCAGAGACTGTAAATGTGTTATTTGCAACACCATTGTCTGGGCTGCAACATTAGCCTTCATTTCAAAAGACAAACAGTGGGCAGCAGGTGTTTTTATGTCAGGTGAAAATGTGTGGCAACAAAAAATATGCATGTTTGTATGGTTAGCATGTCTGGGTGCGATACAACCGTACAGCTCAGTGTTCTGGAAAACGCTCCTTTTTTTATCTGTTCTTGCATGAGTGACAAACGCATTACTGCAGTCCCAACAAAACCGCTTTTGTGGAAAAGCCTTGGTTTGGATTAAAAGCAACGAGTGCGTTTTGGGTACATTGGACTTGAAAGGGACCTTGAGCCGAATGTGCAGGATCACCGTGGAGATCAGATGTGTGATTATGATAGGTCTCCCTTTTCCTGGAGATAAAGGCTTGAATTGATGTCGGTCCTCTTTTTTTCTTGATTCTAAAAGAAACAGTTTGACATTTTGGGAAATTGTGTCTGCACAGTAGGGGCCTGTTAGCGATGAATAGGGGAATAGGCTCCCCCGCAACCCGAGTTATGTAAGTGATGGGATGGCTGTACCGCATACTGTATATAAATGATGGAAGTTTAAATCCTCTAGTTTGGCATTTTGGTTAAAATGCTAAACAATTTTTGGGGGGGATTTGTCTTTTAAACTGGATATGATCATATTTGGCAGCGACCGTAAAGTCATAGTGTAATTCTGTCTGGCGTGCACATCAAACATATGTAAGTAAATATATGCAGTTTACTTAGACCTACAGTTCATGAAGCCTGAAAAAAGCTATGATAAACTTAACATTAAAAGGTCAAAATTAAAATCTAGCATAGGATAAGAGGCAGGTTTCATCCTGAATCAGCAGTTAATCGAACATACATGTGTTTGAATCCAGTGAGAGGCTGTGCAGACACAGGGAGAACATGCACGCTTCACACAGAGGGACCACAGGCGGCCACTAGATTCAAACCCAGGATTTTCTTGCTGTGGTGTGACAGTTCTAACCACTGCATCACAGTGAAATATATATTTATCATTAACATCGTTAATGCATTTTGTAAGCTGGCCACCAATCTGTAAATTTATCATGTAGATGCAGGCAGCAGTGAAAACAGCAATTGTTTCCATGTTTTTGTTTCATACAATGTCATTTAAAAAAAGATTCCTGTCCCCTCAAAAAATAAAGAAATTATTTTGAGTAAAATGCAACTACAGTTTTTCTCAGTCGCTTTGGTGCGTTTCTCAGATCAGAATTGAAATTCTCACAACTATTAGTTCAACCTCCACAACACTCAGTCATTTGTGCACATCATAGTAGCAATTTCTCCTCTCTCTGAACAAACTGCAAATGATTTTGGACATGAATCAGTTGCTTCCATACATTTCCCTGCTGCTTTCTGACATCTCCATTTGTTTATGTCATGTCAGTCAAAAGTAATCATACCTATGGATGCTGAATAGTCGTTCCCAATAAAACTAATAGTCATACATCCATTGCTTGAGTCATCACACACAAAATTGTTGAACTAGTTATCACATGCCAAATATTGGCCATCTGTCAAGCAAATCCTATACCTTTCTGTATCATTTTTCCTGGAAATGTCTCCGAAATTGAACAATTGATCTCAGGTGAATTACAGCTGTCACTCATGAGGAGGCTCTACCAAATGGGTGATTTTATGTTTACATGTATTCTACAGTGAACAAGTGACTGTAGCATATTTTTCTTTTGCACAATTCTGTAGGATTACAAACACTTCTACACAATGGAAATGTGAAACGTATGTATTCAGTGTCTCAGTTACTCCCAAGACTCCCATAACATCTACAGTGACTTTACTGCACATTTCAGATGGCTGTACAGGTAGGCCATAGTGCTGTCGTCAGCATTTTTGCACTAACTGCTGTGCAAATGTTAATGGTGTTCTGAGGAACGCACCAAAGCGACTGAGAAAAACTGTAATCAGCCTTTGATTTTATATATATTACAGTTTTTCTCAGTCGCTTTGGTGCGATCTATCTACATTTATCTACATTTTTATGATATTGTTATATAAATAAGTTTTAATATCCTGCTTACAAAAAATTCAGTGAAGCATTTAATTTTCTTAAATAGCTCTTGAATTTTGTTTGTTTCACATTCGTGATCAATGAACTCCCCTTGTGCACTGTAGTGCACATGTTGTAAAATTTAAATAAAATTAGTTAAAAATAATTTTGTTTTTGTAATGTGTTTTTTACCATCCCAACACTTGATTTATCTGAAAAAAATCAAA
The DNA here is from genome assembly GCF_900408965.1 of Simochromis diagramma. Classification (NCBI taxonomy): domain Eukaryota; kingdom Metazoa; phylum Chordata; class Actinopteri; order Cichliformes; family Cichlidae; genus Simochromis; species Simochromis diagramma. The sequence goes on from NW_024386778.1 coordinate 6,049,487, forward strand.
ATCAAAATACTTTTTCCCCTGGGTCTCAGGAGGATATAGAACTAAAATGTGTGTTACCTTAAAATGAGCAAATCCTTTGTCACAAAGTTGTATATGAATACTGCTCGTTGTATAAATTCAGTCATTTTAAAGTCTATCAAAAACAAGTCAAATCCTGACAATATTAATGAGACGTTTCTAAAATTCTTCTACACAGATGGTCTGAATTTGTGAAGCGAGTGGTATCGCTCTCCGTCCCCGGCAGTCGGCTCCTCCTTGTTTTTTCTAAGCCACGATTAGGCTCGTTGAGAGCAGGCATGTGCATGCAGACAGTGTTTGTTTTTACATCTGGTGGGTAACGTCCCTCCCTATATTTTTGGAACAGTACCTCTGAAGCTTGATTTAGATTTCTGCAGGAAATTTACGTTCTAACTTCAGATGTAACACCTCTTAACACTAAACCGGTCCATTCCACGCTGTTGTTTCCAGTTACAGCGTATATTTCCTGCTGAAGCATATTTCAGGCATAAGACAGAAACATTACAAAAATATACACCTGCAGGCCACTCTATTGTCTTTATTTGACTAAATGCACTAAATTGCTGCCACAAGCTTTTGAACACATGTACCTAATAAAGTGGCTGGTGAGTGTAAGAGTATCCTCAGTCCCAGCTTGGATAAAGACGTGTCTGTGTGTCTTTGTTCCCTGCAGTAGTGCCCTCTCCAGCTCAGTCATCATCCACATACCCCAGGACACTGTCCGAGCCAAAGAGATCATCGCCCACGTCAACACGCAGAAGACTCAGGTCAGCTATTACGCAGACAGGCTATCTCAAGCTGCCAAAGACCAATCGCTCGCCAGTCTGGCTGACAAGGTACTAAAAGTGTTTGACGTTACGTGGGGACGCTTCATATTTCATTCATACCCTCTTCCTTTCAGACCCGTCAGCTGGTGACAGTGTGCGGCTGCAAGCTGCTAGCTTCAGCTATTTAGGCCCTGAACGCAGTACGGGGCGAGTACATCGCAACCAAAGCTTCTCCTTCCGCTGAGTCTGAACAAGTAGTGCTCCGCAATGACCAGGATACGCTGAGAGCAAAGTACAGCGGTCACAACAGCCAGTCGTCACTGCACGTGGACTGGCACGAAGAGGAGTGGGTGAGTTGATCAGCAGTTATTGGCTGTTTTCTGATTCCAGATTTTTTATTTCTTTAGCATGAGAACAGACAAGCTTAGTTTCTTGGCACACATTGTGGATACAGCTTAATATCTTAACTAGACTCTGAACTCTGTTTTTCTTTTCTTGTTGCTTCTTCTTCTTCTTGAGTCATCCCTCTCATGTTGATTTCCAGCTCAGGTCACTCCTTACTTTTAAGAAGTTGGAGGATTCGTGAGCAGATTTTTCCTTCACCATATCAGCCGACTTTATTCTATGAGAAAATACTCTTAAATGACTCTTCTTTAAAAAGTGTTCAGTGTTTTATGTCTGGTCCGTGTGTCATCTTTGTCTTTACAATGTTGCAGCAATACTGTAGTAATGATATGATATGATATACCTTTATTAGTCCCACAAGGGGAAATTTAAATGTTGGTTTAGTGTAAGCTCAGCTTTTTAACTAATGTAAGAAGTGTTATGACTGACTCGTTTTTAATACCTAAATCTGGCCTCAGTGCACAAACCTAAATGAATCGGTACATATGAAAGCGCCCAAGTCACAAGCTGTGTTCAAGGACATGGATAAAACAAAAAGGTTCAAATTTGTGCACAAAAACCCCACAAATCAGTGTCACTGTTTTAAAATCTGCTACGAGACCGCTCTAAATGTCAGCTTTTTCTTTACGTAAAGACTGGGGTCTGTAACATATCAGCTCGTTTCTTATTTATTAAAGAACATGCCTGATACCAGGCTTTTGAGTTAACGGCTCCATTAGATCTCTGCAAGTATTTTTAAGTATTTTTAGGTTCTTTCCAGCAGGATTTGTGGCTAGTTCTGGAGCTTGACCCTAAAAGATTTCAGTGTGTCGGTGCTTCTGCTTTCCCTGTTGTCCTTCTGTTCCGTCTTTTTTTCTGTTTCTGTCAAATTTAAAAACAACTGCACTCTGAAATACACACTCTTTGCAAGATGTTGTCTAAACTAGTGGTTGGAAGGCATATTTGTGTTTGGTCTCTGATGGTTTATTTACACTTTTTGCAGGCCACGCCCACGGACTACAGAGCCATGATGAGCAACAAAGCCAAGAAGTCTATGGACTTCCTGCTGATGCAGGACACCGCCCCGACGATAGCCACGGACGTGTCACTGCAGTACCGCCTCGACATCGTCTTCTGCCAAACGGTCACCTACACATATTTTAATTATTGAATGTCTGAGCTGATGCGTTTATCCTGCAGTGACTCAGAGTGAAGGAGAAGGCCAAGAAGAAGTGTAAATATCATAAAAGCAAGGAGTTCAGAGCTCTACGACTTAGTGTCTTTATGGTATTTATGTGTGTAATGGAGACCAGGGGTTCCATTACCCTTACTTGTATTTTTATTAATTGACTGACTGATTTGTATTTAAAAACCGTAATGAAGAAAAACACACACTGGTTGATTGTGATCTTTATTAGGTTTTTTGGGTTGTTATTTAAGTGACTCGTGAAAGGTGAAGAGACAGGGGGACTGGCCATCCTACCTGTGTCAGGAAAAGAACCCGTGTTAGAGCTGTTCACATTTAATCATTTGTCTGTAACCTAAATTAGTTGTATATGTAAAAAGAGAAGTGTTAACAGTACTCACTTTGTAAAGAGTAAAAGCAGCTCAATCACCTGCTTATGAGCTCCTGGAGCAAACCAATGTGCCAGGCTAGGGGAGTGTGTGTTGGAGTGATTTTGTTAAAAGTTGTCATTATTGTGCTTGGACCTTGTCTTGAACTGTATGTTCAGATATTTTTCTGTTCCTCCCCCACATGTGGGATGTTGGGGATGTTACTAGCTATAGTTTTCAACTGCAGGCACAATCTATGTAAGATTCTGGTTTCCTTATTTGGTAAGGAATGTTCACTTCCTGCCCTTTACAGTATGGGCTCACCATGTAAATGGTGGACTGTTAAAGAGGTTAAGCCATATACGAGGTTGAGGGGAGATGCCCTTTTATGACTAGAGATGCGGTTAAAACGTTTGTAACCAGGAAGTCACGTATACAGACACACATACACTCTCTCTCACTCACTCACACACACACACACACACACACACACACACACACACAGTGCCTTAGCTTTTACCACACAACATATGGGGTTTACAATGGGCGGTTGTGTAACTGTTTTCATTCAATAAAAGGCTGGAGTTGGAGTTGTCTGAGTTTGGGTGTAGAGCTTGCAACTCTGAGAATCTGACCAGGCTTCCCCTGCACAAGTAAAAACCAATCGAACTCTGATTGTCTTACTTTGTTCTGAGTCAGCGAGGGCTGAAACCTAACTGTGTGGTTAAGGTGTTTTAATGCAGCGGTCCCCAACCGCCGGGCCACGGACTGTCGTTTGGTCGAGAGATGAGGCTCGGGTGTGAAATGTATGGTTTTCAGAGTTTTTATCGTTTTTTATCATTATTTTGTTATCGTTTTTATCGTTAACTCTGTTTTCCTGGGTCTTTCACGTGTGTTATGAATAAATCTTCTTTTTTTCCGGTACCGGTACTAGTTTTATTTTGTTGTATTTATCTGTGACACCTTAAAGGCCGGTCCGTGAAAATATTGTCGGGCATAAACCGGTCCGTGGCGCAAAAAAGGTTGGGGAAGGCTGTTTTAATGTATATAGAAGAGACTGAAGTTTATATGTTATGGAATTATTTATAGGACTTGTTCCAAATCTTCATATGTCTATGATGTGTTATATCAGCCCATTCTCACTCCCGAGGCGTACGTGGTGGGTAGCCAAAAACGTAATATGGTGACGATTTGTCACCTAGCGTAAAATGTTACGCTTTGGGAGTGAGAACGTGTTGGTTATATTGTAGTGGTTTTCTTATGGGGAGGGTTTTGTTTTCCTTTGGTTTGCTGACCCCCAGACTTGGTCTATTCCAGATGCTCACCTGAATCAGGTAGAGTATGACAGGAAGCCATTTGCTTTTCAGAAGGGTTGGATTCTTTGCTGTATCACCATGTGTTCTCATTAATAAAGTACATTTTACTCCAGTCTCGTGCTATTTTAGTGGAAGTGACCCATGACCGTCGGCCAAAACTGACAATATGACTATTAAAAGTCTGAGTAATACTGTAATTTTCTGCTGCTCATTCCTGTGCAACATCCCATTTGGCCTCCCGTCATATTTCTTTTCAAGATTTTCTTATTTAATCACTAGTGTACATATATTTATATTTATAGATACATATATATTTAGTCATCTTTTCTCTTTTACCACGTCTCTCTAATATTTTGCTCTTTACTATTTTTCTATTTTTTATTTTATTATATTTTATTATATTTCTACTGTACCATGCTGCTGAGTGACTGCTGCTCGTCAAACACATTTCATTGCAATGTTGACCCTGTGCTAACTTGCATATGACAAATAAAACTGAAAACAGTAACGGCAAAGGGAACACATCAAGTAAGGATTTCACACTCCCACTCACAACGGCACTTTCAAAGCATAAAGCCAAATATTTCAAAATTTCATTTTGAGGCATTTTAAAAATGAATGTGTTTGAGTTTCATTGCTCCAAAGCAATGTTTTCATATAAGCAAGACAACAACCAGTTTGCAACCATGTAAGTACAGTCCTCTATTGTGAACAGACGTGTTGGCAATCTGTCTGCGTTTATAAATTAGACAACAGTTATTTGCAGATCTTCATCAATCTGCCTGAGAGTGATTGCAGTCGGTCTGAGTTGGACTGCAACTGTTTTGAGTCAGGTTGCCTCCAAGGAGGCAGTTTATTATTTTCCTTTCCTAGTTGGAGAGATGGCTGTTGTTTTGTTTTTACTGTAGTGTGCTGGGCCATTAATGGCTCAGGGGCTGCAGCGTATCCGCGCCAACACCTAAGGCCAACGTGGAATCACCGGTCAGACTAACATAAAGAAAAAATCTGTTAAATTACACATTTGTATTCATTAAGTCACAGACAATGAAAACAAGCAGAAATCAAGATGTAATATTTTTATAATTTTATTGATGTTAAATTAAAGTCCCAGCTTAGTTATGTTGTCAGTGCAAGTCACTTCAATCTGTATAGCACCAAAGGAAACAATGGTGTTTTCAAGGTGCTTCACACTGTAAGGTAACAACTTACAGTATTAAAAAGAAAACCCCAAAAGAACAAACCCCTCTGAGCAAGCACGAGGCGACAGTGGGAAGGAAAAACTCCCTTTTAAGAGGAAGAAACCTTCGACAGAACCAGGCTCAGGGCGGGGTGGCCATCTGCCGCGACCATTCCTGGGGATTTCAAAAATGACTTGATCTGATCTAAATGTAAAACTAGCTAATTTAAAGTGTCCAGTGAGTTTTAGAAAATATCTTGCTGTTGATATCACGATGTCACTATAAAGGGGAAACTTTGTTTCCTCCCTTAAACCTCCCAAAAAATGCACGCACCGCTGAGAAGCACTTAGATATGCAACTTGGTTCTGGGAATATCTTTCTTTTGAAAGTTTTAACAATATCTTCATCAAGATCTTGGACGTTTAATTGCCAGGATGTCACAATAACCTCTGCATGCTTCCATCTTTTACAGAGGGATTTGTAAACCCTCTTGCTGAGTTTCTTGAACTTCTCTGGGGGGATTTTGTCGTATTCTGCCCTGATTTCAGTCCAGATTTTCATGGTAAGCCGGTTGGAGATAGCTTCAGCATTTTCAATGCTGAAGACTGTGTCTGATTTTTTTGCAACCCGGGAAATCAGTCCTTCCACAAAGATTTCCACTGAAAGTCTGCATCTTTCTTTCTTTTCATATGATTCCAGTCTATCGAGAATTGTTACTGCCAACAGGTGTTCTTGGAATACTGAAGTAGTTATGATATTAAATATTGGTTGTCCCATTAAATTCATTGAATCCTCCTCCCCACTCCTCCCCATTTTCACTGATATTTGTGACCAATTATATAATTGGTCACAAATATCAGTGAAAATGGCATTAGCAATGCAGTCAAAATAATTCTGCACTTTTCGGTCTAAATGCAAATCCATCCCCTTGAATTTGTCCAAGAGTAGATCCAACAAACGTTTTTGGTGAGAATGAGGGCACTTTAAAAGTTTACCAAGCTTTGAAAGCACAGCCTGAATTAATGTCTCTAACCATCTTTCTGTATCAAACTCCTGCTCAGCAGAATCGTCCAAAAATTTCACAGGTGACAAAAACGTTTTGCCAGTGGTGGTGTGGACAGAACAGTTTTGATGTACAGGGGAGTTCTGGGAAGACCTCAGTGGTGATACTGCTACTGACTGTTCACACAGGTCCGTTACGTCCTCTACAAAACCTGCAAGCCGCTTAGCGGTGAAGCAATCCGGATAGCCTGAGGTAAGCTCTTCCCACTGCTTGTTCGAAAAACTACTGAACAAGTTATTCAAGAGGGATACCAAAGCATCTACTGTAGAATTATCCCGATTGGTCTGAACTGTTTCATCATTTGTCATTGTGTTACAGTTTGAGCTTGCCATTTCACTTTTTTGTTTTTTATGCCTAAAATGTTGTTTTGTGTTAAACTCCGTGTTTGAACGTTTAAAGCGCTGCTGTCCCGCTGTATGAATGCGTTTCAACTGAACAGCCAGGTCTATATATAAGGTCGGTTTCTTTGTAACGTCACCAGTCAAAGGACTGGCCCGGCTCGTCATAACGAAAGGGGCGGGACAAATCTGTTGCTTAGCAACTGAAAAAAAGGCACACCGCGCTGAATGCTACATCCATCCTGCGACGGTACACCGCCTCCGCACCACCGTTTAAACATGAAGTGTGGATGTTAGAAGATCCCAAATATGGTGAGCTACTGGAAAATTACTCACGTTTTTGTTCTTGAGAGTGAGCGATAATAAGCGACATTTTATTGAGAAATTACAGTAGTCTGTCTGTTTCTCTTCATAGCTCTTTTCAAAACACGGTTACCTTTGGTTTGTTTGGCTCGCAGCTTAAAACGTAGTTTCAGTGTTTTTTCGCCTTCTGTGATTAATTCTGGTTTGCCTGCTTTATGGAGCTCAAACCAAGGCAAAATTGAAGTATCAGTATTTAAATGTAAATAGACTCAAACTAGGAGTGGATCAAAGGGGGTCCTTTCAGGTGCCAAATCTCCACTGCTAACATTTTATGCATGTTTAGCTTAATTGTAGAAAAGGTGCTTGTAATAATGTTTGGGTGAATAGGTGAATGAGGCATGTTGTATAAAGCGCTTTTTAATGCACGAGCAAAATACAAAAACCCTATATAAAAAGCAGTCAGTTTACCATTTATGTATTTGTTCCATTGAACGCTTCTGTGAAAATCAATTTGATACTTGTTCAAATAAAAAATTTGAATCGATTAGTTGTTTTATCAACATTTATTAATCGACTATATGCAGAAAACTGTGACACTGTGGAACCCTTATTTTAAAGACCTCGTAGTTTGATAGTTTGCTCCCTGACCGTGGTTCTGCCAGAGGGTGCTTCCTGTTAAAAGTGAGTTGTTCCTTCCCACTGTATTGAGGTTTTTTCTTTTTAATTGTAGACTTTCTACCTTACAATCTATACCACCTCGAGGAGAATGTTGTTGTGATTCAGCTCTGCATAAATACAATTAAATCGAATTAAGTGGGTTCAGCTAATTTGTGAAATAAATGTGAGTGACACGGTAAGTAATAGCCTGCATGTAACTCATTGTAAGAAGAGCAATATCGCCCCCTCCTGGTTCAACTTTTTTTTCTTTGCAGTAATCTTTCCAATAATAATACATATGCACTAACCTCATGCTTGCTGTTAACAATAGCCTAAAGACATAAAATCAAGTTTAGTTTTTTCTTTAAGTTTATGTTTTTTATATGGTTGGCATTTATTTTGTTTCTTTTTAATAATTATATTGATTCTATTGATTGTTTGCCAAGCACTGAGGTCTCTGCTTAGACTGTGCTACTGGGATCACTGATTTAAAAATGAGGCAAAAGCACCAAAGTTGTGCTCAAAAACAGTACAGTGAGCTACAACCTGTTGCTGTAGTAATTCTAACACACTTATTGTTTTTAAATACATACATGTTTAGTTTTTTTAAAGCTAATTATATAATTTTTTTTGCAAAAGTGTCACCTAAACACCCAAATATACGTAATTCAAAACTTACTTTAATTATTACCCATTTGGCTGGTAACATGGACCCAGTCTGATGGATAGTTACTGAACAGATAGTCTTTTCTTTAAAGGCTGCAGTCAAAGCAAATCATTGTAAAAACAAGACAAGTCAATAAAAAACAAGTAATAGCTATAATACTAAACTACAATAGAGAGAAAATCCAGTAAATATAATTATATTATGTAAAAAAATATACAAATATTTACCTCTAATTTAAAAAGACATTACAAGGGTACTAGTTTCATTTGAATCTAAACATAATCTAAATTGACACTAAATCAGTTTAAATATTACAGCTGAAGGTGATTTTAATAAATGTACTGCTGCTTGACTTTGTTTTACTACTGCAGTATAATTTTTCATGTACAAAAGCTCCAAATGTTGTTTCTCTGACTTAATGTTCTGATGACGTTTGTGTTATTTTGCAGGAAATAGTCAGGACCCAGATGAACCTGTGCTGGGATTCAGTGTGGGTGAGTAATATGAGCATTTATGAAGGCTGTCCATGACCCGTAATTAAATTTAGCGTCATTAGTCTTATTTTGTCTCTCAGTGCAGGTATGTAATGTGACAAAACCTCTAATGATCTGATATGTTTGGGATGGATGGGCTGTGAATTATATAGTGAATTGTCTTATTTTGTCGCTCTGTGCAGGCTTTCTACTTACAGGGTGGTGGGTCTCAGAGGACAATTGCTACCCCTGTTGAAGTGAACAACGTGTGGAGTGCAACTGGCTTTGTGGCATAGCTGGCTCTGGCCTTGGACTGTGTGTTTTTACTTTGTACCTAAATGGGACACTGGACTTTTAACTATTATTCATTGTGTTTATAAATACAATTTTAGAATTTTATTGACTGTCATCTTTTTGCCCACAGCGGAGACGGTTGGTCAGACCTAGAATCTCTTTATGTGTGTGTGTGTGTGTGTGTGTGTGTAACATCAGCAGGGTTTTGCATAAAAGAGTGTGAGCAGGTCAAAAGGTCAATTCATTTATTGTAGTTTTATGGCAGCACCTTCTAGTGGCCTTGAAGCAAACAGTCTCCTAACTAAGCCATGGCATCTCCGGTCTCTCCTACTTTTGTGTGCTGTGCTGGAGGAGCAGCATTGGATCTAGTGATACTGAGTAAGCTGATTAGGACCGGCCTGGAGAAATGTGGTTTGCATGAAGTATCAGGAGAAAAACAACCTTGTATTGTAAAATAATAATACACAAATAATAAATACTTTTCATGACATTCAGATTTCTGGACTCACGAGTTCATAGAACATTAATGTTACGAAACATTGAGATAAGTCTTAAAACTACATTGTATACTTATTATTTATTTACTTTAATCAGATTTGACTGGTATTTTTAAACATTAAGTTTTTGTTCCTTCAACTATTGTATTTAAGCTTATGACTCACTCACAGTATGTTTATATAACTGTCTAAAAAACAGTGAGGATGTGGCCGCAGTGGCTGAGAAGCAAGAAGTTTGCTTTTTCTTTTTTTTTCTTTTTTTTAAATTGGGAAGCATAAATGAACATACCAGAAAACCCTGCACGAAGGAGCCATATTTGTTTTTTGTGTGTGCATAAGATGAAGCTTTAGTATTATTACACATATGATAATGGTGTTAGCATGCAACACACAAACTCAAGTGGTGTTGCCAAGATAGTTGCTGACTGGCAAGAAACTTCTAGAAGAAATCTGGTGACAGTCCAAAGCACAAATGAACATGTTTAATACTCGTGCAAGACCCTGTGGGAAGGTGCCAGATTGCTGTATTTTGTGTGAATCAGGAAAAGTGCACGGTGATGACTAAAGCTTATAAAACATCTCTCTCCTTATGTGTGCATATATGAGAAAGAAAATTCTGCCAAAGCAACTTTAGCTTCTTGCAAGCATCAGTACACAAAGGATGCTAACACAAAGCTAGCCAAGAACCAAGAGTGATTTTAAAGTTGAACGTATGCCGACCCCAGCAGCCAAAGGGAGCTCAGGGGAGAGCTTCTTGGGGTCCAGTGATGTGTCCTGAAGAAACGACATGAGCTCTCCCTCCTGTAGGCCCACCCCAGCAGTAGGTGCTGTCTGTCTCATTCCGAGTTAACTGCTACTCCTCTACATCTAAACGAGCCAGTTGAGGAGGTTCAGGCATCTGACAAGGGTGCCTCTTGAGCGCCTCCTGGGTGAGATGTTCCAGGCATGTCCCACCAGGACAGACAGGACACACCCAGGACATGTTGGGGAGATCACAGCACTCAGCAGAGAATGCCTCAGTGGTGCAACCATGTAAGTACAGTCCTCTATTGTAAACAGACGTGTTGGCAATCTGTCTGCGTTTATAAATTAGACAACAGTTATTTGCAGATCTTCATCAATCTGCCTGAGAGTGATTGCAGTCGGTCTGAGTTGGACTGCAACTGTTTTGAGTCAGGTTGCCTCCAAGGAGGCAGTTTATTATTTTCCTTTCCTAGTTGGAGAGATGGCTGTTGTTTTGTTTTTACTGTAGTGTGCTGGGCCATTAATGGCTCAGGGGCTGCAGCGTATCCGCGCCAACACCTAAGGCCAACGTGGAATCACCGGTCAGACTAACATAAAGAAAAAATCTGTTAAATTACACATTTGTATTCATTAAGTCACAGACAATGAAAACAAGCAGAAATCAAGATGTAATATTTTTATAATTTTATTGATGTTAAATTAAAGTCCCAGCTTAGTTATGTTGTCAGTGCAAGTCACTTCAATCTGTATAGCACCAAAGGAAACAATGGTGTTTTCAAGGTGCTTCACACTGTAAGGTAACAACTTACAGTATTAAAAAGAAAACCCCAAAAGAACAAACCCCTCTGAGCAAGCACGAGGCGACAGTGGGAAGGAAAAACTCCCTTTTAAGAGGAAGAAACCTTCGACAGAACCAGGCTCAGGGCGGGGTGGCCATCTGCCGCGACCATTCCTGGGGATTTCAAAAATGACTTGATCTGATCTAAATGTAAAACTAGCTAATTTAAAGTGTCCAGTGAGTTTTAGAAAATATCTTGCTGTTGATATCACGATGTCACTATAAAGGGGAAACTTTGTTTCCTCCCTTAAACCTCCCAAAAAATGCACGCACCGCTGAGAAGCACTTAGATATGCAACTTGGTTCTGGGAATATCTTTCTTTTGAAAGTTTTAACAATATCTTCATCAAGATCTTGGACGTTTAATTGCCAGGATGTCACAATAACCGCTGCATGCTTCCATCTTTTACAGAGGGATTTGTAAACCCTCTTGCTGAGTTTCTTGAACTTCTCTGGGGGGATTTTGTCGTATTCTGCCCTGATTTCAGTCCAGATTTTCATGGTAAGCCGGTTGGAGATAGCTTCAGCATTTTCAATGCTGAAGACTGTGTCTGATTTTTTTGCAACCCGGGAAATCAGTCCTTCCACAAAGATTTCCACTGAAAGTCTGCATCTTTCTTTCTTTTCATATGATTCCAGTCTATCGAGAATTGTTACTGCCAACAGGTGTTCTTGGAATACTGAAGTAGTTATGATATTAAATATTGGTTGTCCCATTAAATTCATTGAATCCTCCTCCCCACTCCTCCCCATTTTCACTGATATTTGTGACCAATTATATAATTGGTCACAAATATCAGTGAAAATGGCATTAGCAATGCAGTCAAAATAATTCTGCACTTTTCGGTCTAAATGCAAATCCATCCCCTTGAATTTGTCCAAGAGTAGATCCAACAAACGTTTTTGGTGAGAATGAGGGCACTTTAAAAGTTTACCAAGCTTTGAAAGCACAGCCTGAATTAATGTCTCTAACCATCTTTCTGTATCAAACTCCTGCTCAGCAGAATCGTCCAAAAATTTCACAGGTGACAAAAACGTTTTGCCAGTGGTGGTGTGGACAGAACAGTTTTGATGTACAGGGGAGTTCTGGGAAGACCTCAGTGGTGATACTGCTACTGACTGTTCACACAGGTCCGTTACGTCCTCTACAAAACCTGCAAGCCGCTTAGCGGTGAAGCAATCCGGATAGCCTGAGGTAAGCTCTTCCCACTGCTTGTTCGAAAAACTACTGAACAAGTTATTCAAGAGGGATACCAAAGCATCTACTGTAGAATTATCCCGATTGGTCTGAACTGTTTCATCATTTGTCATTGTGTTACAGTTTGAGCTTGCCATTTCACTTTTTTGTTTTTTATGCCTAAAATGTTGTTTTGTGTTAAACTCCGTGTTTGAACGTTTAAAGCGCTGCTGTCCCGCTGTATGAATGCGTTTCAACTGAACAGCCAGGTCTATATATAAGGTCGGTTTCTTTGTAACGTCACCAGTCAAAGGACTGGCCCGGCTCGTCATAACGAAAGGGGCGGGACAAATCTGTTGCTTAGCAACTGAAAAAAAGGCACACCGCGCTGAATGCTACATCCATCCTGCGACGGTACACCGCCTCCGCACCACCGTTTAAACATGAAGTGTGGATGTTAGAAGATCCCAAATATGGTGAGCTACTGGAAAATTACTCACGTTTTTGTTCTTGAGAGTGAGCGATAATAAGCGACATTTTATTGAGAAATTACAGTAGTCTGTCTGTTTCTCTTCATAGCTCTTTTCAAAACACGGTTACCTTTGGTTTGTTTGGCTCGCAGCTTAAAACGTAGTTTCAGTGTTTTTTCGCCTTCTGTGATTAATTCTGGTTTGCCTGCTTTATGGAGCTCAAACCAAGGCAAAATTGAAGTATCAGTATTTAAATGTAAATAGACTCAAACTAGGAGTGGATCAAAGGGGGTCCTTTCAGGTGCCAAATCTCCACTGCTAACATTTTATGCATGTTTAGCTTAATTGTAGAAAAGGTGCTTGTAATAATGTTTGGGTGAATAGGTGAATGAGGCATGTTGTATAAAGCGCTTTTTAATGCACGAGCAAAATACAAAAACCCTATATAAAAAGCAGTCAGTTTACCATTTATGTATTTGTTCCATTGAACGCTTCTGTGAAAATCAATTTGATACTTGTTCAAATAAAAAATTTGAATCGATTAGTTGTTTTCTCAACATTTATTAATCGACTATATGCAGAAAACTGTGACACTGTGGAACCCTTATTTTAAAGACCTCGTAGTTTGATAGTTTGCTCCCTGACCGTGGTTCTGCCAGAGGGTGCTTCCTGTTAAAAGTGAGTTGTTCCTTCCCACTGTATTGAGGTTTTTTCTTTTTAATTGTAGACTTTCTACCTTACAATCTATACCACCTCGAGGAGAATGTTGTTGTGATTCAGCTCTGCATAAATACAATTAAATCGAATTAAGTGGGTTCAGCTAATTTGTGAAATAAATGTGAGTGACACGGTAAGTAATAGCCTGCATGTAACTCATTGTAAGAAGAGCAATATCGCCCCCTCCTGGTTCAACTTTTTTTTTCTTTGCAGTAATCTTTCCAATAATAATACATATGCACTAACCTCATGCTTGCTGTTAACAATAGCCTAAAGACATAAAATCAAGTTTAGTTTTTTCTTTAAGTTTATGTTTTTTATATGGTTGGCATTTATTTTGTTTCTTTTTAATAATTATATTGATTCTATTGATTGTTTGCCAAGCACTGAGGTCTCTGCTTAGACTGTGCTACTGGGATCACTGATTTAAAAATGAGGCAAAAGCACCAAAGTTGTGCTCAAAAACAGTACAGTGAGCTACAACCTGTTGCTGTAGTAATTCTAACACACTTATTGTTTTTAAATACATACATGTTTAGTTTTTTTAAAGCTAATTATATAATTTTTTTTGCAAAAGTGTCACCTAAACACCCAAATATACGTAATTCAAAACTTACTTTAATTATTACCCATTTGGCTGGTAACATGGACCCAGTCTGATGGATAGTTACTGAACAGATAGTCATTTCTTTACAGGCTGCAGTCAAAGCAAATCATTGTAAAAACAAGACAAGTCAATAAAAAACAAGTAATAGCTATAATACTAAACTACAATAGAGAGAAAATCCAGTAAATATAATTATATTATGTAAAAAAATATACAAATATTTACCTCTAATTTAAAAAGACATTACAAGGGTACTAGTTTCATTTGAATCTAAACATAATCTAAATTGACACTAAATCAGTTTAAATATTACAGCTGAAGGTGATTTTAATAAATGTACTGCTGCTTGACTTTGTTTTACTACTGCAGTATAATTTATCATGTACAAAAGCTCCAAATGTTGTTTCTCTGACTTAATGTTCTGATGACGTTTGTGTTATTTTGCAGGAAATAGTCAGGACCCAGATGAACCTGTGCTGGAATTCAGTGTGGGTGAGTAATATGAGCATTTATGAAGGCTGTCCATGACCCGTAATTAAATTTAGCGTCATTAGTCTTATTTTGTCTCTCAGTGCAGGTATGTAATGTGACAAAACCTCTAATGATCTGATATGTTTGGGATGGATGGGCTGTGAATTATATAGTGAATTGTCTTATTTTGTCGCTCTGTGCAGGCTTTCTACTTACAGGGTGGTGGGTCTCAGAGGACAATTGCTACCCCTGTTGAAGTGAACAACGTGTGGAGTGCAACTGGCTTTGTGGCATAGCTGGCTCTGGCCTTGGACTGTGTGTTTTTACTTTGTACCTAAATGGGACACTGGACTTTTAACTATTATTCATTGTGTTTATAAATACAATTTTAGAATTTTATTGACTGTCATCTTTTTGCCCACAGCGGAGACGGTTGGTCAGACCTAGAATCTCTTTATGTGTGTGTGTGTGTGTGTGTAACATCAGCAGGGTTTTGCATAAAAGAGTGTGAGCAGGTCAAAAGGTCAATTCATTTATTGTAGTTTTATGGCAGCACCTTCTAGTGGCCTTGAAGCAAACAGTCTCCTAACTAAGCCATGGCATCTCCGGTCTCTCCTACTTTTGTGTGCTGTGCTGGAGGAGCAGCATTGGATCTAGTGATACTGAGTAAGCTGATTAGGACCGGCCTGGAGAAATGTGGTTTGCATGAAGTATCAGGAGAAAAACAACCTTGTATTGTAAAATAATAATACACGAATAATAAATACTTTTCATGACATTCAGATTTCTGGACTCACGAGTTCATAGAACATTAATGTTACGAAACATTGAGATAAGTCTTAAAACTACATTGTATACTTATTATTTATTTACTTTAATCAGATTTGACTGGTATTTTTAAACATTAAGTTTTTGTTCCTTCAACTATTGTATTTAAGCTTATGACTCACTCACAGTATGTTTATATAACTGTCTAAAAAACAGTGAGGATGTGGCCGCAGTGGCTGAGAAGCAAGAAGTTTGCTTTTTCTTTTTTTTTCTTTTTTTTAAATTGGGAAGCATAAATGAACATACCAGAAAACCCTGCACGAAGGAGCCATATTTGTTTTTTGTGTGTGCATAAGATGAAGCTTTAGTATTATTACACATATGATAATGGTGTTAGCATGCAACACACAAACTCAAGTGGTGTTGCCAAGATAGTTGCTGACTGGCAAGAAACTTCTAGAAGAAATCTGGTGACAGTCCAAAGCACAAATGAACATGTTTAATACTCGTGCAAGACCCTGTGGGAAGGTGCCAGATTGCTGTATTTTGTGTGAATCAGGAAAAGTGCACGGTGATGACTAAAGCTTATAAAACATCTCTCTCCTTATGTGTGCATATATGAGAAAGAAAATTCTGCCAAAGCAACTTTAGCTTCTTGCAAGCATCAGTACACAAAGGATGCTAACACAAAGCTAGCCAAGAACCAAGAGTGATTTTAAAGTTGAACGTATGCCGACCCCAGCAGCCAAAGGGAGCTCAGGGGAGAGCTTCTTGGGGTCCAGTGATGTGTCCTGAAGAAACGACATGAGCTCTTCCTCCTGTAGGCCCACCCCAGCAGTAGGTGCTGTCTGTCTCATTCCGAGTTAACTGCTACTCCTCTACATCTAAACGAGCCAGTTGAGGAGGTTCAGGCATCTGACAAGGGTGCCTCTTGAGCGCCTCCTGGGTGAGATGTTCCAGGCATGTCCCACCAGGACAGACAGGACACACCCAGGACATGTTGGGGAGATCACAGCACTCAGCAGAGAATGCCTCAGTGGTGCAACCATGTAAGTACAGTCCTCTATTGTAAACAGACGTGTTGGCAATCTGTCTGCGTTTATAAATTAGACAACAGTTATTTGCAGATCTTCATCAATCTGCCTGAGAGTGATTGCAGTCGGTCTGAGTTGGACTGCAACTGTTTTGAGTCAGGTTGCCTCCAAGGAGGCAGTTTATTATTTTCCTTTCCTAGTTGGAGAGATGGCTGTTGTTTTGTTTTTACTGTAGTGTGCTGGGCCATTAATGGCTCAGGGGCTGCAGCGTATCCGCGCCAACACCTAAGGCCAACGTGGAATCACCGGTCAGACTAACATAAAGAAAAAATCTGTTAAATTACACATTTGTATTCATTAAGTCACAGACAATGAAAACAAGCAGAAATCAAGATGTAATATTTTTATAATTTTATTGATGTTAAATTAAAGTCCCAGCTTAGTTATGTTGTCAGTGCAAGTCACTTCAATCTGTATAGCACCAAAGGAAACAATGGTGTTTTCAAGGTGCTTCACACTGTAAGGTAACAACTTACAGTATTAAAAAGAAAACCCCAAAAGAACAAACCCCTCTGAGCAAGCACGAGGCGACAGTGGGAAGGAAAAACTCCCTTTTAAGAGGAAGAAACCTTCGACAGAACCAGGCTCAGGGCGGGGTGGCCATCTGCCGCGACCATTCCTGGGGATTTCAAAAATGACTTGATCTGATCTAAATGTAAAACTAGCTAATTTAAAGTGTCCAGTGAGTTTTAGAAAATATCTTGCTGTTGATATCACGATGTCACTATAAAGGGGAAACTTTGTTTCCTCCCTTAAACCTCCCAAAAAATGCACGCACCGCTGAGAAGCACTTAGATATGCAACTTGGTTCTGGGAATATCTTTCTTTTGAAAGTTTTAACAATATCTTCATCAAGATCTTGGACGTTTAATTGCCAGGATGTCACAATAACCGCTGCATGCTTCCATCTTTTACAGAGGGATTTGTAAACCCTCTTGCTGAGTTTCTTGAACTTCTCTGGGGGGATTTTGTCGTATTCTGCCCTGATTTCAGTCCAGATTTTCATGGTAAGCCGGTTGGAGATAGCTTCAGCATTTTCAATGCTGAAGACTGTGTCTGATTTTTTTGCAACCCGGGAAATCAGTCCTTCCACAAAGATTTCCACTGAAAGTCTGCATCTTTCTTTCTTTTCATATGATTCCAGTCTATCGAGAATTGTTACTGCCAACAGGTGTTCTTGGAATACTGAAGTAGTTATGATATTAAATATTGGTTGTCCCATTAAATTCATTGAATCCTCCTCCCCACTCCTCCCCATTTCCAATGATATTAGTGACCAATTATATAATTGGTCACAAATATCAGTGAAAATGGCATTAGCAATGCAGTCAAAATAATTCTGCACTTTTCGGTCTAAATGCAAATCCATCCCCTTGAATTTGTCCAAGAGTAGATCCAACAAACGTTTTTGGTGAGAATGAGGGCACTTTAAAAGTTTACCAAGCTTTGAAAGCACAGCCTGAATTAATGTCTCTAACCATCTTTCTGTATCAAACTCCTGCTCAGCAGAATCGTCCAAAAATTTCACAGGTGACAAAAACGTTTTGCCAGTGGTGGTGTGGACAGAACAGTTTTCATGTACAGGGGAGTTCTGGGAAGACCTCAGTGGTGATACTGCTACTGACTGTTCACACAGGTCCGTTACGTCCTCTACAAAACCTGCAAGCCGCTTAGCGGTGAAGCAATCCGGATAGCCTGAGGTAAGCTCTTCCCACTGCTTGTTCGAAAAACTACTGAACAAGTTATTCAAGAGGGATACCAAAGCATCTACTGTAGAATTATCCCGATTGGTCTGAACTGTTTCATCATTTGTCATTGTGTTACAGTTTGAGCTTGCCATTTCACTTTTTTGTTTTTTATGCCTAAAATGTTGTTTTGTGTTAAACTCCGTGTTTGAACGTTTAAAGCGCTGCTGTCCCGCTGTATGAATGCGTTTCAACTGAACAGCCAGGTCTATATATAAGGTCGGTTTCTTTGTAACGTCACCAGTCAAAGGACTGGCCCGGCTCGTCATAACGAAAGGGGCGGGACAAATCTGTTGCTTAGCAACTGAAAAAAAGGCACACCGCGCTGAATGCTACATCCATCCTGCGACGGTACACCGCCTCCGCACCACCGTTTAAACATGAAGTGTGGATGTTAGAAGATCCCAAATATGGTGAGCTACTGGAAAATTACTCACGTTTTTGTTCTTGAGAGTGAGCGATAATAAGCGACATTTTATTGAGAAATTACAGTAGTCTGTCTGTTTCTCTTCATAGCTCTTTTCAAAACACGGTTACCTTTGGTTTGTTTGGCTCGCAGCTTAAAACGTAGTTTCAGTGTTTTTTCGCCTTCTGTGATTAATTCTGGTTTGCCTGCTTTATGGAGCTCAAACCAAGGCAAAATTGAAGTATCAGTATTTAAATGTAAATAGACTCAAACTAGGAGTGGATCAAAGGGGGTCCTTTGAGGTGCCAAATCTCCACTGCTAACATTTTATGCATGTTTAGCTTAATTGTAGAAAAGGTGCTTGTAATAATGTTTGGGTGAATAGGTGAATGAGGCATGTTGTATAAAGCGCTTTTTAATGCACGAGCAAAATACAAAAACCCTATATAAAAAGCAGTCAGTTTACCATTTATGTATTTGTTCCATTGAACGCTTCTGTGAAAATCAATTTGATACTTGTTCAAATAAAAAATTTGAATCGATTAGTTGTTTTCTCAACATTTATTAATCGACTATATGCAGAAAACTGTGACACTGTGGAACCCTTATTTTAAAGACCTCGTAGTTTGATAGTTTGCTCCCTGACCGTGGTTCTGCCAGAGGGTGCTTCCTGTTAAAAGTGAGTTGTTCCTTCCCACTGTATTGAGGTTTTTTCTTTTTAATTGTAGACTTTCTACCTTACAATCTATACCACCTCGAGGAGAATGTTGTTGTGATTCAGCTCTGCATAAATACAATTAAATCGAATTAAGTGGGTTCAGCTAATTTGTGAAATAAATGTGAGTGACACGGTAAGTAATAGCCTGCATGTAACTCATTGTAAGAAGAGCAATATCGCCCCCTCCTGGTTCAACTTTTTTTTCTTTGCAGTAATCTTTCCAATAATAATAATACATATGCACTAACCTCATGCTTGCTGTTAACAATAGCCTAAAGACATAAAATCAAGTTTAGTTTTTTCTTTAAGTTTATGTTTTTTATATGGTTGGCATTTATTTTGTTTCTTTTTAATAATTATATTGATTCTATTGATTGTTTGCCAAGCACTGAGGTCTCTGCTTAGACTGTGCTACTGGGATCACTGATTTAAAAAATGAGGCAAAAGCACCAAAGTTGTGCTCAAAAACAGTACAGTGAGCTACAACCTGTTGCTGTAGTAATTCTAACACACTTATTGTTTTTAAATACATACATGTTTAGTTTTTTTTAAAGCTAATTGTAGTGGCAATTCCTTTACTTTTGAGAGATCAAACGTCCCACAACTTAAAGTCCACAAGCCACTGCTGCACTGAGGTAATATTTCGTACGCAGGCAAAAGAAGTCCATTGTCCAAACATTTTAGTTGAGAGTTTTGGTTTTGGTTTATTTATCCATCTTGGCAAGCAATAACAAGATCCTTCCTGCTGCTTCTCCTGCTCTGGTAAAAAAAAAAAAACATAGGCCCACCCCAATGCATGCTGGTCCTATACCAGTCTCTTTATTTATAGAAACAAAATGGCCCTACAGCTCTTACTGACTAATTTAACAACATAACAACAAACAAACAAATCATTTAAAACAAAATATTAACCGACAAATAAACCCCAAAATATAAGTAAACTAACAACAAACTTTAACTAATTTCAAAAAGAACAAATAGCTCCAACACTCCGGCCCCTAATTGTGCATACAATCACAATTACTTTAAAATCCCAAAAGGAGGAGCTATTCCCTTAAACAAATCCTTAATTTTCATTGAGGATTTTCTTCACGATGAGGCTTCCAGTAACTAAATAAGTTTTGTCACTGGCCTTTCCAAAACACTGGTCCTTGTTTGTAGTCTCACAGAACGCACCAAGCCTTTTGCATCCTGGTTTACATTTAAGACTTTCGCCATCATCCATGATCCTCTTGGAGCTGTAGCGTCTGCAATTAAAACAACATCTCCAGGTATAAGACATCTTTTAGTCCTCATCCATTTTTGTCTTTCTTGCATCAGAGGTAGGTACTCAGAAAGCCATCTCTTCCAAAACAACTCTGCCATGTACTGTATCTGTTTCCACCTTTTCCTGACATGCAAATCACTTGGATGAAACAGTCCTGGTGGAAAAACTGGTTTATTTTTCAGCAACAACAAGTGATTGGGTGTCAGTGCTTCAAGATCATTTGAGTCATCTGAAACTTTAGTAATGGGTCTGTCGTTCATTATAGCTTCAACCTCACAGAAAACTGTTTGGAGTCCTTCATCATCCATTTCTTTCTGACCTTCCGGATCATTCTTATTCGAACCTGCAGCAAGCAACTCTTTCCTCTTCTGTGCCAACAACACCAAGACCTCTTTCATCTTTAAAAGCCAGGCTACAGAGATTTTATGTTTTGCCCAAGACGAGAAGTAGAGGAAAAAATAGCTGGTAGGATTTTGTAATTCCCTCACAATGGCATTCATTGTCAGGTCCCTTTTAACCTCTGGGTCATCTGCAGAAATTACACTGCACTCCACATCCAGTTTAGGCCATTCCTTTTCTGACTTATAGAGAAACTCTGGCCCTTTTATCCATCTTCTACATTTGAGGAAATCCCCAGCTCTCATGCCTCTGGGTGCGTCATCAGCAGGATTCTCCTTAGAAGAAACATCTCTCCACTGATTCACATCTGTTGCTTCTCGAATGACAGCAATTCTATTTGCAACAAAAGTATTGAATCTTCTGGTTTCATTGGAGATGTATTTCAGTACTGTTGTACTATCAGTCCAAAAAACTGATTTTTCCAACCTGACCTGCAGCTCCTTTTGCAGAAGCCTGTCCACCCGAACTGCAAGAACTGCAGCCGTCAATTCCAACCTGGGAATTGTAGTTTGCTTGAGAGGAGCAACTCTAGCCTTTCCCAGGATAAAAGCAACATGCGTGACGTTATTCTTTTCCAACTTTAAATATGACACCGTTCCATACCCATCTTGACTTGCATCAGAAAAATGATGAAGTTGTGCCTTATCTGGTCTTCCAAAGCAATTTGGTTTAATGCAACGTTCCACTTCGAACTTTGAAATCAGCTGGAGATCCTCCAGCCAATCACGCCACCGCTGGGAAAGAGAGTGGGGAACAACTTCATCCCACTTCAAATTTTCTCGACAAAGCTCTTGTAGCAACAGTTTAGCTGGCATACTGAAGGGAGACAAGATTCCCAAAGGATCATACAGTGAGCTGACCACAGACAAAATGCCCCTTCTGGTTGTTGGACTGTCCTGCAGGGAGGTTCTGAACTGGAACTTGTCTGTTGCTATGCACCACTGTAAACCCAGTGCTCTCTCAACTGGAAGTTGATCTGTGTCCAAATCCAGATCCTTAATTTCCTTTGCTCTTCTTTCCTCTGGGATTGACATGAGCACTGTGCGACTGTTGCTGATCCATTTTGAAAGCTTAAATCCTCCTTTAGCACAGATATCTGTCAGTTTATTCACCATGTGCTCTGCCTCCTCTTCTGAAGCAACAGATTTCAAACAATCATCCACATAAAAGTTTCTTTTGACTGTATCAACCACTTCAGCTGGAAACTGTTGTGCATTATCATCTGCAGTTCTCTGTAGAGCATAATTTGCACAGCTTGGCGAAGATACAGCTCCAAACAAATGCACTTTCATCCTGCATTCCTGTGCAGACCTTGAAGTGTCACCATGTTGCCACCACAGGAAACGGAGAAAGTTGACATGTTTTTCTGAGACGTGCACTTGGTGAAACATGGAATCAATGTCCGCCATTAATGCAACAGGCTCTTGTCTAAATCTGATCAGAACCCCAACCAGCGAGTTTGTGAGATCAGGTCCCTGTAGAAGCTGACTGTTCAATGATGCTCCTTTGTAAGTTGTTCCACAGTCAAATACAACTCTTAATTTGCCCTTTGTGGGATGATACACTCCATGATGAGGGATGTACCACACCTTTCCATCATCTTTGTGCAACTCATCTACAGGCACAAACTCGGCATATCCTTGTTCAAGCATGTTGTTTACACATTCAGTGTATTCATCCTTATAATGAGTATCCTTTTCAAATCTCCGTCTGAGACTCTGGAGACGCTGCTCCGCAACACAGAGGTTATTTGGCAAACTGGAACCTTCTCTCCTGAAAGGCAAATCAATGTGATAATGATTTCCAATAAGCTTTATTGACCTACTAACAATATCCATGAAACACAGATCCTCTCTAGACATTTCAGTCTGCTCCTCTGATGATCTTTCATTAAAATCATGATTGTACTGTTTAATCAACATTTCTTCAAGACGCTCAACAGAAATCCTATTGGCTGTTACAGCAGTGCAGTTGGTTTTATTTCCACTGTTACTTCCAGTGCGCAGGGGACCATTTATGACCCAGCCAACTTTTGTTTTTACAGCATAAGGTCCACCCCCCACACTGTTTATCACCTTCCATGGCTCCAAAACATTGGAAGCATCAGTGCCTATCAGTAGCTCCACCTCTGCATTAACGTTGTGAAGTTTAACAGGTTTAAGATGAGGCCACTGATCGATGTCGCTTTGCTGGGGAATATTAACTGTAGAAACTGGCATAGTCTTTTGAGTCAAAACATCTGGCAATGGCATGAAATCATTTGCTTCCAAACCAGACACTTCCAAACCAGACAGAACTTGTGTACTAACAATCCTATCTTGACTCATTGTTTTCAAAAAGATATTGGTCTTTTTACCTTTTACATTCAGTCTTTTTGCCAGAGTTTCTGTACAGAATGTACCTGAACTTCCAGGATCCAAAAACGCATAGGTTTGCACAATTTTATTACTCTTTTGGCTCTTAACTTGAACTGGAACTATAGAAAAAATTGCATCAACTTCATGACCAGCCCCAATATACCCACATGTCTGAGTGGTTGCAGTTGAAAAGTTGACATTAGAGTTTGTCCTCTGTTGAGTTTGTTCCGAAGACGCCCCTGGATCCTTTCGCTCTATATGAAGAACCCCTGGGTGTCTTTGGTGACACACATCACAATCCAAACGACTCCTACAGTCTTTGCTTGTGTGACCAACTTTTAAACAACCAAAACAAATTCCCCTTTCCTTGATAAAAGTCAACTTATCCTGATGCGTTTTAGCTTTAAACTGCTTACAATTCTCTAGTAAATGATTGCTGTGTGAACAAAAACAAACAACTATGCAGAACGGCGGAAGTTGTTCTGCTTCCAGTTGATTGAGCTTTGATTCCTGGCACTGTACTGACATTAGTGGCAAAACTACTTCCTTTTCTCCTTTGCTTGGTAGAACTTGAAGCTTTTAAAGCTGCTTCCAGATTGTGAGTCTTGGATGTTGCCAAACACTGGATCTGATGCTACTTTTACCTGTTTTATTATAAAGGCAACCAGATCAGTGAATACTGCTCTGTAACCATTTTGTTCCTGCAGTTCATAGGCAACAACTCTCCATTTTTCCCTCAATTTGTATGGAAGCTTCATAACAACCATTCTCATATTTGAGGGCAAATCCAACTCCTTCATATAAACAACTTGCTGTGTTAGATTCGAACATCCTTGAAGAAAAAGAGAGAATGACTGTAGACCTTTCACATCCTCACTTTTAATAGGTACCCAACTCACAATCCTCTCCATATATGCAGAGGCAATTTTATTTTCGTTCCCAAAATGTTCTTCAAGAAGATCTTTGGCTGTGGAATAGCCCTGCTCAGGAGGTAAGTGCTGACAACTATGCACCAAATCCCTAGGCTGCCCCCTAGTGAACTGCTCTAAAAAATGCAAACAATCGCTCCAGTTATCAGTTTTAGCTTCCACTCCATTTTCAAAGGCATTCATAAATGATCTGTACTGTAAAGGGTCTCCATCAAACACAGGGATGTTTCTGGCGGGGAGGACAGAAGATAAATTTTGTTTTACAAGCAAAGTAGTGATGTCATTTTGTTTTTGCATAATATTTACAATCTCCTTCGTGCAATTCCCAGTCAAAGTAGGAGACTGAGGCTGTGTTTGCTGCGTCACTTGAGCTGAATCATCAACCTGATGTTGGGTTTGACTTTGTCTAGGTACGATTACTTGTGATTCAGATGCAGAATTTATACCAGAGTAATCTCTTGATGTTGGAACAAATGTATCGGCACAAGGATTTAAACTAGGCGCTTCTTGTACGTGCCCTCTTTCAAAATAAGAGTTCATTCCATCAGAATGCTCAGAGCTACAAGCTGAATTTATTTTTAAGACACGAAGCTTTGCATTAGTGGCTGCCAGCTCTGTTTCCAAGGATAATTTCTCCTTTTCTTTTCTCAGTTTTTCCTCTTGCGCTTCGATAGAATGTTTTTTCTTTAATGCAGCGAGTCGCTCCATGAGCGCTGCCTTGTCAGCCGCAGCTTTAATGCATGCGGAAGATGTTGATGAAATTCGACTTTGCTGTGACAAGGTTTTTGAAGGTGGTTTTACACTTGAGATATTAGAGACACTGTCTTCAGGTTTTATTTCATCCAAACTTTCAACAGCTTTATCATTACGAACAGTATTGCTTTGTTCAGTATACGGCTCGCCCGCCTCCTGCAACCAAACCTTTACTTTGTCCATAAAAACAGAGAATGCTGTCACCTTCGACTGAAAATGTGCACTTTGCCTTTTCACTTCATCTTCTGGCAGTGGCAAACTTAAAAAGGATTCTTGCAAAACGTTTGCATCTTGATAGCATTTAATAAACTTCCCAAATTCAGAAGACACTTCCTTAACGTTCTCATATGAGGTCATTAAAGCGGAAATTTTCCCCATGTACTTAGATGCTTGCTTACACATTGAACTGCGCTTTTCTTGGCATGTCTTTATATACAAATCCAAACCTTTTGGTGTAAATTTAACGCTTCTTTTCTTTGCTTGCATCTCAGTGTCATCCTCTCGTTTACTCTTAACATCCGACATTTTGATTGTCCTCTTGGATTATTTCAAACTTCATAAAGATGCACAGCACACTGAGAGTCCATATTCTAAAGTACAAACATGACATCCATTTACCTGCCTTTTGCAGCGGACAAACATTTCCACAGAGGGCGTTGGCATGTTTCAATTAGCGATCCAATTTTGCTCCAATTTAGTACGGCAAAACTCAGTTCATCAGTCTTTGTAGTGAAATTATGTCTTTGGCTCCAATAGCTTCACCGTTTTCCTTTACGGCTTAAACAATATTATCACTCACCAGCTTTGACGAACGAGTGACATGTTGATCCAGGCCTCAACATCAAATCCGTCTGGATTACTCACCAGACGATCCAATACTTTTATTCGAGTTCGACGGTGATCCTTGAAATCCTTATATCCATTAATGAAGGATTATTCCTTTGTCCACGGGAAGGTTTTTTACTTTGTGTAGTGGCAATTCCTTTACTTTTGAGAGATCAAACGTCCCACAACTTAAAGTCCACAAGCCACTGCTGCACTGAGGTAATATTTCGTACGCAGGCAAAAGAAGTCCATTGTCCAAACATTTTAGTTGAGAGTTTTGGTTTTGGTTTATTTATCCATCTTGGCAAGCAATAACAAGATCCTTCCTGCTGCTTCTCCTGCTCTGGTAAAAAACCATAGGCCCACCCCAATGCATGCTGGTCCTATACCAGTCTCTTTATTTATAGAAACAAAATGGCCCTACAGCTCTTACTGACTAATTTAACAACATAACAACAAACAAACAAATCATTTAAAACAAAATATTAACCGACAAATAAACCCCAAAATATAAGTAAACTAACAACAAACTTTAACTAATTTCAAAAAGAACAAATAAAGAACAAATAGCTCCAACACTAATTATATAATTTTTTTTGCAAAAGTGTCACCTAAACACCCAAATATACGTAATTCAAAACTTACTTTAATTATTACCCTTTTGGCTGGTAACATGGACCCAGTCTGATGGATAGTTACTGAACAGATAGTCTTTTCTTTAAAGGCTGCAGTCAAAGCAAATCATTGTAAAAACAAGACAAGTCAATAAAAAACAAGTAATAGCTATAATACTAAACTACAATAGAGAGAAAATCCAGTAAATATAATTATATTATGTAAAAAAATATACAAATATTTACCTCTAATTTAAAAAGACATTACAAGGGTACTAGTTTCATTTGAATCTAAACATAATCTAAATTGACACTAAATCAGTTTAAATATTACAGCTGAAGGTGATTTTAATAAATGTACTGCTGCTTGACTTTGTTTTACTACTGCAGTATAATTTATCATGTACAAAAGCTCCAAATGTTGTTTCTCTGACTTAATGTTCTGATGACGTTTGTGTTATTTTGCAGGAAATAGTCAGGACCCAGATGAACCTGTGCTGGAATTCAGTGTGGGTGAGTAATATGAGCATTTATGAAGGCTGTCCATGACCCGTAATTAAATTTAGCGTCATTAGTCTTATTTTGTCTCTCAGTGCAGGTATGTAATGTGACAAAACCTCTAATGATCTGATATGTTTGGGATGGATGGCCTGTGAATTATATAGTGAATTGTCTTATTTTGTCGCTCTGTGCAGGCTTTCTACTTACAGGGTGGTGGGTCTCAGAGGACAATTGCTGCCCCTGTTGAAGTGAACAACGTGTGGAGTGCAACTGGCTTTGTGGCATAGCTGGCTCTGGCCTTGGACTGTGTGTTTTTACTTTGTACCTAAATGGGACACTGGACTTTTAACTATTATTCATTGTGTTTATAAATACAATTTTAGAATTTTATTGACTGTCATCTTTTTGCCCACAGCGGAGACGGTTGGTCAGACCTAGAATCTCTTTATGTGTGTGTGTGTGTGTGTGTAACATCAGCAGGGTTTTGCATAAAAGAGTGTGAGCAGGTCAAAAGGTCAATTCATTTATTGTAGTTTTATGGCAGCACCTTCTAGTGGCCTTGAAGCAAACAGTCTCCTAACTAAGCCATGGCATCTCCGGTCTCTCCTACTTTTGTGTGCTGTGCTGGAGGAGCAGCATTGGATCTAGTGATACTGAGTAAGCTGATTAGGACCGGCCTGGAGAAATGTGGTTTGCATGAAGTATCAGGAGAAAAACAACCTTGTATTGTAAAATAATAATACACGAATAATAAATACTTTTCATGACATTCAGATTTCTGGACTCACGAGTTCATAGAACATTAATGTTATGAAACATTGAGATAAGTCTTAAAACTACATTGTATACTTATTATTTATTTACTTTAATCAGATTTGACTGGTATTTTTAAACATTAAGTTTTTGTTCCTTCAACTATTGTATTTAAGCTTATGACTCACTCACAGTATGTTTATATAACTGTCTAAAAAACAGTGAGGATGTGGCCGCAGTGGCTGAGAAGCAAGAAGTTTGCTTTTTCTTCTTTTTTCTTTTTTTTAAATTGGGAAGCATAAATGAACATACCAGAAAACCCTGCACGAAGGAGCCATATTTGTTTTTTGTGTGTGCATAAGATGAAGCTTTAGTATTATTACACATATGATAATGGTGTTAGCATGCAACACACAAACTCAAGTGGTGTTGCCAAGATAGTTGCTGACTGGCAAGAAACTTCTAGAAGAAATCTGGTGACAGTCCAAAGCACAAATGAACATGTTTAATACTCGTGCAAGACCCTGTGGGAAGGTGCCAGATTGCTGTACTTTGTGTGAATCAGGAAAAGTGCACAGTGATGACTAAAGCTTATAAAACATCTCTCTCCTTATGTGTGCATATATGAGAAAGAAAATTCTGCCAAAGCAACTTTAGCTTCTTGCAAGCATCAGTACACAAAGGATGCTAACACAAAGCTAGCCAAGAACCAAGAGTGATTTTAAAGTTGAACGTATGCCGACCCCAGCAGCCAAAGGGAGCTCAGGGGAGAGCTTCTTGGGGTCCAGTGATGTGTCCTGAAGAAACGACATGAGCTCTTCCTCCTGTAGGCCCACCCCAGCAGTAGGTGCTGTCTGTCTCATTCCGAGTTAACTGCTACTCCTCTACATCTAAACGAGCCAGTTGAGGAGGTTCAGGCATCTGACAAGGGTGCCTCTTGAGCGCCTCCTGGGTGAGATGTTCCAGGCATGTCCCACCAGGACAGACAGGACACACCCAGGACATGTTGGGGAGATCACAGCACTCAGCAGAGAATGCCTCAGTGGTGCAACCATGTAAGTACAGTCCTCTATTGTGAACAGACGTGTTGGCAATCTGTCTGCGTTTATAAATTAGACAACAGTTATTTGCAGATCTTCATCAATCTGCCTGAGAGTGATTGCAGTCGGTCTGAGTTGGACTGCAACTGTTTTGAGTCAGGTTGCCTCCAAGGAGGCAGTTTATTATTTTCCTTTCCTAGTTGGAGAGATGGCTGTTGTTTTGTTTTTACTGTAGTGTGCTGGGCCATTAATGGCTCAGGGGCTGCAGCGTATCCGCGCCAACACCTAAGGCCAACGTGGAATCACCGGTCAGACTAACATAAAGAAAAAATCTGTTAAATTACACATTTGTATTCATTAAGTCACAGACAATGAAAACAAGCAGAAATCAAGATGTAATATTTTTATAATTTTATTGATGTTAAATTAAAGTCCCAGCTTAGTTATGTTGTCAGTGCAAGTCACTTCAATCTGTATAGCACCAAAGGAAACAATGGTGTTTTCAAGGTGCTTCACACTGTAAGGTAACAACTTATAGTATTAAAAAGAAAACCCCAAAAGAACAAACCCCTCTGAGCAAGCACGAGGCGACAGTGGGAAGGAAAAACTCCCTTTTAAGAGGAAGAAACCTTCGACAGAACCAGGCTCAGGGCGGGGTGGCCATCTGCCGCGACCATTCCTGGGGATTTCAAAAATGACTTGATCTGATCTAAATGTAAAACTAGCTAATTTAAAGTGTCCAGTGAGTTTTAGAAAATATCTTGCTGTTGATATCACGATGTCACTATAAAGGGGAAACTTTGTTTCCTCCCTTAAACCTCCCAAAAAATGCACGCACCGCTGAGAAGCACTTAGATATGCAACTTGGTTCTGGGAATATCTTTCTTTTGAAAGTTTTAACAATATCTTCATCAAGATCTTGGACGTTTAATTGCCAGGATGTCACAATAACCTCTGCATGCTTCCATCTTTTACAGAGGGATTTGAAAACCCTCTTGCTGAGTTTCTTGAACTTCTCTGGGGGGATTTTGTCGTATTCTGCCCTGATTTCAGTCCAGATTTTCATGGTAAGCCGGTTGGAGATAGCTTCAGCATTTTCAATGCTGAAGACTGTGTCTGATTTTTTTGCAACCCGGGAAATCAGTCCTTCCACAAAGATTTCCACTGAAAGTCTGCATCTTTCTTTCTTTTCATATGATTCCAGTCTATCGAGAATTGTTACTGCCAACAGGTGTTCTTGGAATACTGAAGTAGTTATGATATTAAATATTGGTTGTCCCATTAAATTCATTGAATCCTCCTCCCCACTCCTCCCCATTTCCAATGATATTAGTGACCAATTATATAATTGGTCACAAATATCAGTGAAAATGGCATTAGCAATGCAGTCAAAATAATTCTGCACTTTTCGGTCTAAATGCAAATCCATCCCCTTGAATTTGTCCAAGAGTAGATCCAACAAACGTTTTTGGTGAGAATGAGGGCACTTTAAAAGTTTACCAAGCTTTGAAAGCACAGCCTGAATTAATGTCTCTAACCATCTTTCTGTATCAAACTCCTGCTCAGCAGAATCGTCCAAAAATTTCACAGGTGACAAAAACGTTTTGCCAGTGGTGGTGTGGACAGAACAGTTTTCATGTACAGGGGAGTTCTGGGAAGACCTCAGTGGTGATACTGCTACTGACTGTTCACACAGGTCCGTTACGTCCTCTACAAAACCTGCAAGCCGCTTAGCGGTGAAGCAATCCGGATAGCCTGAGGTAAGCTCTTCCCACTGCTTGTTCGAAAAACTACTGAACAAGTTATTCAAGAGGGATACCAAAGCATCTACTGTAGAATTATCCCGATTGGTCTGAACTGTTTCATCATTTGTCATTGTGTTACAGTTTGAGCTTGCCATTTCACTTTTTTGTTTTTTATGCCTAAAATGTTGTTTTGTGTTAAACTCCGTGTTTGAACGTTTAAAGCGCTGCTGTCCCGCTGTATGAATGCGTTTCAACTGAACAGCCAGGTCTATATATAAGGTCGGTTTCTTTGTAACGTCACCAGTCAAAGGACTGGCCCGGCTCGTCATAACGAAAGGGGCGGGACAAATCTGTTGCTTAGCAACTGAAAAAAAGGCACACCGCGCTGAATGCTACATCCATCCTGCGACGGTACACCGCCTCCGCACCACCGTTTAAACATGAAGTGTGGATGTTAGAAGATCCCAAATATGGTGAGCTACTGGAAAATTACTCACGTTTTTGTTCTTGAGAGTGAGCGATAATAAGCGACATTTTATTGAGAAATTACAGTAGTCTGTCTGTTTCTCTTCATAGCTCTTTTCAAAACACGGTTACCTTTGGTTTGTTTGGCTCGCAGCTTAAAACGTAGTTTCAGTGTTTTTTCGCCTTCTGTGATTAATTCTGGTTTGCCTGCTTTATGGAGCTCAAACCAAGGCAAAATTGAAGTATCAGTATTTAAATGTAAATAGACTCAAACTAGGAGTGGATCAAAGGGGGTCCTTTCAGGTGCCAAATCTCCACTGCTAACATTTTATGCATGTTTAGCTTAATTGTAGAAAAGGTGCTTGTAATAATGTTTGGGTGAATAGGTGAATGAGGCATGTTGTATAAAGCGCTTTTTAATGCACGAGCAAAATACAAAAACCCTATATAAAAAGCAGTCAGTTTACCATTTATGTATTTGTTCCATTGAACGCTTCTGTGAAAATCAATTTGATACTTGTTCAAATAAAAAATTTGAATCGATTAGTTGTTTTCTCAACATTTATTAATCGACTATATGCAGAAAACTGTGACACTGTGGAACCCTTATTTTAAAGACCTCGTAGTTTGATAGTTTGCTCCCTGACCGTGGTTCTGCCAGAGGGTGCTTCCTGTTAAAAGTGAGTTGTTCCTTCCCACTGTATTGAGGTTTTTTCTTTTTAATTGTAGACTTTCTACCTTACAATCTATACCACCTCGAGGAGAATGTTGTTGTGATTCAGCTCTGCATAAATACAATTAAATCGAATTAAGTGGGTTCAGCTAATTTGTGAAATAAATGTGAGTGACACGGTAAGTAATAGCCTGCATGTAACTCATTGTAAGAAGAGCAATATCGCCCCCTCCTGGTTCAACTTTTTTTTTCTTTGCAGTAATCTTTCCAATAATAATACATATGCACTAACCTCATGCTTGCTGTTAACAATAGCCTAAATCAAGTTTAGTTTTTTCTTTAAGTTTATGTTTTTTATATGGTTGGCATTTATTTTGTTTCTTTTTAATAATTATATTGATTCTATTGATTGTTTGCCAAGCACTGAGGTCTCTGCTTAGACTGTGCTACTGGGATCACTGATTTAAAAATGAGGCAAAAGCACCAAAGTTGTGCTCAAAAACAGTACAGTGAGCTACAACCTGTTGCTGTAGTAATTCTAACACACTTATTGTTTTTAAATACATACATGTTTAGTTTTTTTAAACCTAATTATATAGTTTTTTTGGCAAAAGTGTCACCTAAACACCCAAATATACGTAATTCAAAACTTACTTTAATTATTACCCTTTTGGCTGGTAACATGGACCCAGTCTGATGGATAGTTACTGAACAGATAGTCTTTTCTTTAAAGGCTGCAGTCAAAGCAAATCATTGTAAAAACAAGACAAGTCAATAAAAAACAAGTAATAGCTATAATACTAAACTACAATAGAGAGAAAATCCAGTAAATATAATTATATTATGTAAAAAAATATACAAATATTTACCTCTAATTTAAAAAGACATTACAAGGGTACTAGTTTCATTTGAATCTAAACATAATCTAAATTGACACTAAATCAGTTTAAATATTACAGCTGAAGGTGATTTTAATAAATGTACTGCTGCTTGACTTTGTTTTACTACTGCAGTATAATTTATCATGTACAAAAGCTCCAAATGTTGTTTCTCTGACTTAATGTTCTGATGACGTTTGTGTTATTTTGCAGGAAATAGTCAGGACCCAGATGAACCTGTGCTGGAATTCAGTGTGGGTGAGTAATATGAGCATTTATGAAGGCTGTCCATGACCCGTAATTAAATTTAGCGTCATTAGTCTTATTTTGTCTCTCAGTGCAGGTATGTAATGTGACAAAACCTCTAATGATCTGATATGTTTGGGATGGATGGGCTGTGAATTATATAGTGAATTGTCTTATTTTGTCGCTCTGTGCAGGCTTTCTACTTACAGGGTGGTGGGTCTCAGAGGACAATTGCTACCCCTGTTGAAGTGAACAACGTGTGGAGTGCAACTGGCTTTGTGGCATAGCTGGCTCTGGCCTTGGACTGTGTGTTTTTACTTTGTACCTAAATGGGACACTGGACTTTTAACTATTATTCATTGTGTTTATAAATACAATTTTAGAATTTTATTGACTGTCATCTTTTTGCCCACAGCGGAGACGGTTGGTCAGACCTAGAATCTCTTTATGTGTGTGTGTGTGTGTGTAACATCAGCAGGGTTTTGCATAAAAGAGTGTGAGCAGGTCAAAAGGTCAATTCATTTATTGTAGTTTTATGGCAGCACCTTCTAGTGGCCTTGAAGCAAACAGTCTCCTAACTAAGCCATGGCATCTCCGGTCTCTCCTACTTTTGTGTGCTGTGCTGGAGGAGCAGCATTGGATCTAGTGATACTGAGTAAGCTGATTAGGACCGGCCTGGAGAAATGTGGTTTGCATGAAGTATCAGGAGAAAAACAACCTTGTATTGTAAAATAATAATACACGAATGTTGTGGCCATTTTTGTTGAATGTTTATAAAATGCAATTTGTATTCATTTTTGTTTTTTCCTTAAAGGTGTAAGAATATACTGACCTGGTTTTGTTATGTAAATTTGTAATTAATTTTATTGGAGAAGCTTTTGCAAAGTGATTGGTTTATTAGCTTATGGACCCTCCCATTAATCAAGAGATTAAGAGCACCCTGGATGGGTGTGGTAGAGAGGTTTTTTGTTTGCCAAATGTCAGATGGGAAGATGGGAGGGTTAGAAAATGATTTTTTGACCACTTTTGAAGTTGTTAAAGCAAACTAAGTTAACTTTCGTTTAATTTTAAGTTTTAAGAAGTTATTTGGCTGATTTTTGTTTATAATTTTGCACGAAATAAACCACATATGATTTTTAAACAATGGAGTCAGAAGTGCGTTCTAAAACAAACCTCCCGTTGCCACCCACGGCCTTTTCTTGGACTGTTTTGGTGTTTGGAACGTAAAAGGCCGCGACATTTAAGTCAAAAAATCATTTTGACTCGCTTGGATGTCAACTTGGAAGATGGAAAAGCTTGCAAGATTGGACTTGGAAGATTGGATCTTCGCAGAATGGACTGAAAAAATAACGCAAAGTTCGTGAGTAAATGCGAAACTTTGTTTGAATCAACCGAGATGCTGAGCTGCAACATGAAACATTTGGATTAAAATATTATCTTTTGGACCTTGTGAAACGAACTTTCTGGTTAAAATGGAGGAACAAGAAAGAGAGCTTTTTAATTTAATTAAAAAACGCAGAGCGAAGCTTGGCGTTCTGACAAGAAAACGAAATGACATTAATGCTCTCATTGATGCTGGAGAATCAAAAGCCTCCATAGATGAACACATGAGAACATTTAACGATTATTTGGGAGAGTTTATGGACTTACAGACTTGAGTTCAAAAATTGCTGAACGATGATGAAAAGGAAACTGATCACAGATTGGTATGAACCTAAGCTGATCAGTTTTAAAGACTTTCTGCATGAAATCGACACTTGGATAAATGCAGACCCTGGTCCACAAAAGGATGAAGTTGCAGCCTCTAATGTTGAATCAAAGGTAGCATCTCATGACAGTGACATTGCGCCGCATGATAGTGTCTCACAAGTAGCGCAAGAAGCGAGCCACATGATTTCTGAACGAGTTGCTAAACCTGTCAGCAAGGGCTCTAGTAAAGCGCCCAGTAATGTTACTGCAGCCTTAAGTTTAAGAAGTAGAAGCTCGAGTGCGGCTTCAATTGCGCTGATGGAAGCGGAAGTGGAAAGAGCCGCTTTAAAAGCGGAGGTGGACGCACTGCAAGAAAAACATGCGCTCGAACTGGAAGAAGTTCAATTAAAAGCAAGAAAAGAAGCATTGGCTCTAAGAACTAAGTTGGTTAAGGCTGATGCAAAAAGGCAAATTCTCACCTCTGCTCAGGATCGGCAGAGCCTTGCATCCAGGGCTGAGGTTGAATCAGAAGGCGGGATTACAGCGCCTTCTGGAACATCTACTGAGTTCATACCTGCTGCTACAGCTCGAAAGGCTCCAAGAACAAAGAAAGCCCCTTTAGTTCATTCTCCTTTGCCAATGCCCCTAGAGACACATGCACCTGCTAAGGTCAAACCACAAGGGGAAAGCCCAAGGCCAATCTCTTCACAGGTTGATGTTCACAGCAGTGCCCTAATAGAGATTATGACAAAGCAAAATGAAATTACTCAGATGCTTGTAAACCAACAGAGGTTGTCACTGCTTCCAGCTATAGACATTCCTGTTTTTGGTGGTGATCCTTTGCGTTTTAGATCCTTTCTTAAGGCTTTTGAACAAGGAATAGAGACTAAAACTGATAATATGCAGGATAGGCTTTATTATTTAGAACAGTTTACTACAGGACAGCCCAGAATTTTAGTGAGAAGTTGTATGCACATGAGTCCACAGACAGCTTATGTTGAGGCAAAAAGGCAGCTTGAGTGGAACTTTGGTAACAGAGCAAAGATAACGTCTGCATTTATAGACAAGGCTCTTAACTGGTCAGTTTTAAAATCTGATGATGCTTCAGCATTACGTGCTTACACATTCTTTCTAAGAAGCTGCTTCAACACAATGGATGAAGCTGGGTTTCTTGATGAGCTGGAAAATTCAACCAATATGAGGATTCTTGTTTCAAAGTTGCCTTTTAGACTTCGTGATAAATGGCGACTAATAATCGTTGATATAACAGAAAAGTGCGATCGCAGAGCAGGGTTTAAAGATCTTCTTGATTTTCTTGAAAAGCAAACAAGAGCTGCATTAGATCCTGTTTTTGGAGAAAGTCAAAACACAAAAGAAAAGATGGTTTCAAAACCATCAAAGACACCGCTTAAAACTAAAAGCAGTAGCTTTGCTACTTTCGTTGCTGTAGTTTCAGAACAGATCAATGACAAACACAAACCGGAACGGACTCAGATAAGCCATGAAGATAAAGGGTTAGATCAAACTCGGTGCTTGTTTTGTGACCAAACTCATTTTTTGGACGTATGTGACTCATTCAAACTAAAAGCCAACAAAGAAAAGGTGACATTCCTTAAGAGTAAAGGTTTATGCTTTGGTTGCTTAAAGAGAGGCCACATGAGTAAAGCTTGTCCACATCGTTTGACGTGCCACACCTGTAACAAAAATCACCCTACTGTTCTTCACATAGACTCAAAAGAACGGCAGTGGCAAGCAGCTAAAGCTGAATGTAAAGAATCATCAGTCTCAAATGCTCTTGTTTCTTTGAACTTTGGTAGCCATACTGGGGCCGGGTCTAATGAATGTGCCTTGTCAGTTGTTCCAGTAAAAGTGAAGTTGGAAAATGGGACGAAGGTTGTGGAGACGTACGCCTTTCTTGATCCCGGCAGCTCTGCAACTTTTTGCACTGAGGCGTTGATGATGCAGTTAAATGCATCTGGAAAGAAAGTGGAAATCATGTTAAAGACTATGGGTCAGGAAAGGCCAGTAAGTAGCTATAAACTTTTTGGTATGGAAGTAGCTGCTTTGAAACAGAATGAGTATTTGAGGTTGCCTGTTGTGTACACCCAAAAGTTTATTCCTGTCACTAAAGAAAATATCCCTAAAGAAGAAAACTTAAGAAAATGGCCTTACTTAAAGGATGTTGAGTTGACACCGATAAATGCTGGCATTGGGCTGCTTATTGGTGTAAATTCTCCCAAAGCGCTGGAACCTTGGAGAATCATTAACAGTGAGGGTAATGGACCCTATGCTGTGCTGACTCGTCTTGGTTGGGTTGTCAATGGGGCCGCTCAATCAGGGTAGTGAAAAGGATGAGCATGATGCTAGTTTTGTCCAGGTAAACCGCATTTCTATAAGTAGTTTAGAGGAAATGCTGGTTAAGCAGTATAATCAAGATTTTGTGGAGAACCAGTGTAATGAGCGTGCAGAAATGTCTGTAGAAGATAAACAGTTCATGAACATAATGTCAGAGTCAGCTGTACTTAAGGATGGCCATTATTACTTGAAATTACCCTTTCGTAAACCTGAAGTAAGAATGCCAAACAACAAGCAGGTGGCTCAGCAGAGGGCGCAATATCTGCTAAAACGGTTTCAGAAGGATCAGTTATTCTTTGAAGAATACAAAGAATTCATGCACAATGTTAGTATGGAGGGACATTCAGAAATCATACCACAAGAGCAGTTGAAGAATGAGGAAGGAAAGGTGTGGTATATACCTCATCATGGGGTCTACCACCCCCGCAAGAAAACACTGCGTGTTGTGTATGATTGTGCTTCAACATTTTCTGGAACATCACTGAACAAAGAGCTATTACAAGGCCCAGATCTGACTAGCACTTTATTAGGTGTGCTGATTCGCTTTCGGCAGGGTCCAATAGCGCTTATGACAGACATTAAAGGGATGTTTCATCAGGTCAGAGTAGCTGAGGAACACGTAAACTTTTTACGTTTTCTCTGGTGGCCCGATGGTGACATCACAAAACAGCTGGTGGAACATAGAATGCTAGTCCACATTTTTGGTGCAGTATCCTCCCCCAGCTGTGCCACCTATGCACTACTAAAGACTGCTGATGACAACCAACATCTGTACCCAGAGGAGGTTATACATACAATCAGGCATAGTTTTTATGTAGATGACTGTCTTAAATCTACTCAGTCTGTTGAGCAGGCCATCTCACTTTATCAGCAGCTTACTGCAGTGTGTGCCAAGGGGGGATTTAAGCTCAATAAGTGGGTATGTAGTGATCGCTCTGTCCTCTGTCAGATCCCGGAGGAAAAAAGAGCCACAGGTGTAAAGATGCTGGACCTTAGTCGGGATCAGCTACCCACAGAAAGAGCTCTCGGTGTGCAATGGGATATTGAATGTGATGTTTTCACATTCAGTATTGTGAACAAGAACAAACCACTTACAAGACGTGGTATTCTGTCCAATGTCAGCTCCATTTATGACCCTTTGGGTTTCTTAGCTCCAGTCATTCTGCCTGCAAAACAAATTCTGCAACATCTATGTAAACTGAGGTTTGGCTGGGATGAGACAATACCAGCAGAAATGGCACAAACCTGGCAAAAATGGGTTGAGGATTTAGTTCTTCTTAACAAGTTTAGTATTAGTAGATGTGTCACACCCAAAGGATTTGGGGAGATAGAAAGTGCACAGCTGCATCACTTTTGTGATGCCAGTGAAATTGGGTATGGTGCCGTATCATATCTTAGGCTATCTAATGGCAAGCAGGAAGTGTGTGTTTCCTTTATTATTGGTAAAGCAAGGGTGGCGCCGTTAAAACAAGTCACCATCCCACGTCTTGAGCTGGCTGCTGCAGTTTTAGCTGTGCGCTTGGACAAAATGCTATCAGTTGAACTCAATCTTAATCTGAGTGAGTCAGTCTTTTGGTCTGACAGCACAACTGTGCTACAGTACATTGCAAACACAACCACACGGTTCAAAACGTATGTAGCTAATAGAGTTTCCACCATTCATGCTTTGACAAAAGTTGAGCAGTGGAGGTACATCAGTTCAAAGCTGAATCCAGCTGATGCAGCCTCTCGAGGAATGACAGTTGGCTGTTTCCTGAAATCTTCCACCTGGATCAATGGTCCAGAATTTCTCAGTAAACCTGTTGTTCACTGGCCTGTAGGCATGAATTGTGTATCTGTCCATTTGGAAGCTGACCCAGAAGTAAAAGTGTTGTGTGCAGCTGTGCTGAAAGAAGATGTGTGTCCCACTACTAAGCTGCTGTTGTACTTCTCCAGCTGGACAAAATTAAAAAGGTGTGTGGCATGGATCCTAAAAGTAAAAGAAAGACTTAAACTGCAAACAAGGAAAAGACAGAAGTTGCTGGGCACGCACTGTGGAAGTCAAATATGTGTTAAGCAAGATGATAAATGGAACACTCTGCTCAAAACTGAGGATTTGTCCAAGGCTGAGGAAGCTATAGTGAGCTTTGTGCAAAGAAAACATTTTGCTGATGAAATGACTGCCCTAAACTCTGGCACTGTAAGGAAGTCAAGTCATCTGTATAAGCTTGATCCTGTAGTTGCTAATGGTGTCTTGAGAGTGGGTGGAAGACTGAGCAAAGCGGATTTACCTGAGGAAACAAAACATCCTGCAATTTTGCCAAAAGAAAGCCATGTTTCAAAGCTTATTCTTCAGCATATTCACGAAAAGATTGGTCACAGAGGAAGAAATCACATGCTTTCAACACTTCGCCGTCAGTACTGGATCCCTCATGCTAATTCAGCAGCTAGAAAAATAATCAGAGATTGCATAGTGTGTCAAAGACAACGGCAAAAGCCAGGTGAGCAGAAAATGTCTGATCTTCCTATTGACAGAATCTCAGCTGATCTTCCACCATTTACCTATGTTGGTGTTGATTATTTTGGACCAATGGAAGTAAAGAGAGGCAGGAGTCTTGTTAAGAGGTATGGAGTTCTCTTCACATGCCTAACCTGTCGTGCAGTCCACCTTGAGGTGGCACATTCTCTTGATACAGGCTCCTGCATTAATGCCATCAGGAGATTCATCTGCCGCAGAGGCCAGGTCAAAGAAATCCGGTCAGACAATGGAACCAACTTTGTCAGCTCGAATCGTGAGTTAAAACAAGCTATGTTAGAACTAAACCAAAGTAAAATCCAAAAAGGCTTAGCACAGGATGGCATAAAGTGGACCTTTAACCCGCCCTATGGGGCCCATCATGGTGGAGTATGGGAGCGCTTGGTGCAAGAAATAAAGAGAATATTATGCTCTATCACAAACCAGCAAGTACTAGATGATGAAACCTTGCATACAGTTTTTTGTGAAGTGGAGGCTATACTGAATGACCGCCCAATCACACCTTCTTCTGACGATCCCAATGATGTAGAAGCTCTTACTCCAAATCACTTGCTCCAGTTAAAAGGCAAACCTGTGCTTCCACCAGGTTTATTTAAAAAAGAGGATCTGTATCTGCGAAGACGATGGAAACAAGCCCAGTATATTGTGGATCTATTCTGGAAAAGGTGGGTGAAAGAATACCTTCCTATGTTGCAGGAACGACAGAAATGGAACAAGATTCGTAGGAACTTTTGCATTGGTGATGTTGTGCTTGTTGTTGATGGAGCTGCACCAAGAAATTCTTGGCCCATTGGCCGCATCACTGAAACCATGGCCGATGCACACGGAGTAGTTCGCCGTGTTAGAGTTAAGACACGAACAAATGAGCTGGAGAGGCCAATCAACAAAATATGTCTCCTGGTGGAGGCCATCTAGAGGAAACAATGAATGTTTGCCTCCAACTGAGCCAAGTTCTGGAACCTCTGGCTCTACATTTACACTGACACTCACTTTGCTCTACACTCCATTATGCAACATACACCTTTTTTGAATACACACAAAGCAAACACATGAACAACAGAGACTTGAAATCATAGAACACTGACCTTTCCTTTTGTTTGGTTTTTAAGAAGACTTATATGGATGGACTACTGAAGAAAATTATTGATATTGCATTTTGTGATGGCCACTTAGACAGATTTAATTCATGTTACACAGGAATTAGGGGCCGGAATGTTGTGGCCATTTTTGTTGAATGTTTATAAAATGCAATTTGTATTCATTTTTGTTTTTTCCTTAAAGGTGTAAGAATATACTGACCTGGTTTTGTTATGTAAATTTGTAATTAATTTTATTGGAGAAGCTTTTGCAAAGTGATTGGTTTATTAGCTTATGGACCCTCCCATTAATCAAGAGATTAAGAGCACCCTGGATGGGTGTGGTAAAGAGGTTTTTCGTTTTTTGTTTGCCAAATGTCAGATGGGAAGATGGGAGGGTTAGAAAATGATTTTTTTTGAACACTTTTGAAGTTGTTAAAGCAAATTAAATTAACTTTCGTTTAATTTTAAGTTTTAAGAAGTTATTTGGTTGATTTTTGTTTATAATTTTGCACGAAATAAACCACATATGATTTTTAAACAATGGAGTCAGAAGTGCGTTCTAAAACAAACCTCCCGTTGCCACCCACGGCCTTTTCTTGGACTTTTTTGGTGTTTGGAATGTAAAAGGCCGCAACACACGAATAATAAATACTTTTCATGACATTCAGATTTCTGGACTCACGAGTTCATAGAACATTAATGTTACGAAACATTGAGATAAGTCTTAAAACTACATTGTATACTTATTATTTATTTACTTTAATCAGATTTGACTGGTATTTTTAAACATTAAGTTTTTGTTCCTTCAACTATTGTATTTAAGCTTATGACTCACTCACAGTATGTTTATATAACTGTCTAAAAAACAGTGAGGATGTGGCCGCAGTGGCTGAGAAGCAAGAAGTTTGCTTTTTCTTTTTTTTTCTTTTTTTTAAATTGGGAAGCATAAATGAACATACCAGAAAACTCTGCACGAAGGAGCCATATTTGTTTTTTGTGTGTGCATAAGATGAAGCTTTAGTATTATTACACATATGATAATGGTGTTAGCATGCAACACACAAACTCAAGTGGTGTTGCCAAGATAGTTGCTGACTGGCAAGAAACTTCTAGAAGAAATCTGGTGACAGTCCAAAGCACAAATGAACATGTTTAATACTCGTGCAAGACCCTGTGGGAAGGTGCCAGATTGCTGTACTTTGTGTGAATCAGGAAAAGTGCACAGTGATGACTAAAGCTTATAAAACATCTCTCTCCTTATGTGTGCATATATGAGAAAGAAAATTCTGCCAAAGCAACTTTAGCTTCTTGCAAGCATCAGTACACAAAGGATGCTAACACAAAGCTAGCCAAGAACCAAGAGTGATTTTAAAGTTGAACGTATGCCGACCCCAGCAGCCAAAGGGAGCTCAGGGCAGAGCTTCTTGGGGTCCAGTGATGTGTCCTGAAGAAACGACATGAGCTCTCCCTCCTGTAGGCCCACCCCAGCAGTAGGTGCTGTCTGTCTCATTCCGAGTTAACTGCTACTCCTCTACATCTAAACGAGCCAGTTGAGGAGGTTCAGGCATCTGACAAGGGTGCCTCTTGAGCGCCTCCTGGGTGAGATGTTCCAGGCATGTCCCACCAGGACAGACAGGACACACCCAGGACATGTTGGGGAGATCACAGCACTCAGCAGAGAATGC
The DNA here is from genome assembly GCF_900408965.1 of Simochromis diagramma. NCBI lineage: Eukaryota > Metazoa > Chordata > Actinopteri > Cichliformes > Cichlidae > Simochromis > Simochromis diagramma. The sequence continues at coordinate 6,091,519 of NW_024386778.1, forward strand.
CTCAGTGTCCCCCAAATAATGGAGGAGCTGGCTCGGGAGAGTAAGGTCTGGGTCTTCTCTGCTTATGCTACTGCCACCGAAACTAGACACCAGATAAGCTCAGAAAAATGAACAACCTGTTTAAATAAAGGTTAATTTAAAAAAAATGTTTGTCATTAGCTAGTCTGTGTACATGTACTTCTTCTCCAGTGTTGAAAATGTTAAACTCACAACCTGCACATTTTCTGGTTGCATCATCAAATAAATACCCCCAAAAGTAGTCTGAGTACTTTTACACTGGTTTTATGCTGCGATATTTTCAAAGTCTTTCACTGAACACATTCAGTCACACATTGTTCATAATTTATTGGAAGTTTATTGTTTAATGTCCTGTCTAAATAACTTCAGTCACCATTTGTATTCATTAATGAATAACTGACTTCTAATATTAAAAGAAATAGAAACTGTTGTGCTGTTGTTCACGTAGAAGGGCCTGCTTCTGGATGTCCAGACTTTGTGCGTCAGTGGGAAGGTCAGGGTACAGGGTTCGAACCTCCTCATGAGATGTCGTATCTGCTGGATAAAAGCAAGCTACATCCCATCAGGGATTGTCCTAGAGCTGCCCTACAGTAACAATCAACTGACTAATATATGAAATACTTGCAGTAGCACAATAATAAACACAAAGCAAAAAAATGTTTAGTGAAGATAAAAAAAACCCCATCAAAGTTTTAGTTTGGATAAAGGGAGACAGAGCACCAATCTAAACAAGTCTAAACCATCTACAAAGTGATTGTAGGAGGAAACAACCTTGACTTCCTTTACATAGCTTAGTACTGAGAATAAAAGAAAAGCATGATTAGAATTATTTGTGCTTCTTCTTCTTTCGGCTGCTCCCTTTAGAGGTCGCTACAGTGGATCATCCGCCTCCATCTCTCTATTTCTAGCATCCTCCTCAGTCACACCAACCCCCTGCATGTCCACCTTCACTACATCCACAAATCCAGCACCACAGTTACTCTCTTCGCACCTTATCATAACCTTCACTCCTACCCTCTCTATGCCTCCCGTCTCCATCCTCTTCAGAGTTGCCTCGCTTCCTTCTCTAATTCAATTTTCATCCAAAGTACTCCTTCTCTCTTCTCAACACACATTCTTCACATTAGCACATTTCCATCTCTATACTTGGTTACTCTCTTCCAGGACAATTTATGTGCCTTGGCATTCATTAAAAATCATTTTCTCCTTAGTGTCCAGCCTCACATACAACTCACTACAAGCCTTTTCCTGTGCCAGTGACACCTCTCTCTTTGCTGTGCCCCTAGCCTTTTAGTACTCCTTCCTTCAGCTCCCTGACTATCCCACTCTTTCTTTGCCAGTCTCTTCCTTGAATACATTCCTGAATCTGTTATTATTTGTGCAATGAAAATTAAATCAAGAAAGATTTTGCTTTTACAGTCTCACTGCAGGTTGATACATTATAAGCACGCCTGTGGTTCACATAAGCATTAAAAGCCTGTATTACTCCCTGATGTTTTGCCTGTTAGCATGTGCAGCAGCTGGAGAAGGACTCCTAGCTGAAGACAGGACAGCTTCTCGATGTGCAGATTGGTCGTCTTCTACGCAGAAGCAAAGGAGAAAAACCCCAAATTAAACAGAACAACTACTTCTAATTACAAACAGACGTCCCTCTAAAACCGTGGCAGCAGTTCACCATGTCAAATGCTTTCTTGTCGTGCACAGTGACTATAACAATTAGCAGTGGCGTGCACAGACATTTTGGGGGGCAAGTGCTCCAGGGGGAAAAAAGGGCACTTTTTGCATATGTGGAAAACCTTTTCTTTTTATAATAAAAAAATTGCACAGGTTAAATGCAATTTGACTTTTATTTCAAAACATTCTCTAAAAATCAAAAATCACACCACAAAAAGATAAAATCTGTATCCAACTCTAAACCATATACATACATATTCTCAAGTGTCCATTAAATGGAGTGTACTGCTCTAAAGAAGCATCCTTCTTGGTGCCATGTCTTTGTAGATGTTGATGACCTGGTTGTAATTGATCTCCACATCTTTCTCAATGGCCAACAAGAGGAGATCAGACAACCTTTCTTCTCCACACAAACTTCTTAGTTTATTTTTGATTATTTTTAGCTTTGAAAAGGATCTTTCAACTGTCGCAGTTGTCACTGGTAGTGTTGCGTAGATCTGAATCATTTTGACAAAGGCAGGAAAGATCAGCTGGCCATTGTTTTCCCTCAGTATCAGAAATATTTCTCTGAGGTCTTTTGAACTAAAGCTGGAGTGGAAGACCTTTAATTCTGTTTTGAGCTGGTCCTCATCTTCTCCATAGAATTCACAGAGGATGTGGACAGCTTCAATGGCTTCTGGGTTTGGTGGGCCTACCCAGTTAGCATGCACAGTTAAGGGCTGGAAGGACTGAATGATTCTGGCCGTTGGGCTTCCAGTATTGTCCCCTTTGAACCTCCTGTTCAGTTCCCCAGTCATGATGTCCAGAAAGGTGAAATATACACCACTCCTGAAATATGCCTCCACTGACTCAAACTGAGCACCTACTTGAGACACTGTGGTGCTGTGTTGGAAACGCACTGGAACTTTCCGCTTTCTCTCCTGACCAAGCACCACGGTAGGTACTGGAATGTTGAAACTCTCTGCCTTCTCTGATGCACATCTAAATATCTCTCCAAATTTCTCCTCAGACCTCATGGTTTGCAATGTGTGAAGCACACCATCAATTACCTTGTAGGCAGTGGAATGGTCCAACCCTTCTTCCTGCAGAGAATCTGATGCCAAAGCAGTGACTTCGAATACTGGTGTGGTGATTTCCATGCAGAGAATGAACATAAAATTAATGGCATTTCTGTACATCTGAGCATCACCTTGGGCCAGGTTAGGTGGGTCACTGTCACTGATGTCATCAAGGAGCATCAAAATGGCTTTCAAATTTCTCTGAAGTGCCTTCAGTGCTTTTTCCCTGCAAGCCCATCGAGTATCTGACAGCTGCTGGAGCTCCATAACACGTTGTCCAGGAAAGAGAGACTCCTGAAATTTGACCAAGGCAGCATGACGCTTTGGGGAGCCTGAGCAAAAGGCATACAATTTCTCCACCAAGTTGAAAAATGTCACAAAATGCTTGCTGGACTTTGATGCCTCCACTAGTACCAAATTGAGGCAATGGGCTTTGCAGTGCACATAGAGGGCCTTCTCATTGTGTGCACGGATTCTAGCTTGGAGACCTTTATACATGCCACTCATGTTGGCTGCTCCATCATAGCCTTGACCATACATGTTCTTCATCTCTAGGCCATTCTTTTGCAGAAGCAAGAACACTGTATTCTCCAGCTCCTGGCCTGTAGTTGTATCAACATTGCATACTTCGATGAATCTCTCCTTTATTTGCATATGATGAAAATATCGCACAACAAATGACACTTGCTCTTTGTGTGAAACATCAGAGGTTTCATCAAGTAGAATGGAATACATTTCAGCCTCTTTTATTTCACGTTGTATCTCCTTCCTGATGTAAGTTCCTAGTGCTGCAATGATGTCATTTTGACTTCTGTTGGAAAGCAGTGACACCTGGGGCCTTGTCTTGGTGGCTTTAACTGTGGCAATTTTTTCCAAATGCATTTTCAGCACACTATCGTAGCGGGAAAATACATTGACTAATTCACGAAAATTGCCACGGTTATCACTGGACTCACTCTCATCATGACCTCGGAATGCTTGTCCCTGACGTGCAAGATACACTGTTAGGTCAATTAATCTTGTCAGGATTTCTTTGTTTGTCTGCCTCTCTCGCTCTCTAACTTCCACCCCTTTTACGTCTGAAACATCAAATGCAGACTGAAGGGCCTTTTTCTGGAAATTGATCCATCTAACCATGCTTGTCATGTGCATCTCTGCGCTGGAGTGTTGTTTGATTTTTTCAAGAGCAGTACTCCACTTTCTGATGCCATCAGTTGTCCAGGCTGTTCTGCTTTTATATTTTTCATCCGAGAGGAAAAGCCGACAACTAAAACAATGCATTGAATTAGCAGTGGGTGAGTATTCCAGCCACACATTAGCAGAAAACCACTGTTTCTGGAATGATCTCCCCTCAGTTTTTGGGTAAGGTATATCAGGCTGACATGGGCCCACATTGCAGCACATTGAAACGTATCTGTCATTGCAGCTTTATTTTAAATGTATGGATGTGTGTTGGATCTGTTGGGTATTGTAAAGCTGCTAACTTTGACATTATGTGATCGATCTGTTCTTCCTCATTGTGGTCTTCAGAGAGCACTACATCAGTGTCTGTAGGCCTAACTGAACCTGTTGCTGCATTGGTCGCGGCTTCATCTGTTTCTATATCTCCCTCTTCTGCTATGCTGGTAGATGGCATAGAGCTGCTTCCCTGCTGTGACTGACTACAATGGAACAATAATAATAATAATAGTATTATTATTTATCATAATAATAAGCTTAAACAGATAGTTTTAATAATAACCCATACTGCAAGTCTTGTAACATAGAAATAACTTTCGTAGGTACAAAATAATAGTTAGCTCAATGCCTGCTGATTAAGTTCATTAAAAACTAAGTGTGAACAGCTTTTAAGATTTTTCAATAGAATTAACTGCAAGGAGCAGGTTACATTAAAACATTAAAATAGAACCTGACTCTGCCCTTGACTCTGCCCTTTCATCTTCATTTTCCTTTGCTTTCATCCAGGAGAGCAGAGAACTGCTTCCCTGGGCTGCCTGTTGTAGATCCCTTTCTTTCGAACGAACGAATAAGACTGACTGTGGTCATTACAAGAACAGGGCAGAATGGTCGTTTTCACAGGCAATTGGGAACTGCCTATTTTTCCTTTAGCAAATTAATGTGTTAATGTTGCCAATATGTTACACCAAAAAAAATTAACATGTCTAACCAGTGCTTCTCAAAACTTTTAACATGCACCACCCCCAACACCGTACCCTTCAAACTACCAATAACAACGTCACTGTTCTGTCACAATCAGGTCGGAATTGATGGAGAGTGGGGGTTGCCTAAATGGTTTAGGTTACATTTTAAATGTGTCGTTTTTTTGTTTATCCATATGGATGGATGGAGGGGGCAAGCTGGCAAAGTTTGTCATGTGCAGTTTCTGACAGGCTACTTCACAACAAAACAATTGCAGGTTGGTCTTAGAGGGCAAACAGAATAATTTCACTCGATTCATGGGTTACCTGACTGGTTGGGAAGGGAAAGAGCTGCCGTGTTGTCCGCCGTGGCTCCCAGTCGCTATAGTTAGCCTACTATGCCTACTCCAAGTAGTCCTATGTCATGCCGCTGCTACACGCCTCACAACAAATGAACTGCAAGCGTGTTCACGTGACACGGTGACAGTGAAAAAGCGACAGGGTTCGGGTGTCTTTGAAGAAGGGGCACAAATCAAGCCATTATTTTCACACCTTTTTAAATCGCGCAGCTTTAAAAAAAAAAAAATCACGTCTTTCAAAAGGGCACTTTTTTGGACTGAGGGCAAAAGGGCAAGTGCTTCAGCACCACCTCGTCTCTATCTGTGCACGCCAGTGACAATTAGCCCCACTGGCTGCACTGTCCTGCAGTGACATAAGTTAATTCAGCATTGCTATAAAACAATGAGGCTATTACGTTTGACCTGTACTTGCAGAATACATTCCAAAGCTTTTGTTCCCTAAAGCATTCGTCCTTCTTTGTGAGCAGTTTGTGTCAAAAGAAAAGCCCAGAAACAGGCACCAGTTCAAAGGCATTTCTCAGATGATTTGCTGTAAACTTGAATACAAGCACAGATGAATAAATGTCTTGTAAAACATTGTACTGAATACATTCTTCACTACGAATATCAAATTAAGATCACACGTTAACAGCCCAGAGTTAGTATCGTGTCTTTGCCTCACCACATCTGGGGGTTAACTGGGTTAAATTCAACATAGCAGCAAATGAATCTAAATGACTGATTCTAAGCTTGGCACAAAAGATAGAAATCCCTGTTGTTCTGGCATCTTATGCCTGCACACATTACCCTGCTGTTCAGTGGTGCCTGACTGCAATACCTGTTTACCAGATTGTAGTGGGTCTCGTGTGAATCTGTGCAACCCATCTGAACCTCCAGTTGTCACCGCTCTTTCCTCAGACACCAACGTAAGGCTGACAGCACTCTGAACACTTCCTGTTGATCATCTGAAGCACAACAGGGGACTGAAGGCGGGGCAGGGATCGGGAAAATAAAGGTTTATAATTTGCACAAATCTTACCCTGCTGGCTGGGAATTTCATTGGGTGGTGGGTGGTTTGGTGCTGACACTGAGCAATTCTGTGAATGCAATGCAATTTTTTTTTTATTTATAGAGTTGTCATACAGGGCAAAATGTGAAAAAATTTGCAGTGAGTTACTCAGAGTTCTAGACGAGCGCTGGCTAAAAACAGAGGAGGGCCTAGATGGCGCAAGATTTGCCAGCTTTTTCTGCAAGGTTGGGATGGGCGGAGAGGGCTGCCTCTGCAGAACGACAACTAGATTCTTTCTTTGTCATTCTTTGACAACGACACAGCGAGCTGAAGCACTCCTGTCTTTTCAGGCTTACTGTACCTCATAATTCAACCATGAGTCTCTCTCCACCCTGGTGGTCTGAGGTACCTTCTTAGTCTCTTTTTCCTGCCTCACCACCTTTTCCTCCTTCTGCTGACGTGTTTCAGCTTCATGGATCCTGCCTTGGTTTTTCAGCTTATGCTGCAGAGTAGATAAAATTATCTCTCAAAGTCCACTCCATTGTGATACATATATATTTAACATTACTGTTTCTCATTTTCTAATGCTTAAAACAACACTAATTGCTTTAAGACCAAGAGTGCAGCAGGTCAACTATCACAGTAAATATAAGGACTTTTTGTTAATAGGTTGTTGCATTTTCTTTGTAATGCTGACTTCACACAAACTGGACAGCAACACGTTTTTCAACTCGAGCAATCTAAACATCACCACAGTTAAATCAAACCAGTCGTCGTCTGATTTTTGTTATGTTTAAAAACTATAGTGTCACTGTCTGCCTGAGAAATATTCTGCTACAAGTGGGCTTTGGTATTGTTTTTCTCTCCTTTTCTCTCCCTCTATCGCCTGGGCGGAGGCCATTGTGGGCTCCCGCCTTTGGCCTACATACCTGGGAGATGGTGAACACTTGCGTCTCATTAACCGGCCTGTACTTACGGGAAGAAGTTAGACTGCTCTTTGCTGGATTGTTGCTTGACTCATGTTAGTGAAGTCCTGGCTAGGACACTAGTAATCTAGTTCTCTTGGATTTTGAATCTTGTGCTAACACGTCGTTTCCCTGTGTACAGACACCCTGGACCTGCCCTTGTTCCTTACAGAAATTCCCGGTACGAGAGAGGAGTGAGAGACTGGTGAGACGCCAAGAGAGACAGAAGGAGAGTGAGTGTGTTCCCCCTGCTTTTCCCTGCAGATTCCCTGGAGACCTGATCCCTGCACCCTTGTATATAGCACTTTGACACTGTCGCACATTTAACTTGGTCTAACACAGGGCCATATAGGTTTTTTCCCTCTTAATAATAAACAACTTAATTTAGGAATTGCATTTTGTGTTTATTTGTGTCATCTTTGTCTAATATTTAAATGTATTCATCAAGGGTCATCAGTTCAGAGACTGTGACAGTTGAGACTGAGAACAAGAACGAAGTGAGACAGAGAAGCAGAATGGATGAATTCAGATGGATTCAAATGTTTTTATGTCTGATGCTGATGATTCAGATTGTAGGTAAGAATACAGGAAACATTTTTATAGCAGTGAAATAATAATCGTATCAATATTATTACAATCACTTACTAATAACATGAATAAGACAGCTGAGCATGATCTGCTGTTTCAGGGAAGCATGTTTATAAAGTTGTTTCTAAATTGATTTTCACTCTTATTGTAAAAAGTGCTGTATTCTAATGTTTTTTATTGGTTTTCTTCAATGAAGATTGTTGATGACGTCATTCAGCCTCGTCTAAATGTGATGACCAGAATAACTGTGATGGTACTAAATGTTTTTTTATTTCAAGAAACTAACAGCACAGCTGATCAAACTTTGACAGATCGGTGAAAAGGCCACAACTAAACCAGACAGATTGATTATTGAGGTGAAATGTTCTCTCTCTGTTATAAAGTATTACCCTATTTACTCAGCAGGATACAACACAGTGAAGTGTGAGGTGACTGATACACACAGGAAGAGTGCAGCCATTTACCTTCAGCCCTCAGCCCTCAGGTGAGGAAACAGGTGAGCTCACGATCAACTGTTTAAGATGACCTCAAATATTAGTTTGATAGATTTTAAATTTTTAAGATCTTTTTTTTTTCATTAACAACTTGTGAAATAATGACACACTTTTTGGTTTGGTTTTGTCATTTACTCAGCTGAAGCAAACACAACAAAGGAACCAGCGAGAAAAACTGAAAGCAGCACAAAAGGAGAGTGCATACTTTAGTTTACATCTTTTTTCCTAATGAATATTATTTACATTTTGATGACAGAAAATCACTTACCTATCCTATAGGAAACATAAGATGTAACATTTGATATGATGGTGTGGTTTTGGCAGGAAACATTGTTCACTTGAGTATCATGGCTGTTAAATGGTGTGAAAAGTTTTTCAAACATTAACATGCAAAAATGTTTCAAATTTGTTTTGTCTGCTTTATCGCAGCTATTTTGTGGTACATCGATGGAGCTATTGGTTTGGTCGCACTGCTGATAACAGCTGTGTGTCTCATCATAAGGAAAAGAATGAAAGGTGAGAACATTTACAGATACAACATTTGTAAGTTGTTCTATGAATGTTAGAGTTGACTGTTTTTGTCTTTCCAGGAAACAAAATGCAGAAGAATGAAAATCCTGTGAGTTTTGAAACATATAATTAAATATTCCTATATCTGCCACTAAAAAGACAATTAAATAAACCGCTCATCTTTGAGGGAGTGTTAACAAGAACTAAACTGCCTTCATAGAAATGGTTTTCCACTAGATGTAGCCGCACTATTGTCTGTTTTTCAGGGACTGAGTTCAAACCCTGCGGAGACTCAAACCAATTAGAACTCGGTGAGATCTCCCACTACACCCAGAGTTAAAAACACTTCTTCTTATTCTCTAAAAAATTGTAAATGCATGACACTAACTGAAAAAGCATCCAAAAGATAAGAAAGTTAAGCCAAAAATAAAATCAGTAGACCACACCATGAATCGTAAAACCTGAAGTAAGAGGTCAAAACACAAATGCAATATCTTGAGACATCATTTCTGAGAAATTAAAGTGATGAATGAAGAGTTGTTTATGTTGCATTACAGTGAGACATATTTTCAAGGATAACTGTTGGCAAAGTAGGATCCAAGTGCAGAACTCAAATCCATGTTAAACTCAAAAAGCAGCTTTATTGCTGACCTTAGCAGGCCAAAATGCAAAACACAAAATAATTCAGGCAACACTAAAAACCTGGAACTCACAAACTAGCCTCTAAGGAACATAGAACATAACAAAGAACAGAAGCAAACTGGGGCTTTAAATACACATGAGGAGATTAGGCCATCGTGGAGACTAGGAACTCAGTTGTACGGTGGCCCTGAGAGGCTACTGCAACTTAAGAAAACACCAGCAATAAGAAAAATGCTGCAAAAGCACACAAAACATGTGTAGATTCATTCCAGACGGTTCTCATATTTCCTCTTTTTTCCGAGGTCGTCATTTAGGAACGTGGTGGGTAGCCAAAAACGTAATATGGTGACGATTTGTCACCTAGCGTAAAATGTTACGCTTTGGGAGTGAGAACGGGTTGGATCAAAACACATGTGCTGTGTAAAGATATGAGATGGTATCTTTAGGGAATAAGTCACAGTCTCTCTGTGTGTTTCATCTGTTTCTGTTTTTGTTTGTGTTTGTTATAATTTATTTTCAGGTTTCCTAGTCTGACAGCATGATAAAGAGATCTCAGAAATACTATTACCAATTATTGGATTTGCTGTACTGTAAAGTCTTGAGACATCCCTCATTTCTTTGTTTCTTTATTTTTCTTCCTGTCTTGTATTTTTAATAGTGGTCTTAAACAATAGTTTAAAAAAATCCAGATGTTTGGCTATTTTTAAACTCATTTTCAGTCCAATCTTTGTACCTGACCATTTTCAGAAGAATGTGTTTTTGTTTGTTTGTTTGTTTGTTTGTTTGTTTGTTTGTTTGTTTAAGCCACTTTGTCACGGTCAACAGGACCCAAATGCAGGACTCGTACATGGAATGAGCGGCAGCTTTTATTGCTGGGAAGACTTTCCATCTAAAGTAAACTCACAAAAACTAACCAAAACCTTGAACATGGAAACTACAGACTAAACTGGAAACTAGAAAATAAAACAACACAAACTGGGAAAGCAAACCAGGAACTGAGAACTAGAACTAAGCCAGGACCACAAAGGGAGTAAACACAGTACGGTGAGGGTACAGCGCAATACTGGACAGACAAAAACACAGGGCTTAAATACACAAGCAGGACAACGAGAGGATGGGGAACAGGTAGGAACACAGCTGGGACAAGTCAGACCTAACAAAGCAAGGGAAAGCAAGACTTGACACACTGCACATAGGACAAGGGCTAGGGAGACTTAGGCTGTATCCCAATTTAGTGTCACGATTAGTTAATAAAGTTAGCTATTAGTTAGTTAGTTAATATTCTGTAAAGAATTACTTGTACTGTATTATAACAACTAAACAACAAACAGAACATTTTTCTCTAAGTAGAAGAAAAATGGTCTCTGTTCAAGCTGTTTCACCACCAGTATAACCCACTGGAATCATGTCTAGTAGATAGTTCACATTTTAAGTGTTTGTTTTGGCTGCTTAAGTACTGTGCTTGCTCTTTGGTAAGGAAAACAGTTTGTTGATATAACTTAAAGTTCATGGTCACTGATCATGATGAAAGACTGACACAGATAGAAACTTAATTTCTGCAGAAGAGAGATAATTTATATGTCTGTAGGGTGCCAAGTTTCACCCAGTTGTTTTAGCACATAATTTAGTTTTGCATAGACATATTATTCACTCTTGACAACATGGCAATCCAAATCATATTTATGCAATAAGTGACTTGAGTCTTGTCCACAGAAATCCATATGCTTTAATATGATGTAACACTATAGATCAACTTACCTCAGAATATATAAAGCATATAAACAATTACAGCAATATGATGCAAGAAATACAGCAGTACTACTAATCCAAAATACAAACAGCTTCATACACCCGAAAAAAACATGAACTCTTTTTTTTTAGGTCCGTTCTGCTGCTGATACATACTTTAGGTTTCTGAATATTAAACTTGTTGTTGCCTTTCATAGTGTGTAACTTGAAGGCCCTGAGTACTTTCTCCCACACTGAAAACACTGGAATGATCAAATTATTTGAACATTACCTAATAAGACTGATTCAGGACAGACAATTAGTTATTTTAAACTTTTCTAGCAGTCCTTCACAAACAGGGAACAGTCTGTCTATTCTCTCCATCTGTCAGCTGCTGCTGGCTCTTCCTCCTCCTCTTCCTCACACACTGCTGAGTTTGTCCTGGTGGATCATCAGGGGTGCAAAGCCTCACAGATGATGTGCAGCAGTGGGTCCCTCAGTCTGTCCTCACTCTGGACACTTGCAGTTGTCACACATGGAAATCAAATGTGTGATAAGCTGCAGGATTCAAACACAAGTGTAACTTATAAATACATGTTCATACTTTTATTCCACAATCAGAGAGAAAGAAAAAGAGAGAGAGTGCAGGACAGACAGACAGGTGACAGTCTCAGGTGTATACACTGCTACAAACAGGAGGATTTAGTGTTTGTGTTATTACGAGTGCTAAACAAGAAGAGTTCCCAGATGGTACAGTGGACACATGTGTGACTCCTGTGATTAAAGCATCTTTCTTTCAGCTTAACGAGTGAACCGTCAGCTCGTTCAAACACACGTTAAAGTCCGTTTGGCTCGACACCACCGAACAGAGGCCGCAATATACCCACATAGCAAGCTGGTCTGGCCCGGATCTGGTATCAAGACGGCACTGCTGGCTGACTTCTGGCATGATAAGACGTATGTCAACCAGGCCTGGCAATGACGCCACTGTTTATGTGATGGCATGCCATATCTGGCCCGATTATGGTTTGGTTTATGTGGGCCAGGCCCATAGAAAACAGCTCTGGCCGGGATCCGGCATCAAGCTGGCACTTCTGACTGACCGGTGTTATGGCAGGGTGTATGTCAACCAGATGTGGGCCAGGTCTGGCAATGATGCACTATTTATGTTCCTATTTTCCTATTTTAGTTAGAAATTCCAAATGCCATGTTGCAATACTATACTGCTATGGTAGCCAACATTTCAAATGCAGGTTTGAGAGGTTTGTGAGTTTACACTTTATCCAAAACCTAGTAAGGGTTTACTCATCGATGCCAGTGGGTGGCTGTAGCTCAGGTGGTAGAGCAGGTCATCTACTGATCGGAAGGTTAGTGGTTTGATCCCTGGCTCCTACATATCGTGAGTGTGAATGTGTATGAATGTAGTTAGGAAGCACTCAGTTAAGAGAAAGTGTGTGTGGTTGAGTGAATGTGGCATGTTGTATAGAGCACTTTGAGTAATCTGGGAGAGTTGAAAAATGTTATATTAGAATCACTGTCTGAACAGAGTTTTGTCATGTTACTTTTGCGCTATTATGCACATGTTGTTATTACATGGCTGAATTAAGGTACACATTGGGCTGACATCTGGGGCCAGAACTGAAACTGTTCTGGGCCAGAACTGAAACTGTTCTGGGCCAGCACAGGACCAGCAGTGTGTCTGCAACTGGCCCGTGGCTGCACACAACTTACACATGGCCCACATACCGCAAAGAATGATGGCCCTTTGGTGGCCCAGATCAGGTTTGCCAGAGGTACTCCACACATGGGTCAGCACAGGACCACCAGTGTGTCTGCAACTGGCCTTGTACTGGCCCATGTGTGGGCCACCTGGGAAACCGGATCTGGGCCCCCAAAGGGCCGTCATTCTTTGCGGTATTTGGGCCATGTGTAAGCACGTTGTGTGGGCCAGATCCGGGCCATACCAATTTTGCTATGTGGGTAACATAGCTAACATTAACAGTGCAGTGAATCCTGCTTGTAAGATGAATGCCAACTATTGAATGGTGTATATTTCAAAGGCTTTAAAACCAAGTTGAGGCTGAAAGTACAAACATTACTAATGTCACATAATTTTGCCGACATGTGGCCAACAGTAATTTTGTAATATTCTTCGTTATTAAACATTTGCACATAAATAAGTGACATCATATTTAGTACTTACTTTTATAAGTTTACTCTTTGGCCGCCCCGCTTCAGCCACCCACCTTTTTTTCCCTAAAAAAATATCCACAGCCACCACCGGGCAAAGAATCTTGGGATAGGTTGGACCACGAAGGCTACACCGGACCAAGCCTTCAAATCTCGGGAAATGAAGGCCGCATTTGGAGGACTCTTCGGTAACTCATTAACGGAGATTTGTCGCGTTAATGCAGTTATGGCGTTAACATCATTTTAACGAGATTAACGCTGACAGCACTACTTTAGACACTTTTGTATTGGCATCCTGTTTAAAAAATAATAATTTCACTACATTATCAATAGTTAATCTAAAAAAGCACATTATGTTAGGAGCTGGGTTATGGTTGCCTAGTGATTTTGTTTGTGTTTTGTGGCTCCTTTTTTGGCATAGGTAGGTGGGGCAGTTATTCAATGAACCTGGCACACCTGTTACCTGTCAACCTGCTTTCTTCTGAAGCGTTCTTCAGGAGCTGCCTGACAGAGGACTAGTGTCGGAGTATTGACTTTTCTGGAGTGCCTGATAATCTGCCAGCCTGCCTACTGGAGCCTGTAAGGAGTTTTGTTTCCTCCCCAGGGTTCTCATCTCTCGGTTTCTCCGGGTCGCCTTGTTTGGTTTCTTTCCCTTACGGAGGTTTTTGGCAAACAGTACCAAGTAAGCTCTCCAACTCTCGGTAAAGTCTCTTTTATGCTTTTCTCGGTTTCGGGTAAGACCCTCCTAATTCTCCTGCTCCTCTTCCCTTAGATCGAGTGCGCTACCAGTCTCTCCTCACCTGCACGTCCCAGCTCCACGTCCCCATTCACATTTTATTGTATATACACTGTCCTTGAAAATTCATCTCCTTCACTGTAAATAAATTGTTTCACCACAACTCTATGCCTCCGTGAGTTCTGCTCCCTGAGTCCACCAGTATTTTTCATAACACATTATACCAGATGACAAAGGGTATTAAGTAGCTAAAACTGTAAAGAATTACTTGTACTGTATTATAACAACTAAACAACAAACAGAACATTTTTCTCTAAGTAGAAGAAAAATGGTCTCTGTTCAAGCTGTTTCACCACCAGTATAACCCACTGGAATCATGTCTAGTAGATAGTTCACATTTTAAGTGTTTGTTTTGGCTGCTTAAGTACTGTGCTTGCTCTTTGGTAAGGAAAACAGTTTGTTGATATAACTTAAAGTTAATGGTCACTGATCATGATGAAAGACTGAGACAGATAGAAACTTAATTTCTGCAGAAGAGAGATAATTTATATGTCTGTAGGGTGCCAAGTTTTACCCAGTTGTTGTAGCACATAATTTAGTTTTGCATAGACATATTATTCACTCTTGACAACATGGCAATCCAAATCATATTTATGCAATAAGTGACTTGAGTCTTGTCCACAGAAATCCATATGCTTTCATTTTTTCCTTTTTCTAATTATATGGTGTTATGCTGAAATTGTCCAAAAACCTGCTCTTCTGCACATACTGTAGTTTCATAAAGTGACAGGGATAATAATAATTAACAGTTGATCATGAATAGCATAAATGCAGCCATGTGAATTATTAATAATCAGAGATAAGGGGAGTGAGTAACACAGAATCAAGTTTACAAAGAAGAATTTTGCCCTTTTTTTTTCTTCTCATTTTTGAGACCCGAGTTCAGCCTGGAACTTTAAACAAAATGCATCTGAAACACACAGATCGGTAGAAACAGACTGTTGTGTCTCAGCGCAACAATGTTTTAACTATGAACTCAGTGCAAGACAACGTGCACATACACATACACACTACATATGACTTGTCTTCAGTGTTCAGAGTGTCTGATGATTTTTGGCCAATATGGGGAAGAAGGAGGCCAGGCTGTGTGTCATCTGATACAATGTCAAAGTCAAAGCATTTTCTAGGACTCTCATTAGAAGTGCTGATTCTGTTGCTCTTCATGAAATCGTCAACCTAGGAGTCCACATAAGAGTCTGCGAGTCCCACTACTACATGTTTAATGTCTGTACTTATATTTTCAAAACAGACTTGTAACTTTTGGTTTAACATATTTGAGGGCAGTTATTTCACGTCACATCAAACTGATTTGAGCCAGAACAGTAACACAATCCTATGACGTTGCAGTCCCGGTGCTTTTGCATCTAGCTAGAAATACTGAAGCGGTGTAAGCATAAAGGGAGTAACTTTTTGTTAAGTGGCAGGTAATTTCAAATGCAATGTTTCAAAGAACTCCAAAAACAACAGCAAACGCACAAACATTTTGTGTGCAGCCTGTTGCTAGCTAAAGTTTCAGCTGCTTTGCTTCACAGGAAGATTAAAAAAAAAGAACTTCACTGAGAGATGGAGAAAGATAAAAAAAGAAGGAATAAAAAAAAAGAATAAAAAAAAGGACAGGAGAGGAAGAAGAGGGGTTATATTTAAAAATAAGAACTGCTCAGTGGTATTTGATTAACTTGAAATTTAAAGCTTACAAGTTTTTAAATCAGATATTGGGTCTGTACATGTGACATATTTTTTCATATTATGAAATGTGCTGCAAAACAAACTAAGGCACGTAACTGTGTCATCTAAAGGTTGCATGAGACTACTGGTGTACTGTGTTGAATTTAAAGTAAAGAACAGTGTAGGTTACAGAGTAGCAGAGATATATTTGAAATTAAGCCGAGGATACATAGAATCATTCACTAAAAGATTGAACTTTGCAAGAACCCCCAAATTTGATGAAAAACTATATCTAATGCACCATTTATATTTTTTACATTGTTTATTTTAGCTATAATATTTGGTGTGTTGACACAACATAGAGTTCATTGCCATGACACCAATTACACTGTGACAATTTTTTTAACACAAAATTTATTTTTTTCATTTAGTATTGACTCTTGCCAAAGACAGAAAATCTACAATGATGCCATATATTAGTATTAGTGCAAATCCACAGAAATTAATATCAGAGAAAGAAAGCCTATGTATTATAACAGTAACCGTAATGGTCATGCTACATTTATAATAGTTAATGCTGTTATTAGTAAATGTGTTACTCCAGTGGTCCCCAACCCCCGGGCCATGGACCGGTACCAGTCTGTGAGTCATTTGGTACAGGTGTGAAATATATGGTTTTCAGGGTTTTTATTTTTAATTCGGTTTCCCTGGGTCTTTTCCTCTGTGATATCAATAAATGTTTTTTTAGAAAAAATAAATAACTTTACATTATTTCCGTTTTTTTATTATCTGACTCTGAACAGTGTTTCGGGCGTCATTGTCCCTCATTACTCCCAGGTGGGACTGTCTCGTTCCAGAGAAACAAGCACAGGGCTGTCACTGATTTAGCGTCATGCTGAATTTTGCAATTTCATGTACTCTATATTTGTTTTGCAGTTGTGTGTCTTATTTTAAAAGAAATATTTACGCATTACCATAGCAACCAGAGAGCATTAAGGGGCACAGAGGAGGATGTTACTCTCATTGTTGTTGGTGCATTTCAGGAGGACACTTTCTAATAAATTTACACAATTACACAGTGAATTCGTATTTATTAATACCACAGTTTTTGTCTTGGTCGTATCATTTTATTTTGTTGTACTCTTTATCCCTGAAACCTTAAAGGCCGGTCTGTGAAAATATTGTCTGTCATTAAACTGGTCTGTGACACAAAAAAAGGTAGAGGACTGCTGTGTTGCTCTTTCTTTATTGATTTCTTTCATTGATCTTGGTTGACATAGTTAGATAACAAATATGTAGAAAATGTGTAAAAAAAAAAAAAAAAAAGTATACGTGTACATGTTAATATTTAATAGCGGATGAGTAGATGACATAAAAGCAACCAAAGCAGATCATTTGTCAGAAGTCTGTCAAGTGGTGAAATTTCGAAGATGAATCTCAGCAGTTCATTTTTGATTTTGTTGTTTTGTGGCCTGGCTGTGGTCCAGGGTACTATCGAAACCAATGCCATGACAGAAAAATTAAATTCTTTGGAAATCAAGATGTTGAACATTGAAAGCAGGCTGGAAAACTACGAAAATCGCATCCTTCAGCTGGAACAAAAAGGTAAAGAATAAAGCTGAAGCAGACGGTTTGTTTTTGGGTTTTTTTGTGATTTTCAACATCTGGAGAAATAAAATGATGTGAAGAATCATACTTTAACACATATCTGAAATAAACATGTTTTTTTTTCTTAGAGAGAAACACGGCCATATTCAGTGCTGGAATTGGAGGGAATTCACCATTTGGGCCCTTTAACACAGACGTAACTACGATCTACAATCACACATTTGTAAATATTGGAAATGCCTACAGCCCAGTTACAGGTAAGATTCTTCTTCACAGTTTTGTGTTAGTGAAGTAAATAAAGCCAAAAAAATGTGTCATGTGATGATGCATGTTTACATTCAGTAATAACATTTGCAGATTCGTAATACTGAAACTTTTTTGATAATTTGGAAAAAATGAAAGAGATTTAAAGATATTACAAGTGTTCAACTGAGGTGTTTCTTGCATTTATACGTGTAAAACTTGCTTCTTCAGAAAATGACAAAAAATTAAAGGAGTTTACTTTTTTTTTCTCCAGGTGTCTTTACAGCACCTGTTTCAGGTGTGTACTTCTTCACCATTTTCTCTCTTTCTGGAGGTGAACATAGTATAAGGCTGCTGTTATACAAGAACAATGAGGTGATCTCACACATCCATGATCACCGGTCAACTGACACAGCTGATAATGGAGGAAATGCGGGATTCTATCAGCTGCAGCAGGGTGATACAGTGTATGTGCGTTTAAAGGAGGGTACACATGTCTATAAATCCAGAACAGGAACAACTTTCAGTGGATTTTTGGTCAAACAAAACAGTTAAAAAGAGATGTACATTTCTTTGAAATTGTGTTTGGCTGCAGTGGTTCTTGTGTGTGCTCCAATAAAACACATTTAAATCATACCTACAGCTGAATATGGGGTTTACTTCACTTTTGTGTTGTTAAATGATTTAGTGCTTATCAAACTAGTAAAAGACTCTTTAAATGTGGCGTGGAAATGCTAGTAAACTTGTTTTTGATGTATTTGTAACTAGTAGATGAACAATATTATGTTTGGAAACAGTTCACGGGGAATATTCAACATTCAATATTCAAGCCAACTGAGACATTTTTTCTACCGCTCTTTGAAACCAGGATTGAACTGAAACATTATTTTGTTCATCTCCGTCTCAGAGAAAACCAGCAACAACAACTTTGTACAACTCAAAGTTGAAACTCACACAGAAGCGAGGGAACTTCGGTGCAGTGTTACATGCAAATTTTAACTTTGTATCTATAACCAGACCTCAACAAAAAAATGTAAATTTGTTTGTATAAATATGTTTTACAAACACAAACTTTTTTTTACAGACACACAAATTCTCATCTTTAGATGCACAAACATAAAATTTTCAAATATTTTGGTTTATAAGGTTGCAAAACAATTCACAACTATACAGTCTGATTTACAAGTACAAAATTTTTATGACCACAATTTGAGACCATACACAATTGACTCTTGTGTTGTGAAATGCATTCTTGGATACCTTGCTGCCCCAAGTCTACACTACCAAAAGTTCACAGCAGTCGGTTATCTAGGACCGACCTGTCTTGACTTACTTTGCACAGTAACCAATCAGATGTTAGACAATCTGTAGTGGCAGCGTCTTTTTTGGTGTTGAGACAAACTTCGGACTGAAAATAAAATGTATTTCTATGGGTCAGTTAGAAGGTACTCCCTCTACTTGGATTCACACAGTTCAAAAAGTTTAGGGTAGCATATTAGTTTGGATCACACACCCCCAGTAATGTTACTGATTAGCTCCACATTTATTGTGTATAGTTTTAGTCGCATGTTTTCAGCAGTAAAGTGTTTACTTAAATTCAGTGCACATATCAAGATGTTGCTGTTTACACCATTCTTTTGGAGCATTTGAGATGTATTTTTTTAGCATTCATTTTAAAACAGGTTTCACAAGAAAGTTGACTATGTCTATGACAGTGGAATATGTTGATTCTCTTTGTCTATCTGATAACGGAACACATATTAAGAATATGTGAGATATGTTTGGAAAAGCTATGTACACAGTTGTAATACTGTAGAGTAACAAAACTTCTAAACACAAATTTAACAATATAGTGTATGCCGTAAAGCACATGTGTCAAACTCAAGGCCCACGGGCCACATCTAGCTCGGCATACATTTATATCCAGCTCGCGAGATCATTTTATATAGATGTATTATTATTGTTATGCATGGCCCGGCGATATGAGGCGCTAATAACACACAAACTACAGATCCCATAATGCAGCCCTGCAGCCTCCTTGCCAAACGCTAGGCTGCCTGGGAATATTCCTGCGTCAGTCAAGTCAAACTTCTGTTATTGCAAAACTAGCCCCCTCACAATGGCAAAGAGAAAAGTTGAGTCTGAAAACAGAGCCTATCAGCACCGCTGGGAGACTGAAAATAAGTTTACAGACATTGATGGTAAACCCGTGTGTCTTATTAGTGGAGCTAATGTGGCTGTAATTAAGGAATTTAATTTAAGATGGCACTACGAGACAAAACATCACGATAAGCTGAAAAACCTAAATGCAGAGCAAAAACTACAGAAAGTGGAAGAGCTAAAGAACAATCTAACATTTCAGCAGACGTTTTTCACCAGGGCAAAGTCACAAAGTGAAGCTGTTGTGAAAGCAAGTTTTATTGTAGCAGAGGAGACAGCCAAATCAGCCCCGTACCACTCTGAAGAGCTGCATGATGAAGCTGTGCGACGTCTTGTGTCCAGACCAAACGCGGATTTTGGCAAATGTGAGGCTGAGCAGAAACGTATGTCAAAGTGTAACCGACATGAAACTACTCCCATGGGCCTTAAATTTTGGAGTCTCCACCATTTGACCCTAGAACTGAAGAAGCTTCTCCGATGAGAGGTGAAACATCTTCAACGAACTTAAACAAGTCCAGATGCTTTTCTTTCCAAGCTCCATAGACTACGATGACCTGGATGACTGAGAACCTTCATGTTACATTTGTTGCAATTTCTGCTCCCCTCATTGTCAGAGCACTCTTAAAAAATAATGTCAATGAGACTTTTTAATTAGATAAATAAAGGATATATGAAAGTCACTTCATCAAAATACTGATTGAAGCTTCAGCCTTGTGACAGGAAGGTTATTTGTGGCCCAAGAAACAGGTGTGTCAGCTACAGCCTTGAGAAAACAGCTCTGCCTGGAGGTGGGCCCATGCAGCGGGAACAGCCAGTATCCCAGAGTTGTAGTTAGCAGTGGCTCTCCTACAGCTTGTGTGCTGGTTCAATGCGATGATCATATTCTTTTTCAAAGGTGAGAAACAAAGATTGTTTTTTCTTCAAAAGATTTTTTTCTCATTAAATAGTTTGTTTCTGGAGCAGAGGTACAAGAATAATTATAGGGACGAATCTAAACTATATATGTTTTTCAAATACTGTATTTTTATCATAAATATCCAATATTATAAGTTTAATAAAACAAATTTGTTAAACTCAACGACTGATTAGAATCTGCAGTATTTAACAAGTCTTCACACCGCAAAGAATTCTGTAAATGTCATTGTGTTTGACTCTGGTAAGCCAGTCTTTCTTTCCTTAAAGGATTTATATACAAGGTATTAAAATTTCTGTTTAATATGGATTGTTAGCTGTGTAGGTTATTTTTCATATTAATGAGTGATCACTTTCTGTAATACTTTTTTTTAGTACAATGAAAAAAATAACATGTTGGAATAATATTACAAAAATATGTACATCAGTTGCACGCAATCAACTTATGTTTTGTCAACCATAGTTTTCTATGTTATAACTGCACACAATTTTTTTTGTAACATGAACATGATTTTTTTATGTTGTTGTTCTGCATTTCACGCCTGTCAAATATTTATAGAAACCATTTGTTTATCAGATATTCACTGGTTCACTGGTGTGTGTGTGTGTGTGTGTGTATGTGTTTGCACAGGTGGCTGAACCTGCTGGCACATTACATAAATGAGTAATTAATTCTGATGGTCATCCATAACACTGAGTGAGTTCATGTTTCAGATGCTGCATGGAGATCTAGTGTTTGACAAGAGGAGCAAACTCAACAAACGTACGGTTACGGTGTAACCTTGGTTCTCTTAGTGAGAGACTATCTCTCCACACCGTTACATATTCCATATGTACGGGGTAACTCTGTAAGACACCCCGCGAGGGGACTGTGCAACCGACCCGTGGAGAGTGAAGGTGCCGGGAGTCAGTGACAACGCACCAATAGAGACACCACCCTGGTCAGGGCTTCGCAATGCGAAGGCTGAGCCAGGGGGTGGAGGCAGCAGTCTGCAGACACCAGACTCGCTTAAACCGGTCGTGCAGGACGCGGGACCGCAAGTGATTGGCCGCTCAGCCAGGGGGGTGCTGGCAGCCTAGCCTGCGTAAGTGGAGGGCTGAGCAAGGCGACGACCCGAAGGTCCACCCCCAGCACCGTCATCATACACTTGTCCGCAGACATAGGAGCCTCAAGAGTGAACTCGCAACGAGACACTCGAGGTCAGACAAAATCCCAGCTTCTGGGCATCCCCGTGCTGGCCGTGTAAGTCCGTGACACACAGGCAAGAACCAACAGGGATCCAACATTGCAGACATCACTCACTGCCTGAAATGTCAGACACATCAAGGTCTAACAACTGCAGCCCGCGGCGTGCCGTTGGAGCGACAGAATGCCAGAAGCACGGGCGGTCTAGGACGAGCCTGTGCGTACGCTCCCCAAGGATCTCCAGCTGGAGCCTTCGGTGCCCAGGGTACAAATCCGGAATCCCTGGAGCAGAGAGAGGAGAGGAAGCGTAGCTCACCGAGTCGCTGAGAGTGGACCCTGCTGCGTGCCTGCAAGAAGCTGGTAACGCCAGACAGGGAGCCGTAGGCTGGGGAACAATCACTCCCGGGTTGAGGCATGAGACACAGTGAGGCCCGACTGGCGTGCAAGCCGGCAAATGCGGGCAACACGCCAGGGAACACAGCCTGCAGCTGCAGTGCAGCCGCTGGAGAGGAACCCAAAACGAGGGACGCGACCCGCAGGTCACCCAGGGCTGCTGCTTGGGTACAGCCGGCGCCGCAGACTGGAACACAACACAACCGCTGGCTGGCTTATCAGACACAGCGAGGCCTGGCCAACATGTAACGGGTGAACCGCCTGCAGGGAGCCTGGTGCTGCCGGCCGGAGAACATTCACTTGCTGGCTGAGCATCAGACACAGCGAGGTCCAGGTGGCGCGTAAACCGGCGAAGCGTGGGCAAAATGCCAGGAGAACACAGCCTGAAGCTGCCGCAGTAGCAGTAGCAGCAGCAGCAGCAGTAGCAGTGGCACCAGCTTAAGCTGCAGTCAGAGCTGAGAAGCCGCCCCACTCGAGCAATGACAGGAGCCTTGCTGGCCGTGTGAACCGTGCACTGCGGGCAAGATGCCAGAAAGAACAGGCTACACTAGGCTGGAGAACACTCACTCGCTGGCTGAGCATCAGACACAGCGAGGTCCAGGTGGCGTGTAAACCGGCACAGCGTGGGCAATATGCCAGGGGAAACTTGTCCGGAACTGTTTTTATCATCTAAAAAACATTTCTAAACTCAGACTACTGGTGTCAAAGGCAGAACTTGAGATGATTATTCATGCTTATATCTCTTCTCGTTTGGATTATTGTAACGGTCTTTTTATGTGTCTCAACAAATCAGCTCTGGATCACCTTCAGTCTGTACAGAATGCAGCGGCAAGACTTTTAACTGGTACAAACAAGAGGTCACACATTACTCCAGTTTTGGCTTCTCTTCATTGGTTGCCTGTAAATTTTAGGGTTCATTTTAAAATTTTAGTTGTAACTTTTAGAGCTCTGCACGGTGAAGCTCCCCAGTATATCTCTGACCTGTAACCTCATGCTTCATCCCGAGCACATAGGTCTTCAAGTCAGAGGCTACTGATGGTCCCACGTACTAGGTTTAAAACACGTGGGGATCGGGCTTTTCAGGCACTGGCACCTAGGCTGTGGAACTCTCTGCCGTTGTCTTTACGCTGTCTAGACTCTACTGACTCCTTTAAAAAGCAGCTGAAGACATTTTTATACAAATGGGCTTTTAATTAATTTTAACTTGTATGTCTGATCTTATTGTAAAGCACTTTGTGATTTTTATCTGTGAAATGTGCTATATAAATAAATTTTACTTACTTACTTACTTACAGCCTGCAGCAGTAGCAGCAGTAGCAGCAGTAGCAGCGGCGTAAGCTGCAGTCAGAGCCGAGAAGCCGCCCCACTCCAGCAACAACAGGAGTCCTGCTGGCCGTGTGAACCGTGCACTGCGGGCAACACGCCAGACAGAACAGGCTACACTAGGCTGGAGAATGCCACTCGCCGCAGCGAGGTGCGACTGACATATAAGCCGGCGAATGCGGGCAAAACGCCAGGGCAACACAGCCTAACAAGCCATTCGAGCACAGCAGCTGGCTGTGATATGCGGATGACACCCCAGAAAAGAAGGTGGAGCCGCCAGCTGGAGAAGTCAAGTCACAGCAGAGCCCTGCCTGGCACTGGGAAGTGACAGTGCCAAGGGAGAGAGAGCTTGCTGCAGCAGCTCGGCCACTCAGTGGATGGCCGAGGCCCAAGGCATGTCCCAGGAGTAGAGCAGCTGACCTGCACCACCCACGACAGGCGAGGTGCTGGTGGCTCAGGCCACTGAGGGGCCAAGTGAGGAGCAACCCAAGGTTCACCACCAGGGCATAGCAGCCACTCTGCGCCGTCCATAGACAGGGGGCCAGCAAGAGTGGGCCTGATGAGACACTGGACAGTCGGGAAGCGTCAGCTCACCGACTGTCCAGAGAACGCTCACTCACCGCAGCGAGGTCCAACTGGCGCATAAGCTGGCAAATGCAGGCAACACACCAGGGGAAGACAGCCCGGTGCTGCAGTGCAGCCAGGGACGTGACTTGCAGGGGGTGTCAGCTCACTGAGTGGGCCCTGCCGGCCCTGTAGACCCGCACATTTGGGCAATGTGCCAGACAGCGAGCCAGTGCCGCAGGCTGGAGAACTGCCAAATGATGGCCGAGCCGTCAGACGTAGAGAGGTCTGACTGGCGTAAGAACCGGCTAGGCGCAGGCAATAGTCCAGGAGACACAGCCTGCAGCATTGCTGGCCACTAGACCCAACTCAGTCAGGAGGGAGAAGGGCGGCTGGAGGACAGCTGAACCTAGGCCCTGAGTCCTCCCTGCCTCAACTGAACACCAAGCTTCCTACACATCAACCTCCTGACAATCAAACCTCCACCAGCCCAGGCCTCAAGGAGCCGGGGCCATGGAAGGTAACGCCGTGGGAGGGCCCCAGAACCAGGCAACCAAGACATGGGTTCACCTGTCTGGACCCTACGCCAGTGGCAGCCAGAGGGGATGGAAGCTTCGTCAACATCCACCTCACGATAATCAACCTCCACTGGCCCAGGCTTCGCAGGGGCGGGGCCATGGGAGGGAATGCTGCAGCCATCATCCTCATGCAGCCTGCTAGAGGCACAGGATTGGGGCAGGCTCTCCATGCCCAGCCTGCCTGCAGCTGTTGTGTCAAGCTCCATCCCATAGAGGGTGCGACAAAATGGCCACCAGGAGAACATAAGTAACCCACACAGCCCTGTAGTTCATGCCGCCCTGCCCAGGGAAGGCCCGAAGGGCTAACGGGGGAGGGGCCAAAGGCAACTACTCCCGCCATGCACGGCAGCATCCAACTGCGGGCAAGGGGTCAAAAATGCCAGGAGGCAGGGCTCATTTACTCACTGCCTGCAACCAGGCCAACCAGGCAGCAGCGGCACCTTAAGTGCTGAGGCTGCATGATAGCAACAACCTTGAGGTCCACTCTACTAGATGGGACCTTAGGAAAGGCTAATTCCCACACCCGGCATGCTCCAATCACCAACAGGTAGCCGGCACTAGACACAACCTGAATTCCCCCTTCACCGTTTCTAAGCTCCTGCGTCACAGTGCTGACAGGTAAAAGAATATGCTTGGAACTCTGACACATCTCCCCAATGTAGCCGAGCTACGAGCCAAGCCCTGCTGGTCACGTTAACCCGCAAGCTGCGGGCGACACGCCAGACAGGCTAACCGGTTGGATTAACGATAGGCCGGCACAAACCGTAGCCTGTCTATTATGTTTATTCCCCACAATGTTAAGCAGGCCAACAGCGAACACTTGGAACGCTGAAGCCGTATCCCTGGTGTGTGAACACACATAGCAGCCGAGCTGCACACTCACACACACACACAACACAAGTGGAGATCAAACGATCACCTGTGTCACGTCCTCACAGCTGTTTTATATGTAAGCTGTGGGGTGTAGCCAGGCGTGCCGGAGTGTCTTAAAGAAATATCCACACGCCACGACCAAGAGGGGTCGTTCCCCGTACATATGGAATATGTAACGGTGTGGAGAGATAGTCTCCATATGCTAGAGAAGATCAGCAAACACACAAACTGTGTGTGATACTTTCTTAAAGCAGGAACGTTTTCCAACACGTCCAGATATGTAACTTACATCTTTATGATTCATTTTAGAGTTTCTAAAATCAGATCGTGGATCAGTGAGTGTGCTGCTGATAATTCTGTGTTTTCCAAAAGTTTCATGAAAGTATCAGATTAGTTGAGGTTAAACTGGTTAGTTTGCAGGGCTGTGGTGAAGGTTACAGAGGTGCTCGGTGCAGAGCGTGGTCAGTGTTAGAGTGCACCAAGGTTAGCAGACGTCAAAGTCAATTTATGCCGATCCTTAAGTTCTCTTTTGAATGCTGGCATTACAGAGTGCAGGCTTTGGATATCAGCTAAAGAGCTCATGTAACATCTGTTTATATGTTGTTGAACTGAGTGGTGACTGTGACGTGACATCAGCTGATCACAGCTGCAAAGGAAACTCCCAAAACAAATGACTGTGTGACTGAGTCTTTCCCATCATGTGTTCATTAATGAGCCTTACAGAGGTGCGTAGTTGTATTTATTAGCAGCAGGTTCCCCGTTTAAAGTCTTTATGCTAAGCTAACCATCTTCTGACATGAATGGACAGAATAAGGTCAATATTTTCATGTGACAGCACATCTTTGACAAATCAATGCTCTCAAAGAACGATGACTTTATACTCTTGGATGAAATTAAATTACTGTGATATCTGGTTTGATTGTTGTGCAGACAACTCTGTACTTTGCAGTTCAGCAATTTGTGCAACAGCTTGTTGTTT
Organism: Simochromis diagramma; assembly: GCF_900408965.1. NCBI lineage: Eukaryota > Metazoa > Chordata > Actinopteri > Cichliformes > Cichlidae > Simochromis > Simochromis diagramma. The sequence continues at coordinate 6,118,151 of NW_024386778.1, forward strand.
TTAAATGTTAAAATAAGTGAGGAAATATTTAAAAATATCTCTAGTGCACATAAATATTACACTTCACCTTCATCGTCATATTACGCCTCAACAAAGTATAAACTTGCAGCAGTGACTCACTCTGATACGGAGGATGCAGCTGTCAGCACCCACCGGTCGGTGATCAGAGACCCTGCAGAAAAAGTGTCTACAGCAGTGAACCAGGGCCAACTTCCTGCTGCAGCGTCATGAACAGCTAAACAGATGAGCCAGCACATTAAAACCACTCAGATAGATAAAACTGATCAACACTCTGCTGGGAGATCCTGAGCACTGACATTCATGTGGATGTTATTTTAACATTAGACTGTGGTTTACATGTGATCCACAGATGTTCCTCCTCTGTCTCAGAAAACTGGACGATTTTACAGAACAAAATCACAGTTTACAGAGAAAACAGAGTCTGAAACAAATGTGGACATCACAGTTTTATATGTGCTCATTACTGTACAGCTTACAGAAGGAAGACAAGGTTCAAATGTCTTTGGATGCTTACTGGGCTGCTGTGAGTGACAACCTGAAAATGAAAAAACACAGATAAACCTGTTAAACCTGTGAAAGTAAGCACTGATTGTTTTTTCCAACTCGAAGAACCTATCATGCTAAACACAACACTTTTAAGGGGGAGAAGATTGTAGATCTTTAGGTTTAGTTTCTATATTTAAAACAGCTTTTAAGAAAATCTGCATCTTTGCTGAGACAAAATCCAACTCTGTCATTGATGATGTTGATAATTTTGACAGAAAACCTTTAAACATTAACCTACAAGTTCATCTTCAAGTGACATGTCTTTGCTTTAAAGAAAGAAAACAACCAGTCAAACCATTTTCTCACCTTTGCAGAAGAAAATGATCACCACAGTGAAGCAGCACAAACTGTTGGAGAGCCATAGTTAACTGCACCTGTTTCAGGTCAGCTTAGACTTTAAACATGTCAAATTTATGTCCAGTTCCTCCTGTTCCAGCAGTTATCGGGGCCCCACCAAAGAATCAGGTCAGACTCGTTGGTCTTTGTGCTTTTTTTTGACTGCAGTTAAGCACGAGGCACTGAAATTTGGTGCAGGTTCATTTTTCAGTTCAGTTGTGTTTATCCAGCCCCAAATCACAACAACAGTCACCTGATGCTGCTTTATACTGTAAGGTAGACCCTAAAGTAGCAGGTGAGAGTCCCCACACAGCAGTGATGTGTGTAATGTCAGAGAGTCAGTACTAAATAGGCATTAGAAGAAAGCACCCACAAACACACATACAAAGTCATGTTTTTATATTTTAGTGCTTTCCCGAGCTACTTCCCTTAACCATAACTATCAAAAATGAATGCCTAACTCTAACCCTGAGCCCAAACCTAACCATAACCTCACCGTAACCCTGACACGAAAACAAAAATGCCTTCAAACTCCATTTTATCCCCATAAGGGCTCTTGTTCCCCACAGAGATATGTAAACATGTACACACACACACACACACACACACACACACACACACACACACACACACACACACACACACACACACACACACACACCAAGAAGCAGGAGGGGGCAGATGAGTAAGAGAACAGCTGTTACAAAGACAAAAGCTGCAAAGGTGAGAAAAGGAGAGCGAGACAGTAAAATGGTGCTAACAGAGCTTCATTATGTTGTCTGCGCCTTGTAACCTTCCAGTGAGTATCATGTGTGGGAGTTTAGGCAGCTAATGAGACACACATCACGTGTTAGTGTAGTAAGTGTGTTTTTGTGGTGTGGTTGTGGTGAATGTCTGAGCTCAGTGTGATTGATTTAAACTCAGCATCAGTGAATCTGAACAGTGAAAACAAACTGAGTCAGTGGTTTTAACCTGTCATTCATAAACAGGCTGAACATCCAGTTTGATCTGACTATGAAACATGGTTTGGTGTGTTTACTGTTCAGGAATAAAGTGAAAGGATCAGTATTGTGTTCAGGGAACGTTTGATAAAATCAGACACATTATTATCAGAGACATGACGGCTGCTGCCAGAAGGACTTTAATAAAAGTGATGTCCTCTTTCTGAGTTAAACACAGAGCTGCATGTGTTTGCTTTCACTTCTTTATTCAATCGTTCAGGTTTGAACGCTCTCAGCAGGTGTTTCTAACACTGACCTGGATTACTGAGAACCTTCACAGACATGTCGAACATAATATCCTATTAGAACCATTAGAGCAGGGGTGTCGAACTTCAGGCCTCGAGGGCCGGTGTCCTGCAGGTTTTAGATCTCACCCTGGGTCATCACACCTGAGTTCATTACCAGGCCTCTGGAGAACTGCAAGACATGTTGAGGAGGTCATTTAGCCGTTTAAATCAGCTGTGTTGGATCAAGGACACATCTAAAACCTGCAGGACACCGGCCCTCGAGGCCTGGAGTTCGACACCTGTGCATTAGAGCATGCTGTATGTTACAGGTCCTGCCAACCTCACTCACAACCATTCAGGGTGCTCACCAGCTCCTGTGCTGCAACTCTTCTTCACCATCACAAATTTTCTTGAAAGCCACAAAGGAGCAACGCTGCTTTCAGTTAATACAGCTACACATCACTTACAACAAACAGATGCTCAGGCAAGAATTTTATTCGTTGATTTGACTTTAAAACAATGAGGACACACATTTTATTGCAGTAATTAATTATTAACTGGAGACTTTCTTACTGATCATTCACAGAAGTCAGTTTGTATGAATCATGTTTTATCTGATGAAATCCTTGTTAGTACTGCAGCGTGTGTTAAGGGTGTGTCTAATTAACAAGTTGAGCTTTATTAAAACTTGAGGGGGGTAACAAAGATCACAAGAGGAAACAAGAAGTTATCAATAGGTTTTCAATGAAATTTGCTACACAGATCAGCAAAAACACCACTGTGTGTTAGAACAGGAACAGGAAGTGATACTGTATTGCAGAGAGAGCCAACACCAAGTGACAGCACCATCCACTTTTTCCATGTGCTCTGGTGGAATACTGACCTAATGAGGTCCCTGCCAGTGCGGTCAGAGTGGACTTCCATCCGGCTAATAAAATTGGACCAGTAGTAGGGTGACCATATTTTGTTTTTCAAAAAAGAGGACACTTAGGGGGGGGGGGGGGTAATAAAGATAATAATAAAGAACGACTAGACACTGCTAGCATAATTGACAGGTTTTCGACAGGGCTCCCACACAAATGCAAAGCAGAGGATGAAGCATTGCCAAAGACTAGAAAATGTGGTAAAGCATTTCTTCCCTTTAGCTTCAACTGCACAACTGCCAAATCTGGGTGTAACAGATCATTGTTTACAACTAGCCCTGTTACAGAAACCAGTTTCTGTCATGGTCCCTGTGTCTCCCCAGCCAGCCTTGCTAGGCTACATGTGTTTTTGTTTTGTTTTCATTTCCCCTCCCTCCTGCTCCTGCAGCACTCGGCCAGGGCGGAGCTCTCTTCGGGCTCCTGCCCCTGGCATACTCACCTGCCACTATTCAATCACCTGTAGCTTATCACCACTCTCCCGTTTCCTCGCAATCTGGGGAATTGAGCGTGAGTGAGCTGCGAGCAAGAGCAGAGTGTGAGGAGCGGCTGAGACCCCGTGTGTTTGGAGCATCCATCCCTTTCCTCTTCTGCCCATGGACCTGTGGAAGCCCTTCCCCAATCCCTCACTTTTGTAAATAGCACCTGGTGTTTAATAAAATGAAAAGACTGAACGCAACCCGCTGCCTGCGCTTGAGTACAACCTGCTAGCCCCGACAGTTTCAGCTTAAATAGTTTTTTCCCTCCCATAAAAAGATCTCAAAACTTTAACCGTTGTAAAAGCTGGTCCTCACTCAGCAGGTTTTCTCCCACTCGAAGCACCAGACTCTTTGTTCCACTGACTGAAGTGTGGAGTCATCCTGCAGCCGCTCTTCTCTCACCTGTTGGGACTCGTCCTGAATTATTTTCAGCTCTAAATGAGCAGCTTTTATCCCACAGTTTCACTCACACTGCATATCTCACACATACTGGTGATGGCCAGAGGGGCCGATGGCGCGATATGGCAGCCTCGCTTCTGTCAGTCTGCCCCAGGGCAGCTTGCCTCCACCAGTGTGTGAATGTGAGAGTGAATGAATAGTGGAATTGTAAAGCGCTTTGGGTGCCTAGAAAAGCGCTATATAAATCCAATCCATTACATACGCGTGAATGTTGTGAACAACCTGTTCAGCACTCTGAGAGTCACCTCACACATTTTTAAAGCTGCCTTTCCTTCACGTTTCTCTGTTTATGTGTGTTTGTGTGTGTTTTATTTTTACCTTTGTTGCGATCCTACGGACTCTTTCTCAAACCTCCACAACACAGCCCGCCACAGTTTTCCAACCCAATTCTCATGTGTTCTCACATTAACAACAACAGCCTTCATTTTTCCTCCATGCTCTCTTCTCCCCACTACTCACAGCTTCTGTCTCTCTCCTGCGTCTGCAGCAGTTCACAGTTGTGGCATGTCAGAGTCCAGTGGGCCGTTCTTCTTTGCCTTTTGTCTTTCACTCTTTCCAGTCTCTTCCTTTGCCATTTCAACTCCCAGTATGGCAAATGTGAAACTCACAGTCTTCTCAAGTCCATTCACACACAATGATGTCGCAGGTGAACCTCCCAGCTTGTGATCAGGAGCGCATGCTTCCATGGTATTTATACATGATGCTGAACCCTTTAGGGTGTAGCCTAGCAGGGTTTAGGGTTTAGGGCAGTGTTGCTGTCTGTTCACCTTGTTGACTCTTGATGTTGACACTGTTGCTCTCGAACTGCATTTTGTCTTCAGGGAGAGATTGATTGTGCTCGAAGCTTGTTCTTCAGGTTAAGATGTACATGGAGTGAAGCTGTGTAATATTCAGCCAAAACACGGCTGGATGCGGTTCCAATTATGTTAAGCTATCATTTTGCTCCGGCTGCTGTGCTTGTGGAGGACGTTCTGTAGCCACCTGTACAAACACACTAAAACGTTTATTTAATATCATTTTCATCACTACTTATTAACACTTTCCCTCTCTTATTTTCTATCCACATTTTAACACATCACTCTCTGTTATACACACACCCACGGCATGTCTTACTCACCCACACTTCTCTTTACTGCATTCCTCAGTTTCTACACACTTCATTCTGCATGTATTCTTTCCCACATTTCTGAAAGAAAATAAACAAATAAATAACAAAAAATCATGCAATCAAAACCTGGATTTGCCCGGACCACCTGGAGGGATGCCTCCACGGCCTCACTGGCTGTACTGCTGGGCTCAGCTTTGTGGACAAGCGCGTTCACTGTCCGGCCTTTTCCTTCTGGTGCAAAAGTGTTAAACATCATAAACTAAGGACAGAGTCCTTCCCACAACAGTCCTGAAATCAGACGTTATATTCCTGAGGTTTCCCTCCCAGTGGCCCATCCAAAACAAAAAACAAAACTAAACAAAACAGAAAAACTACAAACAAAAAGCTCTTATCCCTGTCAACATCTCTTTCTATCACACAGCCATCTTCCACACACTTGGAGTTTTCAACCAGACCACGTAGAGGAATGCCTCCCACAGCTCCAGTAGCCGTTTTGCTGAGTTCAGCATCCTTTGTACGAACAAGCGTGTCTGCTGTTCAGCCTTTCTGCCTTTTTTCACTGGTGCAAAAGTGCTAAAATACCATACACTAGAACGCCCAAATCATTGAACTTCTAAGATCCTGCGCTTACTACTGCAACAAGGTGCAATTTCTCACACTAGGATACCCAAATTCGTTGAGTTTCTAGGACCCTGCATCTATTTGTTGCAATAATAAGGAACCGAGGCTTTTCCCATCAGTCTGGTTAAAAATCCTGCCCAAATCAAAGCAGCTCACCATTGCAAATCCTTTGCAGTCCGTCTCTTGGTTCTCTTACAAAATTCCTGCATGTGTGAGTCGCCGAAGCACACCCCGCAGCTCCCCCTTTTTGAAAACAACGGTGGGACTGAGGCAATTTTACCTCAGGATGGCCAGTCACAGCGTGCCCATGATTCAGCGAAACTCACTGGAGGAACCCTGCTCGACAACGCCAAATTGTTGTGGAAAATTTGGCGTTGTCGAGCACAGCCAGTGAGTTTAATTTGAAGTAGGTTTAATAAACACTGCAATGTGGAGAGAGCATCCCAGTGAAACACCAGGACCATCTCTAAATTGTGGCTACCACCCTTACAACTTATATACAGACACACAGACAAAGAACATAGCACAAACTCACATGTTGGCCCCTCTCACGGGGGGTCTATACCTTCTCCCTCACAGAGAGAATTATGACCTTGTTTTCTGCTTAGCCATCACCTACGGATTTACATCCCTGATAAGCAGAAGGAGCCTCACTATCTGTTTAACGTCTCCCATTACAATGGCCTCACTGTGTTAGCATTCCACATGCATGTAAACTGGTGACAGGAGCGCTCTTACTATAGTAAAGTGAGAAAGTGATATTACTATAACTAATGTGATATGATTAAATATGTGATTAATACATGACAAAAGAAATCTGCCACCACATTCCCTAAACAACAGCCAATCAGAACAGTCCAAGGGAAGGCAGACGTATATAAGACAAAAGACATTAAGACTAGCTGTAAAGGAAGTATTTAAAATATATATATAAATGCTGCTCATCCAAGTTTTAGTTGTGGCAGTGTTTCCCAGATGTTTTTGTTTTGTTTCTTTGTCTTTCGTTTGTTTCTTTGTTTCTCATGATCAAACTGGCTTTTTCATTTCCTTAAAAAGTTATTTTAAAAAAAAAGTTATATTTTGTCCGTTTGCCATTATAGGCATAAAAAAGTACCTAATTCAAAGGATGAATCAATGTAATGTCTCCAGGCCTCATGGGGTGGGGAACTCCAGGCCTCATGGGCCGGTGTCCTGCAGGTTTTGTATCTCACCCTGGGTCAGCACACCTGAATCAGACGATTAGTTCATTACCAGGCCTCTGGAGAACTTCAAGACATGTTGAGGAGATTATTCAGCCATTTAAAATCAACTGTGTTGGATCAAAGAAACATCTATAACCTGGAGGACAGTGACCTCTGGCGTTCCCCCACCCCTGGTGGACACATACCACATAAAACAGATGAAATCTTTGGTGCCCGCTTTGTAACTTTCAGTACTATGGAGATCATTTAAAGATTATGGGAGGCTTCATACAATTCAAAATATAATTGGTACCAATTTAAAATTTTATCTTTAGACACTTCTTTATTGGCATCCTGTTTAAAAAAATAATAATGATTACACCACATTATCAATAGTTAATCTAAAAAAGAACATTATACCAGATGACAAATGGTATTAAGTAACTAAAACTGTAAAGAAGTACTTGTATTATAACAACCCTAAACAAAAAACAGAACATTTTTCTCTAAGTTGAAAAAAATGGTCTCTGTTTAAGCTCTTTCACCACCAGTATAACCCACTGGAATCATGTCTAGTAGATGGTTTACATTTCAGCTGTTTGTTTTGGCTGCTTAAATACTGTGCTTGCTCTTTGTTATAGTAAATTTTTTTGATATAACTTAAAGTTCATGGTCACTGATCATGATAGAAGACTCTGACACAGAAAGAAACTGAATTTCTGCAGAAGGGAGATAATTTATATGACTGAAGGGTACCAATTATATTTTTAATTATTAAATCTAAAGTTTTACTCAGTTGTTGTAAGACATAATTTAGTTTTGCATAGACATAATATTCACTCTTGACAACATGGCAATCCAAATTACATTTATGCAATAACTGACTTGATTCTTGTCCGCAGAAATCCACATGCTTTAATTTTTTGCTTTGTGTAAATATTTGGTGTTATGTTAAAATGGTCCAAAATTCTGCTCTGCTGCACATAATGTAATTTCATAAGTTGACAGGGATATTAATAATTAACAATTGATCATGAATAACATAAATGCACCCATGTGAATTATTAATAATAAGATTTGAGGGCAGTGAGTAACACAAAATCAAGTTTACAAAGTTGTATTTTGCCATTTTATTGTTTATTTCTCACTTCTGTGACCTGAAATACACAGATCAAAAGAACCAGACTGTTGTGTCTCAGATCTACGATGTTTTAACTATGAACTCAGTGCAAGACAATAAGTGCACACGCACACACACACACACACATATGTACAGACTACATATGATTTGTCTTCAGTGGTCAGAATGTCTGATGATCTTTGGCCTATTTGTGGAAGAAGAAGTCCAGGCTGTGTGTCGTCCTACAAGTTTTTAAATCAGACCTTGGGACAGTACATTTCACATGTTTTTTCATATTATGAAATGTGCTGCAAAACAAACTAAGGCAAACCAGCTGTGTCATGTAAAGGTTGCATGAGAGCACTGCTGTGCTGTGTTGGATTTAAAGTAAAGAACAGTGTAGGTTACAGTGTAGCAGAGGTCAATTTGAAATAAAGCTGATGATACTTAAAAGAAAGTGTATGTATATTTAAAGTAATGGCAATGGTTCATGTTATAATTATAATAGTCCATGCTGTTATTAGTAAACATGTCACTCTTTCTTCATTGATTTCTTTCATTGATCTTAGTTGACATAGTTAGATAACAAATACTTAGAAAAATGCTTTTTTAAAAAAGTACACGTTTAGATGTTAATAATTAATAGCTGATCAGGAGATGACATATAAGAAACCAACGCAGATCATTCGTCAGAATTGTGTTGAGTGGTCATTTGGACGATGAGTCTCAGCAGTTTATTGATGATTTTTTTGTTTTGTGGTCTGACTTTGGCCCAGCATACTATCGAAACACAATCACATTCATGCGTTCACACATGTAATAACGCCAAAGAGTTTGGTGCAATGAGAGAAAAAATACATTCTTTGGAAATCAAGAAGATGAAAATTGAAAACAGGCTGACAGGCTACGGAAGTCTCATTCTGCAGCTGGAACAAAAGGGTAAAGAACAAAACTCAAGCAGAAGTGTATTTTTGTGATGTTACACGGTTTTTTTTAGAAAAAAAATGGTGTGAAGAGTCATACTTTAACATTTTTACACTTTTAGTCTGAAATAAGCTTTTCTTTTTTCCTTCGAGAGAAACATGGTCATATTAAGTGCTGGAATTGGGGCAGGTTCACCATTGGGTCCCTTTAACACAGACCAAACTATAATCTACGATAGTGTGTGTGTGTAAACACTGGAAATGCCTACAATGAACTCACAGGTAAGATTCTTCTTGATGTTTGTGTAAGTGAAGTAAATAAAGCCAAAAAAGAAAAATGCATTGTGTGGTTTTGCATGTTTGTGGTCAGTAATAAGAAATTTAGTTTCACATTTGCAGATTCTGAAAAATAAAACAGATTTAAAGATATTATAAATGTTTAGGTGTTTCCTGAATCTGCACGTGTAAAACCTGCTTCTTCAGAAAATGACAAAAAATTAGTTTACTCATTTTCTTTTCCACCAGGTATCTTTATAGCACCTGTTTCTGGTGTGTGCTTTTTTACCTATTTCTGTCATTCTGCAGGTGTCCGTAAAAAATCGCTGCATTTGTACAAGAACAATGAGGTGATACTGCACATCCATGATCACCAGTCAGCTGACACGGCTGATAATGGAGGAAATGCGGTGTTCCTGCAGGGTGATACAGTCTATGTGCGCTTAAAGGCAAATACACATGCCTATAGATCCAGCACAGTAACAAATTTCAGTGGATTTTTGGTAAAAAAAAAAAACAATTAAAAATAGATGTACATGACTTTGAAATTGTATTTAGCTGCAGTGTTTCTTGTGTGTGCTCCAATAAAAGACATTTAAATCATACCTACGGTGGTGTTTACTTCACTTTTGTGTTGGTAAACGATTTAATGCTGGTCAAAATATTAAAAGACTGTTTAAATGTGTACAAGTACAAGTACAAACTTACTCTCTAATTTATTTGTAGTTAGTGGAAGAACAGCATTATGTCTGGAAACAGTTCACGGGAAAGATTCATAAATTCATTTTTCCTATCTCTGAAACCAGGATAAAACTGAAACATGATTTGGTGTGTCTCTGTCTCAGAGCAAAACCAGTAATAACTCAAAGTAACGAGATGCAATCATGCTTGGATTACACCTACAAAAGTGGCTGTTGACCTATTAGAGTTGCCAGAAAATGGTAACTCCAAGATTATTGTAAAAAAAGAGGAGTAATAAATAGAGATGGACCGATCCGATATGATACTGATGTAAATTACTGGATCGGATATCGGTGAGAAATAAAAAATGTAATCCGATCCATTAAATATATCGGATTCATATCGGTATCGGCCGATATCCAAATTTATGATATCGGTATCGGACATAAAAAAGTGGTATCGTGCCATCTTAGTAATAAAGATGGTTGACAGACTGGTTCAGTATACCTGCTGCTGCCTGTAGTGCATCTTTCAGCAATATGGAGAGCATTACATTAACGCCAGTAGCATGATTTATGCTGCTCTACAATGAAACGCTACAATGTGGAGGCAGGATGGTGTGTTTTGTGTCCAATTTGACTAGGAGCAAAAATAAAATTTAAACAGCTCAATTAAGAATAATAGTCTATCTGACATTAATAAATATGTGATTAATTCTTAATTGTTTCAGATCACAAAAGGGTTTAAAAAAAAACACTTGGTTTTCACAGAAAAACATCTGTTATCACATAGTCATTTACCTAAGAAATCAAAACATAAGAGCCATCATGATTCTAATTTATTTTGTATTATAAGTCGGTGGGATCTGTTGGGTTCTTGGGCATTCAAGCGCAGAGGTTCCTAAAACAACAACTGACTGATCTCAAGAAAAGATTAATGGTTCATGTATGTCATGCAATGTGCCCTTCTTCCAGTAGAGGGAACGATTCATCCACTAGTATTTAAAGCTCCAACCACTGAGATTTCCACTCAGAAACAACATGCTATAAAATCTACAAACATGTGACTAATATATTACACAGCCACAAAGCAGTATCTTTGAAGGTGCTTGTTGTGTATCAAAGGAGAAACCCAGCCACCCCCTGGCCACAAGCGATTGTACTACTAATTAGGCTAATAGGCTGGAATGATTTGAGTTATTAGAATAGCCTGATTATAAAAAAAACCTTTTGTTTCAATACTTTGTTTAAGTCACTGCTCTATACCTCACCATGTCATATTGTAAATGTGAGCATTTCACCCACAGCTACAATTAAAAACAGACCTGCAATAGACATGTTATCTTGTAGCATGCCCGTGAATAGATAGTAGATGTCATAATAGACATTATGTCCATGCAGCCTCCAAAGAAACTGATAACACAACAGCAACAGTGAAAATTATGCTTTCATAGTTTCATGTGAATCCAGTGAGGCAGAGCTGTCACAAAGACAGTGAGCTCAGGTGAAGTATATATATATAAAATAAATAGCTTTTTTGCTTGTTTGTTTGATTTTTACACTGAGCCAGAAAAGGCTGCTGGAGTATTGTAGGCAACCCGTTGGGTGTGTGGACACACAAGTTTGTGAATGCAATAACTTTAGAACGACACAACATAGGATTTTGAAATTCATACCACAGGTGCATCTACTATGAGGCTGAGAGGTACCACTTTACTGGAAGCAGCAGACCAGGGTCCTTCATGAAGCCACCTGTTTAATCAAATACTAAATAGGTCATGAAGGGTTAGCAACTCACATCCACACTGATGTTATTAAAGTGATGGTTAACTTAGAGTTTTGCTTCATGATAGAGAAGTCAAAGGAAACCACAGATATGAAATGGTTCTCACTGATGTAAGAGAAACAATTAATAGATTTAATATGACAATGGCAGAGTGAAGCTGTTTGTTTCCCATATACCGTATTTTCACGACCATAAGGCGCACTTAAAAGTCTTAGATTTTCTTCAAAAAGTACGGTGCGCCCTATAGCGCAGTGCGCCCTGTGTGTTGTAAGGAGGACGTAGTAGAGAACACCATGAGAACGCTAAAGGGTGAAGTGTGGGCGTTGATCGTATATACCGGACAATCGCACATACCTGTCTAAAAGGACAGGTATGTGCATTATGTGGAACATCGTTGTTTTAACAACCCTGAAAATGGCAAAGAGACACGCTTATGAAGCACAGTTTAAACTGAAGGCCATCAGCTACGCGGAGGAACATGGAAATCGAGCAGCGGCGAGAGAATTTAAGATTAACGAATCGATGGTTCGCAAATGGAGGAAGCTAGAAAACAAGCTCCGGCAGGTCAAGAAAACGCAGCTGAGTTTCCGCGGACATAAGGCGAGGTGGCCCGAGTTGGAGGAAAGACTTGAGCGGTGGATCATCGAGCAAAGAACGAGCGGGAGAAGCGTTTCGACGGTCACCATTCGACTAAAAGCAGTTTCACTAGCTGAAGAGATGAACATTGAACATTTCCAAGGAGGTCCGTCTTGGTGCTTTCGTTTCATGAAACGGTGCCATTTTTCCATCCGGACCAGGACTACGGTAGCGCAGCAACTTCCAGCGGATTATAAGGAAAAGCTGGCCATCTTCCGCTCCTACTGCAGCAAACACATCGGCGACAAAAACATCCAGCCCAGCCACATCACAAACATGGACGAGGTCCCGCTCACTTTTGACATCCCGGTGAGTCACACTGTGGAGAAGAAGGGGACCAGCACGGTAGCGATACGCACAACGGGGTATGAAAAGTCTTCTTTTACTGTTGTGCTTGGCTGCCATGCTAATGGACAGAAACTGCCGCCTATGGTGATTTTTAAGCGAAAAACTTTGCCTAAAGAGAAGTTTCCAGCAGAAATCATCATTAAGGCAAATGAAAAGGGCTGGATGGATGAGGAAATGATGAAAGACTGGCTGAGGGAGGTGTATGTAAGGAGACCAGGTGGTTTTTTCCACGCATCACCATCGCTCTTAATCTGTGACTCTATGTGTGTCCATCTCACAGCCGATGTGAAAAAACTAGTGAAACAAATGAACTGTGAGCTTGCTGTCATTCCGGGAGGCCTGACAAAGGAACTCCAACCGCTGGACATCGGTGTGAACCGCCCGTTCAAAGTAAGGCTGCGAGCGGCGTGGGAGCGATGGATGACCGATGGGGACCACAGTTTCACCAAGAGTGGAAGGCAGCGCCGGGCGAGTTACGCCACAATTTGCCAATGGATTGTAGATGCTTGGGCTAACATGTCTGCTGGCACTGTTGTTCGAGCTTTCGCAAAAGCCGGCCTCATTTCCGAGGAGCCGCACGGCACGGAAAGTGACTCTGACAGTGAAGAAAGTGAACCTGGCATGTTTGATGGAGATTTAGCGCAGCTGTTCAATTCAGACACAGAGGATGAGGACTTCGATGGGTTTGATTGATGATAAAAATGTGAGTACCAAACTTTGTTTTGCTCCTGCTTTATTTTTAAATATGCACACTTGTATGATTGTGTGTTGTTGATGATGACGATTACCGGTAATAGAAATGTGAGTAAGGTACCGAACTCAGGTTTGCTCCCGCTTTATTTTTAAATACGCATACGGTACTTGTATGCGCCCTATAATCCAGTGCGCCTTATGTGTGTGTTAAATACAGTAATGGCACACATAACTGAGACTGCGCCTTTTAGTACAGTGCGTCTTATGGTCGTGAAAATACGGTATATAGTTATACTTATTTGCACACAAATAGTTCATAGTTCACCAGTTCATAGCAATCAATTATCTAGGATCGACCTGTCTTGACTTACTTTGCACAGTAATGAATCAGATGTTAGTCAAGCTGGAGTGGCAGTGCTAACCCCGCCCCCTAGTTGGATGGATGAGACTGTCATGGTCTTGGATTGGTGACCCAGCGTTTCTGAGTTTATTATCATGATTTTCTAGTTTCTTCTAGTTTCTATTATTCCTACCTGTGTTCTCCTGTGCTCTGTCCGTGTCTCTGAGTTTGTGTTTGTAAAACAGTTTGTGAGCTTCCTGTTTTACTTTGAAGTTCTGTGTCTCGTCGTGTCTAATTAGGTCCAGCTGTGTTCCCCTCTAGTATGTCATTCCCTCGTTACCTTGTTTGTATTTATAGTGTGTGCCTGCCTGTGTTCCTTGTCAGTTCGTCTGTGTTATTTTGTGTTTCTACGTAGTTTCAGTCGCGTGATTTTAGCCAAAAAGTGTTTACTTAAATTCAGTGCACATATCAATTTGGTGCTGATTACACCATTCTTTTGGAACATTTGAGATTTATGCTTTTAGAATTCATTTTGAAGCAAGTTTCACAAGAAAATTGGCTATCAGACAAGGCTATTGTCTATGAGAATGGAACGTGTTAATTCTCTTTTTCTATCTGATAGCAGAACACATATTAAGAATATGTGAGATATGTTTGGAAAAAGTATGTACACAGTATTAATACTGTAAAGTAACAAAGGAGTGCATATGTGTAAATTGCAATAAAAAATGGAAGGGCATACGTTAAATTTGTTTAGGAGTGTGTTAGTTCAGTCACAGAACTCCTAAACACAAACTTAACAATGCTGTAGGAATGCTAAGTCCTCTATAATGGAAAGATCAAACAACCACTTCATAAACGCAAGGCACAACATAGAAGAGCCACTTCCATGAGACAAGACTCAGCTGTCCATCTGCAAGGACAAAGGTCAATCTTTTGAGGATTAAAATATTCACATTTTAGACAGAGAAGACAGATGGTTTGAAAGAGGAGTAAAAGAAGCCATTTAACACCCACTTGCTTCCTGGGCAATTTGACCTCTGGAAATTACATGACAGGAATTACATCAGTTCAACCAAAAATTTGACTGATTGTGACCTACAGCCATTTTCACACCTTGGCTCATGTGATTAAGCAGAGGATCATTAGGGGGCCCATGTCCCTCTTGGGGGACACTCCCATAGGGCTTAAATCTGGGACTCTCCACCATTTGACTTTAGAACTGAAGAAGCTTCTCAGATAAGAGGTGAAATGTCTTCAAGCAACTTAAAGAAATCCAGACGCTTTTCTTTCCGATCTCCTTAGATTACAGTGACTTGGATGACTGAGAAACTTCACAGATAATTAAAATTTGTTGCAATTTCTGCTCCCCTCATTGTCAGAGCTCTCTTAAAAAAATAATGTCAATGATGCTTTTTATAAAAGATTAATAAAGGATATGTAATAAAAGTCACTTTGCCAAAAAACTGATTGAAGCTTCAACCTGAAGGTTGTTTGTAGCTCAGGAAAGAAATGTGACAGCTACAGCCTTAAGAAAACAGAAGCTCTGCCTGGAGGCAGGGCGGGAACAGCCAGCCCACAAATACACCAGTAGATCGGAAGCAAGAGGCTAAATTTAGATGTAGGGGGAAACTCACGGAAGTCCTGGAAACTTAACTATTCATTGACTTTAAAGTTACCAATGAATAAGAAGCAGACCTGAATGATAACAACAAAAACCACTACCATAGCCAACCAGAACAAAGACAGTAATAAAAGTTAATTAAATCTTATTCTTAAGACTTCTTAATCTCAATCATAGCTTACCAGGTTACCTTCCAACTGTGTCTCAGTTGTCTAGACATGTAAATGCATTCCTTCACTGCATTCAGACAAAGTATGACGTCTGGTTCTTCTGGTTTTATCTTTGATTAAATACCTCATCAACTACACGAAGTGTAGGCGTTGATTACGGTAAAACGTGATCACAGAAGCTGAGCATATTCTTTTCTCTTTTAAAGTCTAAGACAATGACTGTAGTTGTTAGCAATGGCGCTCCAACTGCTTGTGTGCTGGTTCAGTGTGATGATCGTACTCTTTTTCAAAGGTGAGAAAAAAATATTGTTTTTTCTCATTACATAGTTTGTTTCTGGAGCAGATGTAAAAGAATAATTAGAGGCACAAATGTATAGTAAAGTATATTATATAGTATAATATTTATTCCGATACTGTATTATTGTCATAAATATCCAATGTTATAATATTAACAAACCAAATTAATTAAACTCAATCACTGATTAAAATCTGCATTTCACAAGCCTGGAGACTTCTGTAAGTATCATTGTGTTTGACTCTGTTCAGCCAGTCTTTCTTTCCTTAAAGGTTTTATATACAAGGTTAAAATTTCAGTTTAAAACGGACTAGCTGTGTAGGTTATTTTTTGCAGTGTTCATGTTGACAATGATCACTCTCAGTAATACTTGAGCAAATACACTGAAAAAAAAAAAAAAGCCTGCTAGATGAACATTGCAAAAATATGTATATCAGTTACATGCAATTAATTTGTATATCGTCAACCTTAGTGTTTTATGTTATTACTGCTCACAATTTTTTCGTAACATGAACATGATTTTTTATGTTGTTCTTATGCCTTTTACTCCTGTCAAATATCTATAGAAACCATCTGTTTATTGGAAATTAAATGGTTATGTAAAATGTAAAGGTTTTTTTAATGCTAATTGTATTTGACTACCATTTGTTAGATTGACAAGATTATTTTATGCTAAGTATATTTTAATTTCTAACTAATTACTGTATATACATATATAAACACATACACACAAACAATTTAGTGTTCAATAAATAAAACTAAGTTAAGGTTGATCTCACTGTATGTACTATACATTTTCTTTTCAATCCGAGCAATAAGCTAAAATAATAGCTTTATTCAAAACTAACAATGAACAATGAACTGTAGTTTTAAAACTACTATTGTAGTTTATGAGTCATCTGTTTAAAGTGCATCTCTTGAAAAACATTCCATAATGTTCCTCAGAAAGAATCTTATGACGTCACAGCTATGTAAAAAACAAATATGTTTTTAAATGTAAGAGTCATAAAGAACTATAGCAACAGGAACATATTTATTTAAATGTAACAAAGAAGAGCCTTAAAATAACATTTTAAACCACAAGCTCAAAACCAAGTGACCTAAACTGGTTAGTATTGGCTTGCATCTATTGCTAAAATATCACAATAACTCATACTAGACTATGCAATCTGTTTGTAGAAGTGCACTCTGCAATTGAAAATGGCCTCTTGGTAACCTGACCAGAAAAAACTCAAACTATGTGTCACCAAGATAGACTGATGCTCTTTATGTAGTGTATTAGGGCTGTCAGCGTTATTAATCAGCATTAATGCTGCCCTAATACACTGCAATAACTTGTGCTAGGGAAAACATCACAGAACAACCAAAATTACCATGACCATGTCCAATGAGCTTGCAAATTGTCTGTCATCTATATATCTGTTTCAATGACTGAGACGAAGCTTGTGACCACCTGAGATCAGTTGACACCTTCAAAATTACTGTGGTGAATCAAGATGTCAAATAATGCAGTGATCATTTTGCAATTGCCTCAAAGTAGAGGGTGTGGTGCACTCAGCCTCAAGGTGATGAGAAAAAAAAGTGAGAATGGACTCAATGTTCAGCACCTCCATTGTCGAAGTTGCAGCACTGAGCTGCAACCACAAGGTGGTTGGTGCCTGTTGTGGTGGTTATACCCGAACCAAATGGTGGACACCAGAGGTGAAGGGAGTCACTAGACTGAAGGAGTAGTCCTATGGGGCTTGATTAGCTTGTGAGACTACAGAAGCAATTGATAGGTACCGACAGGCCATGCAGAACACAACTAGCGGCAAGACTTTAACTGGTACAACAACAGAGGTCACACATTGCTCCAGTTTTTGGCTTCTCTTCATTGGTTGCCTGTAATTTTAGGGTTCATTTAAAATTTTAGTTGTAACTTTTAGAGCTCTGCACGGGAAGCTCCCCAGTTAATATCTCTGACCTGTTGAAACCCTCATGCTTCATCCCGAGCACGTAGGGCTTTCAAGTCAGAGGCTACGGGTGGTCCCACGTACTAGGTTTAAAACACGTGGGGATCGGGCTTTTCAGGCACTGGCAACCTAGGCTGTGGAACTCTCTGCCGTTGTCTTTACGCTGTCTAGACTCTACTGACTCTTTAAAAAGCAGCTGAAGACATTTTAAACAAACGGGCTTAATTCATTTTAACTTGTATGTCTGATCTTATTGTAAAGCACTTTGTGATTTTTATCTGTGAAATGTGCTATAAAATAAATTTGTACTTACTTACTTACTTACAGCCTGCAGCAGTAGCAGCAGTAGCAGCAGTAGCAGCAGTAGCAGCGGCGTAGGCTGCAGTCAGAGCCGAGAAGCCGCCCCACTCCAGCAGAAACAGGAGTCCTGCTGGCCGTGGGACCGTGCACTGCGGGGCAACACGCCAGACAGAACAGGCTACACTAGGCGGAGAATGCCACTCGCCGCAGCGAGGTGCGACTGACATATAAGCCGGCGAATGCTGGCAAAACGCCAGGGGCAACACAGCCTACAAAGCCTTCGAGCACAGCAGCTGGCTGTGATATGCGGATGACACCCCAGAAAAGAAGGTGGACCGCCAGCTGGAAGAAGTCAAGTCACAGCAGAGCCCTGGCTGGCACGGGAAGTGACAGTGCCAGGGAGAGAGAGCTGGCTGCAGCAGCGCGGCCACTCAGTGGAGGCCGGAGGCCAAGGCCTGTCCCAGGAGTAGAGCAGCTGACCGCACCACCCACGACAGGCGAGGTGCTGGTGCTAGGCCACTGAGGGGCCAAGTGAGGAGCAACCCAAGGTTCACACCAGGGCAAGCAGCCACTCTGCGCCATCCCATAGACAGGGGCCAGCAAGAGTGGGCCTGATGAGACACTGGACAGCGGGAGCTGACGCTTCCCGACTGTCCAGAGAACGCTCACTCAACCGCAGTTGAGGTCCAACTGGCGCATAAGCCGGCAAATGCAGGCAAACACACCAGGGAAGACAGCCCGGTGGCTGCAGTGCAGCCAGGGACGTGACTTGCAGGGGGTGTCAGCTCACTGAGTGGGCCCTGCGGCCCGGTAGACCCGCACATTGGGCAATGTGCCAGACAGCGAGCCAGTGCCGCAGGCTGGAGAACTGCCAAATGATGGCGAGCCGCAGACGTAAGCGAGGTCTGACTGGCGTAAGAACCGGCCTAGGCGCAGGCAATAGCCAGGCCGACACAGCCGCGCATTGCTGGCCCTAGACCCAACTCAGTCAGGAGGGAGAAGGGCGGCTGGAGGACAGCTGAAAACCTCAGGCTCTGAGCATCCCTGCCTCAACTGAACACCAAGCTTCCTACACATCAACCTCCTGACAATCAAACCTCCACAAGCCCAGGCCTCAAGGAGGCGGGCTATGGAAGGTAACGTCGTGGGAGGGCCCCAGAACCAGGCAACCAGACAGGGTTCACCCGACTGGACCCTACGCCAGTGGCAGCCCGAGGGATGGAAACTCGTACACATCAACCTCACGATAATCAACTCACCGGCCCAGGCCTCGCAGAGCCGGGCCATGGGAGGGAATGCTGCAGCCATCATCCTCATGTGAGCCTGAGAGGGCACAGGATTGGGGCGGCGCTCCATGCCCAGCCGGGGCTACAGTGTCGTTTCAAGCTCCATCCCCTAGAGGGAGCGACAAAATGGCCACCAGCAGCATAAGTAACACACAAAGCCCTGTAGTTCATGCCGCCCTGCCCAGGGAAGGCCCGAAGGGCAACGGGGCAGGGGCCAAAGGCACTACTCCCGCATGCCACGGCAGCATCCAACTGCGGCAGGGGTCAAAAATGCCGGGAGGCAGGGCTCATTTCCACTGCCTGCAAACCAGGCCAACCAGGCAGCAGGCGGCACTTAAGTGCTAGGCTGCATTATGGCAACAACCTTGAGGTCCACTCTACTAGATGGGACCTTAGGAAGGCTAATTCCCACACCCGGCAGCTCCAATCACCAACAGGTAGCCGGCACTAAGACACAACCTGAATTCCCCCTTCAATGTTTTCTAAGCTCCTGCGTCACAGTGCTGACAGTAAAAAGAATATGCTTGGAACTCTGACACATCTCCCAATGTAGCCGAGCTACAGCCAAGCCCCCTGCTGGTCACGTTAACCCGCAAGCTGCGGGCGGACACGCCAGACAGGCTAACACGGTTGGATTAACGATAGGCCGGCACAAACCGTAGCCTGTCTATAGTGTATCCCCACAATGTTAAGCGGCCAAACACGAACGCAACTGGAACACAACATAAGCAGCCGAGCTGCACACTCAACACACACACACAACACAGTGGAGATCAAACGACACCTGTTCACATCCCACAGCTTTTTATAGTAAGCTGTGGGGTGTAGCAAGGCGTGCCGGAGTGTCTAAAGAAAATATCCACACGCCACGACAAGAAGGGTCGTTCCCCGTACATATGGAATATGTAACGGTGTGGAGAGTAGTCTCCATAGACTAGAGAAGAGCACAAACACACAAACTGTGTGTGATACTTTCTTAAAGCAGGAACGTTTCCAACACGTCCAGATATGTAACTTACTCTTATGATTCATTTAGAGTTTCTAAAATCAGATCGTGGATCAGTGAGTGTGCTGCTGATAATCTGTGTTTTCCAAAAGTTTCATAGAAAGTAATCAGATTAGTTGAGGTAAAACTGGTTGTTTGCAGGGCTGTGGGTAAGGTTACAGAGGTGCTCGGTGCAGAGGCGTGTCATGTGTTAGAGTGCACCAAGGTTAGCAGAGTCAAAGTCAATTTTATGCGCGATCCTTAAGTTTCTTTTGAATGCTGGCATTACAGAGTGCAGGCTTTGGATATCAGCTAAAGAGCTCATGTAACATTGTTTATATTTGTTGAACTGAGTGGTGACGTGTGACGTGACACAGCTGATCACAGCTGCAAAGGAAACTCCCAAAACAAATGACCTGTGTGACTGAGTCTTTCCCATCATGTGTTCATTAATGAGCCTTCAGAGGGTGCGTAGTTGTATTTATTAGCAGCAGGTTCCCCGTTTTAAAGTCTTTTGCTAAGCTAACCATCTTCTGACATGAATGGACAGAAAAGGTCAAATTTTCATGTGACAGCACATCTTTGACAAATCATGCTCTCAAAGAAATGAGGACTTTTAATCTTGGATGAAATTAAATTACTGTGATATCTGGTTTGATTGTTGTGCAGGACACAACTCTGTACTTGCAGTTCAGCAATTTGTGCAACAGCGTTTGTTGTTTTTAAATGTTAAAATAAGTGAGGAAATATTTAAAAACATATCCTAGTGCACATAAATATTACACTCACCTCCATCATCATATTACGCCTCAACAAAGTATAAACTTGCAGCAGTGGACTCACTCTGATACGGAGGATGCAGCTGTCAGCACCCACCGGTCGGTGATCAGAGACCCGCAGAAAAGTGTCTACAGCAGTGAACCGGGCCAACTTCCATGTGCAGCGTCCACGAACAGCTAAACAGATCAGCCAGCACATTAAAACCACTCAGATAGATAAAACTGTCAACACTCTGCTGGGAGATCCGAGCACATGACATTCATGTGATGTTATTTAACATTAGACTGTTGGTTACATTGATCCACAGATGTTTCCCTCCTCTGTCTCAGAAACTGGACGATTTTACAAGAAAAAAATCACAGTTTTACAAGAGAAAACAGAGTCTGAAACAAATGTACACACAAGTTTATATGTGCTCATACTACAGTCTTACAGAAGGAGACAAGGTTCAAATTTCTTTGGATGCTACTGGGCTGCTGTGAGTGACAACCTGAAAATGAAAAAACACAGAAAACCTGTTAAACCTGTGAAAGTAACATGATGTTTTTTCCAACTCGAAGAACCTATCATGCTAAACACAACATTTTAAGGGGGAGAAGATTGTAGACTTTAGGTTTAGTTTTTCTATATTTAAACAGCTTTTAAGAAAATCTGCATCTTTGCTGAGGCAAAATCCAACTCTGTCATTGATGATGTTGAAATTTGACAGAAAATCCTTTAAAACTTACCCTACAAGTTCATCTTCAAGTGACATGTCTTGCTTAAAAGAAAGAAAACAACCAGTCAAACCATTTTCTCCACCTTTGCAGAAGAAAAATGATCACCACAGTGAAGAGAGCACAAACGTGTGGATAGCCATGGTTAACTGCACCTGTTTCAGGTCCTTCTTAGACTTTAAACATGTCAAATTTGTCCAGTTCTCCAGTTCCAGCAGTTATCGGGGCCCCAAACAAAGAATCAGGGCAGACTCGTTGGTCTTTGTGCTTTTTTTGACTGCAGTTAAGCACGAGGCACTGAAATTTGGTGGCAGGTTCATTTTTAGGTCAGTTTGTGTTATCCAGCCCCAAATCACAACAACAGTCACCTGATGCTGCTTTATACTGTAGGTAGACCCTAAAGTCCCCACACCAGCAGTGATGGTGTGTATGTCAGAGAGTCAGTAACTAAATAGGCATTAGAAGAAAGCCACCCACAAACACACATCACAAGTCATGTTTTTATATTTAGTGGCTTCCCGAGCTACTTTCCCTAACCAAACTATCAAAAATGAATGCAACCTAACCCTGAGCCCAACCTAACCATAACCTCACCGAACCCTGACACGAAACAAAAATGCCTTCAAACCCATTTTTCCCCATAAGGGCTCTTGTCCCCCCACAGAGATAGTAAACATGTACAACACACACACACACAAACACACACACACACCACACACACACCACACAACACACACACAACACACACACACACACCAAGAAGCAGAGGGGGCAGATGAGTAAGAGAAAGCTGTTACAAAGACAAAAGCTGCAAAGGTGAGAAAAGGAGAGCGAGACAGTAAATGGTGCTAACAAGCTTTCATTATGTTGTTCTGCGCCTTGTAACCTCCAGTGGAGTATCATGGTGGGAGTTTCGGCAGCTAATGGGACACACATCACGTGTTAGTGTAGTAAGTGTGTTTTTTTGGTGTGGTTGTGGTGAAGTCTGAGGTCAGTGTGATTGATTTAAGTCACACAGTGAATCTGAACAGTGAAAACAAACTGAGTCAGTAGTTTTAAACCTGTCATTAATAAACAGGCTGAATATCCAGTTTGATCTGACTATGAAACGGGTTTGGTGTGTTTACTGATCAGGAATAAAGTGAAGGACAGTGTTGTGTTCAGGTAACGTTTGATAAATCAATCCACATCGTCCCTTTCCTCTTCTGGCCCGGTGGACCTGTGGAAGCCCTTCCCTACAATCCCTCACTTTGTAATAGCACCCTGGTGTTTAATAAAACGAAAAGACTGAACGCAACCCGCTGCTGCGCTTGAGTCCAAACCCGCAGCCCCGACAGTTTGGAGCTAAATAGTTTTTTCCCTCCATAAAAGATCTCAAAACTTAACCGTTGTAAAAGCTGGTCCTCACTGCAGCAGGTTTTCTCCCACTCGAAGCACCAGACGTTTGTGTCCACTGACTGAATGTGGGAGTCACCTGCAGCAGCTCCTTCTCTCACCGGTTGGGACTCGCCTGAATTATTTTCAGCTAAATGAGCAGCTTTATCCCACAGTTTCACTCATACTGCATACTCACAACTAACTGGTGTATGGCCAGAGGGGCCGATGGGGCGATATGGCAGCCTGGCTTCTGCAGTCTGCCCAGGGCAGCTGTGGCACAACTGTAGCTTGCCCCACCAGTGTGTGAATGCGAGAGTGAATGAATAGTGGAATTGTAAAGCGCTTTGGGTGCCTAGAAAAGCGCTATAAATAATCCAATCCATTACATAACGCGTGAATGTTGTGAACAACCTGTTCAGCACTCTGAGATCACTCACACTTTTTAAAGCTGCTGTTCCTCACGTTTTCTCTGTTTATGTGTGTTTGTGTGTGTTATTTTACCTTTGTTGGCGATCCTACGGACTCTTTCTCAAACCTCCACAACACAGCCCGCCACAGTTTTCCAACCCAATTCTCATGTGTTCTCACATTAACAAAACAGACTTCATTTTTCCTCCATGCTCTCTTCTCCCCCACTACTCACAGCTTCTGTCCTCTCCTGCGTCTGCAGCAGTTCACAGTTGTGGCATGTCAGAGTCCAGTGGGCCGTTCTCTTGCCTTTTGTCTTCACACTCTTTCCAGTCTCTTCCTTTGCCATTTAACTCCCAGTATGGCAAATGTGAAACTCACAGTCTTCTCAAGTCCATTAACACACAATGATGTCGCAGGTGACCTCCCAGCTTGTGATCAGGAGCGCATGCTTCCATGGTATTTTAACATGATGCTGAACCCTTAGGGTGTAGCCTAGCAGGTTGGAGGGTTTGTGTGTTAGTAGGCAGTGTGCTGTCTGTTCACCTTGTTGACTTGATGTTGACACTGTTTCTCTCGAACTGGCATTTTGCTTCAGGGAGAGATTGATTGTGCTCGAAGCTTGTTCTTCAGGTTAAGATGTACATGGAGTGAAGCTGTGTAATATTCAGCCAAAACACGGCTGGATGCGGTTCCAATTATGTTAAGCTATCATTTGCTCGGCTGCTGTGCTTGTGGAGGACGTTTCCATCTGTAGCCACCTGTACAAACACACTAAAAACTTTATTTAATATCATTTCATCATACTTATACACTTTCCCTCTCTTATTTTTCTATCCACATTTTAACACATCATCCTCTGTTATACCACCCCACGGCATGTCTTACTCACCCACACACTCTCTTTACTGCATTCCTCAGTTTTCTACACACTTCATTCTGCATGTATTCTTTCCCACATTCTGAAAGAAAATAAACAATAAATAACAAAAAATCATGCAATCAAACCTGGATTTGCCCGGACCACCTGGAGGGATGCCTCCACGGCCTCACTGGCTGTACGCTGGGCTCAGCTTTGTGGACAAGCGCGTTCACTGTCCGGCCTTTTCCTTCTGGTGCAAAAGTGTTAAACCATCATAAACTAAGGACAGAGTCCTTCCCACAAAGTTCCTGAAATCAGACGTTATATTCCTGAGGTTTCCCTCCCAGTGGCCCACCAAAACAAAAACAAAACTAACAAAACAGAAAAACCTACAAACAAAAAGCTCTTACCCTGTCAACATCTCTTCTATCACCAGGCCACTTTCACACACTTGGAGTTTTCAACCAGACACACGTAGAGGAAGCCTCCCACAGCTCCAGTAGCCGTTTGGCTGAGTCAGCATCCTTTGTACGAACAAGCGTGTCTGCTGTTCAGCCTTTCTTCCTTTTTCACTGGGGCAAAAGTGCTAAAATACCGTACACTAGAACGCCCAAATCATTGAACTTCTAAGACCTGCGCTTACTACTGCAACAAGGTGCAATTTCCACACTAGGAACCCAAATTCGTTGAGTTTCTAGGACCCTGCATCTATTTGTTGCAAAATAAGGAACCGAGGCTTTTTCCCATCAGTCTGGTTAAAAATCCTGCCAAATCAAAGCAGCTCACCATTGCAAATCCTTTGCAGTCCGTCCTTTGGTCCTTACAAAATTCCTGCATGTGTGAGTCGCCGAAGCACACCCCGCAGCCCCCCCTTTTTTGAAAACAACGGTGGGACTGAGGCAATTTACCTCAGGATGGCCAGTCACAGCGTGCCCATGATTCAGCGAAACTCACTGGAGGAACCCTGCTCGACAACGCCAAATTGTTGTGGAAAATTGGCGTTGTCGAGCACAGCCAGTGAGTTAATTTGAAGTAGGTTTAATAAACACGTGCAATGTGGAGAGAGCATCCCAGTGAAACACCAGGACCATCTCAAATTGTGGCTACCACCCTACAACTTATATACAGACACCAGACAAAGAACATAGCACAAACTCACAGGTGGCCCCCTCACGGGGGGGCTATAACCTTCTCCCTCACAGAGAGAATTATGACTGTTTTTTCTGCTTAGCCATCACCTACGGATTTACACCCTGAAAGCAGAAGAGGCCTCACTATCTGTTTAACGTCCCCATTACAAGGGCCTCACTGTGTTAAATTCCACATGCATGTAACTGGTGACAGAGCGCCTTACTATAGTAAAGTGAGAAAGTGATATTACTTAACTAATGTGATATGATTAAATATGTGATTAATACATGACAAAAAAATCTGCCACCACATTCCCTAAACACAGCCAATCAGAACAGTCCAGGGAAGGCAGACGTATAAGACAAAAGACATTAGACAAGCTTAAAGGAAGTAGTAAAAAATATAGATATAATGCTGCTCATCCAAGTTTTAGTTGTGGCAGTGTTTTCCCAGATGTTTTGTTTTGTTTCTTTGTCTTCGTTGTGTTCTTTGGTTCTTTTTTTTTTTTGTGAGGTGGGGGGTTAAAATACAAATTGAGCTGTTTAAATAAAATTTAAACAGCTCATTAAGAATAATAGTCTACTGACAATTAATAACTATGTGATTAATTCTTAATTGTTTCAGATCACAAAAGGGTTAAAAAAAACACACATTGGTTTCACAAAAACATCTGTTACACATAGTCATTTACCTAAGAAATCAAAACATAAGACCCCATCATGATTCTAATTTATTTGTATTTAAGTCGGTGGGACCTGTTGGGTTCTTGGGCATTCAAGCGCAGAGGTTCCTAAAAAAACAACTGACTGATCTCAAGAACAGATTAATGGTTCATGTATGTCATGGCAATGTGCCCTTCTTCCAGTAGAGGGAACGATTCATCCTAGTATTTAAAGCTCCAACCACTGAGATTCCACTCAGAAACAACATGCTCTAAAATCTACAAACGGTGACTAATATATTACACAGCCACAAAGCAGTATCTTTGAAGGTGCTTGGTTGTATCAAAGGAGAAACCCAGCCACCCCCTGGCCACAAGCGATGACTACTAAAGGCTAATAGGGCTGGAATGGTTTGAGTTATTAGAATGCCTGATTATAAAAAACAAAAACAAACTTTGTTTACACATACTTGTAAGTCACTGCTCTATATTTCGACAATGTCCTTAATACATGGTTCCGAAAGCGCGCTCTATGTGCTGGCGGGGGGGTGCATAGAGGAGGTGAATAGTGAGATTCAACTCACAGAAAACAACAATTAGAATAACAGATTCATGAAAACGCTGAAATGTCGAGCGTATGATCTTGTGTCAACTCGGTGGATCTGTAAGCGTAGCCATAGAGGGAGAAGTAAATCAGCCATTCTAGTGACCAATCGCCAAAGAAACTGAATAACAACAAGCAACCGTTGAAACATTGCTTTCATAGTTCATGTGAAACCCTAGGGGCAGCGCGTCACAAAGACAGTGAGCTCCAGGCGAAGTAAAATTATATATATATAATATATAATTA
Source organism: Simochromis diagramma (assembly GCF_900408965.1). NCBI lineage: Eukaryota > Metazoa > Chordata > Actinopteri > Cichliformes > Cichlidae > Simochromis > Simochromis diagramma. The sequence continues at coordinate 6,145,249 of NW_024386778.1, forward strand.
ATCATATTAAAATGGGTTTTTTGCGTTGTTTGACTTTTACAGCGGAGCCAGAAAAGGCTGCTGAGTATTGTAGGGCACCCATTGGGTGTGTGGACACACAAGGTTTGTGAATGCAATAACTTTAGAACGCACACAACCGATCGGATTTTGATTCATACCACGGCCGCATCTTACGTACGAGGGAGAGGTACCACTTACTGGAAGCAGTAGGACCAGGTGTCCTTCATGAAACCCACCTGTTATAATTCAAATCCAAATAGCGTCATGAAGAGGTTAGCAACTCACTACTCCACACTGGATGTTAGTAATGGTTAACTTTGGAGTTTTGGGCTTCATGAAGAGAAGTCAAAGCACACAACACAGGATATGAAATGGTCTCACTGATGTAAGAGAAACATATAATGATTTAAATGATCAATGGCAGAAGTGATAGCTTTGTTTACCATATAGTAGTTAACTTATTTGCACACAATAGTTTCATAGTTCACCAGTTCATAGCAATCAATTATCTAGGATCGACTCCTTGACTTACTTGGACACAGTAATGAATCAGATGTTGTCAAGTGGAGTGGCAGTGCTAACCCGCCCCCTAGTTGGATGGATAGACTGTCATGGTCTTGGATTGGTGACCCAGCGTTTCTGAGTATTTCATGAATTTTCTTAGTTTCTCTATTTGTATATTCTAAGGTTTGGCGGTGTTTAGTTTTTATTATTCTACCGTGTTCTCCTGTGCTCGTGTCATCTCGATTGTGTTTGTAAAACAGTTTGTGAGTTCCTGTTTTACTTTGAAGTCTGTTCGCTGTCGTTCTAATTAGGTCCACTGTGTTCCCCTCTAGTATGTCATTCCCTCGTTGACCTGTGTTTTATAGTATGTGTGTGCCTTCCTGTCTTGTCAGTTCTCTGTGTTATTTTGTGTTTTCAATGTAGTTTGCAGTCGCGTGATTTAGCCAAAAAGTGTTTATCTTAAATTCAGTGCAATATCAGTTTGGTGGCTGATACAGCAACCCACTCATGTGTCAGAGCTAAGGGACGAATCTAAACTATATATGTTTTTTCAAAATACTGTATTTTTATCATAAATATCCAATATTGATAAGTTTAATAAAACAAAATTGGTTAAACTCTAACGACTTGATTAGAAGCTGCAGTATTTAACAAGTCTTTTCACACCGCAAAGAATTCTGTAAATTCATTGTGGTTTGACTCTGGTAAGCCAGTCTTTTCTTTCCTTAAAGGAAGTATATACAACGGTTATTAAAATTTCTGTTTAATATGGATTGTTAGCTGTGTAGGTTATTTTTCATATTAATGAGTGATCAATTTCTGTAATACTTTTTTTTAGGTACAATGAAAAAAATAACATGTTGGAAGAATATTACAAAATATGTACCTCAGTTGCACGCAATCAACTTATGTTTTGTCAACCATAGTTTTCTATGTTATAACTGCACACAATTTTTTTGTAACATGAACATGATTTTTTTATGTTGTTGTTCTGCATTTCACGCCTGTCAAATATTTATAGAAACCATTTGTTTATCAGATATTCACTGGTTCACTGGTGTGTGTGTGTGTGTGTGCGTGTGTGTGTGTGTGTGTGTATGTGTTTGCACAGGTGGCTGAACCTGCTGGCACATTACATAAATGAGTAATTAATTCTGATGGTCATCCATAACACTGAGTGAGTTCATGTTTCAGATGCTGCATGGAGATCTAGTGTTTGACAAGAGGAGCAAACTCAACAAACGTACGGTTACGGTGTAACCTTGGTTCTCTTAGTGAGAGACTATCTCTCCACACCGTTACATATTCCATATGTACGGGGAACGGCCCCTCTTGGTCGTGGCATGCGAATATTTCTTTAAGACACTCTGGCACGAAAGATAGTCTCTCACTAAGAGAACCAAGGTTACATCATAACCGTACGTTCTCTAGCATATCGAGACTATCTCTCCACACCGTTACATATTCCATATGTACGGGGTAACTCTGTAAGACACCCCGCGAGGGGACTGTGCAACCGACCCGTGGAGAGTGAAGGTGCCGGGAGTCAGTGACAACGCACCAATAGAGACACCACCCTGGTCAGGGCTTTGCAATGCGAAGGCTGAGCCAGGGGGTGGAGGCAGCAGTCTGCAGACACCAGACTCGCTTAAACCGGTCGTGCAGGACGCGGGACCGCAAGTGATTGGCCGCTCAGCCAGGGGGGTGCTGGCAGCCTAGCCTGCGTAAGTGGAGGGCTGAGCAAGGCGACGACCCGAAGGTCCACCCCCAGCACCGTCATCATACGCTTGTCCGCAGACATAGGAGCCTCAAGAGTGAACTCGCAACGAGACACTCGAGGTCAGACAAAATCCCAGCTTCTGGGCATCCCGTGCTGGCCGTGTAAGTCCGTCACACACAGGCAAGAACCAACAGGGATCCAACATTGCAGACATCACTCACTGCCTGAAATGTCAGACACATCAAGGTCTAACAACTGCAGCCCGCGGCGTGCCGTTGGAGCGACAGAATGCCAGAAGCACGGGCGGTCTAGGACGAGCCTGTGCGTACGCTCCCCAAGGATCTCCAGCTGGAGCCTTCGGTGCCCAGGGTACAAATCCGGAATCCCGGGAGCAGAGAGAGGAGAGGAAGCGTAGCTCACCGAGTCGCTGAGAGTGGACCCTGCTGCGTGCCTGCAAGAAGCTGGTAACGCCAGACAGGGAGCCGTAGGCTGGGGAACAATCACTCCCGGGTTGAGGCATGAGACACAGTGAGGCCCGACTGGCGTGCAAGCCGGCAAATGCGGGCAACACGCCAGGGAACACAGCCTGCAGCTGCAGTGCAGCCGCTGGAAAGGAACCCCAAACCAGGGACGCGACCCGCAGGTCACCCAGGGCTGCTGCTTGGGTACAGCCAGCGCCGCAGACTGGAACACAACACAACCGCTGGCTGGCTTATCAGACACAGCGAGGCCTGGCCAACATGTAACGGGTGAACCGCCTGCAGGGAGCCTGGTGCTGCCGGCCGGAGAACATTCACTTGCTGGCTGAGCATCAGACACAGCGAGGTCCAGGTGGCGCGTAAACCGGCGAAGCGTGGGCAAAATGCCAGGAGAACACAGCCTGAAGCTGCCGCAGTAGCAGTAGCAGCGGCAGTAGCAGTAGCAGCAGCTTAAGCTGCAGTCAGAGCTGAGAAGCCGCCCCACTCGAGCAATGACAGGAGCCCTGCTGGCCGTGTGAACCGTGCACTGCGGGCAAGATGCCAGAAAGAACAGGCTACACTAGGCTGGAGAACACTCACTCGCTGGCTGAGCATCAGACACAGCGAGGTCCAGGTGGCGCGTAAACCGGCACAGCGTGGGCAATATGCCAGGGGAAACTTGTCCGGAACTGTTTTTATCATCTAAAAAACATTTCTAAACTCAGACTACTGGTGTCAAAGGCAGAACTTGAGATGATTATTCATGCTTTTATCTCTTCTCGTTTGGATTATTGTAACGGTCTTTTTACGTGTCTCAACAAATCAGCTCTGGATCACCTTCAGTCTGTACAGAATGCAGCGGCAAGACTTTTAACTGGTACAAACAAGAGGTCACACATTGCTCCAGTTTTGGCTTCTCTTCATTGGTTGCCTGTAAATTTTAGGGTTCATTTTAAAATTTTAGTTGTAACTTTTAGAGCTCTGCACGGTGAAGCTCCCCAGTATATCTCTGACCTGTTGAAACCTCATGCTTCATCCCGAGCACTTAGGGCTTCAAGTCAGAGGCTACTGGTGGTCCCACGTACTAGGTTTAAAACACGTGGGGATCGGGCTTTTCAGGCACTGGCACCTAGGCTGTGGAACTCTCTGCCGTTGTCTTTACGCTGTCTAGACTCTACTGACTCCTTTAAAAAGCAGCTGAAGACATTTTTATACAAACGGGCTTTTAATTCATTTTAACTTGTATGTCTGATCTTATTGTAAAGCACTTTGTGATTTTTATCTGTGAAATGTGCTATATAAATAAATTTTACTTACTTACTTACTTACAGCCTGCAGCAGTAGCAGCAGTAGCAGCAGTAGCAGCAGTAGCAGCGGCGTAGGCTGCAGTCAGAGCCGAGAAGCCGCCCCACTCCAGCAACAACAGGAGTCCTGCTGGCCGTGTGAACCGTGCACTGCGGGCAACACGCCAGACAGAACAGGCTACACTAGGCTGGAGAATGCCACTCGCCGCAGCGAGGTGCGACTGACATATAAGCCGGCGAATGCTGGCAAAACGCCAGGGCAACACAGCCTAACAAGCCATTCGAGCACAGCAGCTGGCTGTGATATGCGGATGACACCCCAGAAAAGAAGGTGGAGCCGCCAGCTGGAGAAGTCAAGTCACAGCAGAGCCCTGCCTGGCACTGGGAAGTGACAGTGCCAGGGAGAGAGAGCTTGCTGCAGCAGCTCGGCCACTCAGTGGATGGCCGAGGCCCAAGGCCTGTCCCAGGAGTAGAGCAGCTGACCTGCACCACCCACGACAGGCGAGGTGCTGGTGGCTCAGGCCACTGAGGGGCCAAGTGAGGAGCAACCCAAGGTTCACCACCAGGGCATAGCAGCCACTCTGCGCCATCCATAGACAGGGGGCCAGCAAGAGTGGGCCTGATGAGACACTGGACAGTCGGGGAGCTGACGCTTCCCGACTGTCCAGAGAACGCTCACTCACCGCAGTGAGGTCCAACTGGCGCATAAGCCGGCAAATGCAGGCAACACACCAGGGGAAGACAGCCCGGTGCTGCAGTGCAGCCAGGGACGTGACTTGCAGGGGGTGTCAGCTCACTGAGTGGGCCCTGCCGGCCCTGTAGACCCGCACATTTGGGCAATGTGCCAGACAGCGAGCCAGTGCCGCAGGCTGGAGAACTGCCAAATGATGGCCGAGCCGTCAGACGTAGCGAGGTCTGACTGGCGTAAGAACCGGCTAGGCGCAGGCAATAGTCCAGGCGACACAGCCTGCAGCATTGCTGGCCACTAGACCCAACTCAGTCAGGAGGGAGGAGGGCGGCTGGAGGACAGCTGAGCCTAGGATCTGAGTCCTCCCTGCCTCAACTGAACGCCAAGCGTCATACACATCAACCTCCTGACAGTCTAACCTCCACCAGCCCAGGCCTCAAGGAGCCGGGGCTATGGAAGGTAACGTCGTGGGAGGGCCCCAGAACCAGGCAACCAAGACATGGGTTCACCCGACTGGACCCTACGCCAGTGGCAGCCAGAGGGGATGGAAGCTTCGTCAACATCCACCTCACGATAATCAACCTCACCGGCCCAGGCCTCGCAGAGCCGGGGCCATGGGAGGGAATGCTGCAGCCATCATCCTCATGTAGCCTGAGAGGCACAGGATTGGGGCGGGCTCTCCATGCCCAGCCTGGCTACAGCTGTCGTTTCAAGCTCCATCCCCTAGAGGGAGCGACAAAATGGCCACCAGCACAGCATAAGTAACACACACAGCCCTGTAGTTCATGCCGCCCTGCCCAGGGAAGGCCCGAAGGGCTAACGGGGGAGGGGCCAAAGGCAACTACTCCCGCCATGCACGGCAGCATCCAACTGCGGGCAAGGGGTCAAAAATGCCGGGAGGCAGGGCTCATTTACTCACTGCCTGCAACCAGGCCAACCAGGCAGCAGCGGCACCTTAAGTGCTGAGGCTGCATGATAGCAACAACCTTGAGGTCCACTCTACTAGATGGGACCTTAGGAAGGGCTAATTCCCACACCCGGCATGCTCCAATCACCAACAGGTAGCCGGCACTAGACACAACCTGAATTCCCCCTTCAATGTTTCTAAGCTCCTGCGTCACAGTGCTGACAGGTAAAAGAATATGCTTGGAACTCTGACACATCTCCCCAATGTAGCCGAGCTACGAGCCAAGCCCTGCTGGTCACGTTAACCCGCAAGCTGCGGGCGACACGCCAGACAGGCTAACCGGTTGGATTAACGATAGGCCGGCACAAACCGTAGCCTGTCTATTATGTTTATTCCCCACAATGTTAAGCAGGCCAACAGCGAACACTTGGAACACACATAGCAGCCGAGCTGCACACTCACACACACACACAACACAAGTGGAGATCAAACGATCACCTGTGTCACATCCTCACAGCTGTTTTATATGTAAGCTGTGGGGTGTAGCCAGGCGTGCCGGAGTGTCTTAAAGAAATATCCACACGCCACGACCAAGAGGGGTCGTTCCCCGTACATATGGAATATGTAACGGTGTGGAGAGATAGTCTCCATATGCTAGAGAAGATCAGCAAACACACAAACTGTGTGTGATACTTTCTTAAAGCAGGAACGTTTTCCAACACGTCCAGATATGTAACTTACATCTTTATGATTCATTTTAGAGTTTCTAAAATCAGATCGTGGATCAGTGAGTGTGCTGCTGATAATTCTGTGTTTTCCAAAAGTTTCATGAAAGTATCAGATTAGTTGAGGTTAAACTGGTTAGTTTGCAGGGCTGTGGTGAAGGTTACAGAGGTGCTCGGTGCAGAGCGTGGTCAGTGTTAGAGTGCACCAAGGTTAGCAGACGTCAAAGTCAATTTATGCCGATCCTTAAGTTCTCTTTTGAATGCTGGCATTACAGAGTGCAGGCTTTGGATATCAGCTAAAGAGCTCATGTAACATCTGTTTATATGTTGTTGAACTGAGTGGTGACTGTGACGTGACATCAGCTGATCACAGCTGCAAAGGAAACTCCCAAAACAAATGACTGTGTGACTGAGTCTTTCCCATCATGTGTTCATTAATGAGCCTTACAGAGGTGCGTAGTTGTATTTATTAGCAGCAGGTTCCCCGTTTAAAGTCTTTATGCTAAGCTAACCATCTTCTGACATGAATGGACAGAATAAGGTCAATATTTTCATGTGACAGCACATCTTTGACAAATCAATGCTCTCAAAGAACGATGACTTTATACTCTTGGATGAAATTAAATTACTGTGATATCTGGTTTGATTGTTGTGCAGACAACTCTGTACTTTGCAGTTCAGCAATTTGTGCAACAGCTTGTTGTTTTTAAATGTTAAAATAAGTGAGGAAATATTTAAAAATATCTCTAGTGCACATAAATATTACACTTCACCTTCATCATCATATTACGCCTCAACAAAGTATAAACTTGCAGCAGTGACTCACTCTGATACGGAGGATGCAGCTGTCAGCACCCACCGGTCGGTGATCAGAGACCCTGCAGAAAAAGTGTCTACAGCAGTGAACCAGGGCCAACTTCCTGGTGCAGCGTCACGAACAGCTAAACAGATCAGCCAGCACATTAAAACCACTCAGATAGATAAAACTGATCAACACTCTGCTGGGAGATCCTGAGCACTGACATTCATGTGGATGTTATTTTAACATTAGACTGTGGTTTACATGTGATCCACAGATGTTCCTCCTCTGTCTCAGAAAACTGGACGATTTTACAGAACAAAATCACAGTTTACAGAGAAAACAGAGTCTGAAACAAATGTGGACATCACAGTTTTATATGTGCTCATTACTGTACAGCTTACAGAAGGAAGACAAGGTTCAAATGTCTTTGGATGCTTACTGGGCTGCTGTGAGTGACAACCTGAAAATGAAAAAACACAGATAAACCTGTTAAACCTGTGAAAGTAAGCACTGATTGTTTTTTCCAACTCGAAGAACCTATCATGCTAAACACAACACTTTTAAGGGGGAGAAGATTGTAGATCTTTAGGTTTAGTTTCTATATTTAAAACAGCTTTTAAGAAAATCTGCATCTTTGCTGAGACAAAATCCAACTCTGTCATTGATGATGTTGATAATTTTGACAGAAAACCTTTAAACATTAACCTACAAGTTCATCTTCAAGTGACATGTCTTTGCTTTAAAGAAAGAAAACAACCAGTCAAACCATTTTCTCACCTTTGCAGAAGAAAATGATCACCACAGTGAAGCAGCACAAACTGTTGGATAGCCATGGTTAACTGCACCTGTTTCAGGTCATCTTAGACTTTAAACATGTCAAATTTATGTCCAGTTCCTCCAGTTCCAGCAGTTATCGGGGCCCCACCAAAGAATCAGGTCAGACTCGTTGGTCTTTGTGCTTTTTTTGACTGCAGTTAAGCACGAGGCACTGAAATTTGGTGCAGGTTCATTTTTCAGTTCAGTTGTGTTTATCCAGCCCCAAATCACAACAACAGTCACCTGATGCTGCTTTATACTGTAAGGTAGACCCTAAAGTCCCCACACAGCAGTGATGTGTGTAATGTCAGAGAGTCAGTACTAAATAGGCATTAGAAGAAAGCACCCACAAACACACATACAAAGTCATGTTTTTATATTTTAGTGCTTTCCCGAGCTACTTCCCTTAACCATAACTATCAAAAATGAATGCCTAACTCTAACCCTGAGCCCAAACCTAACCATAACCTCACCGTAACCCTGACACGAAAACAAAAATGCCTTCAAACTCCATTTTATCCCCATAAGGGCTCTTGTTCCCCACAGAGATATGTAAACATGTACACACACACACACACACACACACACACACACACACACACACACACACACACACACACACACACACACACACACCAAGAAGCAGGAGGGGGCAGATGAGTAAGAGAACAGCTGTTACAAAGACAAAAGCTGCAAAGGTGAGAAAAGGAGAGCGAGACAGTAAAATGGTGCTAACAGAGCTTCATTATGTTGTCTGCGCCTTGTAACCTTCCAGTGAGTATCATGTGTGGGAGTTTAGGCAGCTAATGAGACACACATCACGTGTTAGTGTAGTAAGTGTGTTTTTGTGGTGTGGTTGTGGTGAATGTCTGAGGTCAGTGTGATTGATTTAAAGTCAGCATCAGTGAATCTGAACAGTGAAAACAAACTGAGTCAGTAGTTTTAACCTGTCATTAATAAACAGGCTGAATATCCAGTTTGATCTGACTATGAAACGTGGTTTGGTGTGTTTACTGATCAGGAATAAAGTGAAAGGATCAGTGTTGTGTTCAGGTAACGTTTGATAAAATCAGACACATCCGTCCCTTTCCTCTTCTGCCCGTGGACCTGTGGAAGCCCTTCCCCAATCCCTCACTTTTGTAAATAGCACCTGGTGTTTAATAAAACGAAAAGACTGAACGCAACCCGCTGCCTGCGCTTGAGTCCAACCCGCTAGCCCCGACAGTTTGAGCTTAAATAGTTTTTTCCCTCCCATAAAAAGATCTCAAAACTTTAACCGTTGTAAAAGCTGGTCCTCACTCAGCAGGTTTTCTCCCACTCGAAGCACCAGACTCTTTGTTCCACTGACTGAAGTGTGGAGTCATCCTGCAGCCGCTCTTCTCTCACCTGTTGGGACTCGTCCTGAATTATTTTCAGCTCTAAATGAGCAGCTTTTATCCCACAGTTTCACTCATACTGCATATCTCACACATACTGGTGTTGGCCAGAGGGGCCGATGGCGCGATATGGCAGCCTGGCTTCTGTCAGTCTGCCCCAGGGCAGCTGTGGCTACAACTGTAGCTTGCCTCCACCAGTGTGTGAATGCGAGAGTGAATGAATAGTGGAATTGTAAAGCGCTTTGGGTGCCTAGAAAAGCGCTATATAAATCCAATCCATTACATACGCGTGAATGTTGTGAACAACCTGTTCAGCACTCTGAGAGTCACCTCACACATTTTTAAAGCTGCCTTTCCTTCACGTTTCTCTGTTTATGTGTGTTTGTGTGTGTTTTATTTTTACCTTTGTTGCGATCCTACGGACTCTTTCTCAAACCTCCACAACACAGCCCGCCACAGTTTTCCAACCCAATTCTCATGTGTTCTCACATTAACAACAACAGCCTTCATTTTTCCTCCATGCTCTCTTCTCCCCACTACTCACAGCTTCTGTCTCTCTCCTGCGTCTGCAGCAGTTCACAGTTGTGGCATGTCAGAGTCCAGTGGGCCGTTCTTCTTTGCCTTTTGTCTTTCACTCTTTCCAGTCTCTTCCTTTGCCATTTCAACTCCCAGTATGGCAAATGTGAAACTCACAGTCTTCTCAAGTCCATTCACACACAATGATGTCGCAGGTGAACCTCCCAGCTTGTGATCAGGAGCGCATGCTTCCATGGTATTTATACATGATGCTGAACCCTTTAGGGTGTAGCCTAGCAGGGTTTAGGGTTTAGAGCAGTGTTGCTGTCTGTTCACCTTGTTGACTCTTGATGTTGACACTGTTTCTCTCGAACTGCATTTTGTCTTCAGGGAGAGATTGATTGTGCTCGAAGCTTGTTCTTCAGGTTAAGATGTACATGGAGTGAAGCTGTGTAATATTCAGCCAAAACACGGCTGGATGCGGTTCCAATTATGTTAAGCTATCATTTTGCTTCGGCTGCTGTGCTTGTGGAGGACGTTGATCCAGTTCTGTAGCCACCTGTACAAACACACTAAAACATTTATTTAATATCATTTTCATCACTACTTATTAACACTTTCCCTCTCTTATTTTCTATCCACATTTTAACACATCACTCTCTGTTATACACACACCCACGGCATGTCTTACTCACCCACACTTCTCTTTACTGCATTCCTCAGTTTCTACACACTTCATTCTGCATGTATTCTTTCCCACATTTCTGAAAGAAAATAAACAAATAAATAACAAAAAATCATGCAATCAAAACCTGGATTTGCCCGGACCACCTGGAGGGATGCCTCCACGGCCTCACTGGCTGTACTGCTGGGCTCAGCTTTGTGGACAAGCGCGTTCACTGTCCGGCCTTTTCCTTCTGGTGCAAAAGTGTTAAACATCATAAACTAAGGACAGAGTCCTTCCCACAACAGTCCTGAAATCAGACGTTATATTCCTGAGGTTTCCCTCCCAGTGGCCCATCCAAAACAAAAAACAAAACTAAACAAAACAGAAAAACTACAAACAAAAAGCTCTTATCCCTGTCAACATCTCTTTCTATCACACAGCCATCTTCCACACACTTGGAGTTTTCAACCAGACCACGTAGAGGAATGCCTCCCACAGCTCCAGTAGCCGTTTTGCTGAGTTCAGCATCCTTTGTACGAACAAGCGTGTCTGCTGTTCAGCCTTTCTTCCTTTTTTCACTGGTGCAAAAGTGCTAAAATACCGTACACTAGAACGCCCAAATCATTGAACTTCTAAGATCCTGCGCTTACTACTGCAACAAGGTGCAATTTCTCACACTAGGATACCCAAATTCGTTGAGTTTCTAGGACCCTGCATCTATTTGTTGCAATAATAAGGAACCGAGGCTTTTTCCCATCAGTCTGGTTAAAAATCCTGCCCAAATCAAAGCAGCTCACCATTGCAAATCCTTTGCAGTCCGTCTCTTGGTTCTCTTACAAAATTCCTGCATGTGTGAGTCGCCGAAGCACACCCCGCAGCTCCCCCTTTTTGAAAACAACGGTGGGACTGAGGCAATTTTACCTCAGGATGGCCAGTCACAGCGTGCCCATGATTCAGCGAAACTCACTGGAGGAACCCTGCTCGACAACGCCAAATTGTTGTGGAAAATTTGGCGTTGTCGAGCACAGCCAGTGAGTTTAATTTGAAGTAGGTTTAATAAACACTGCAATGTGGAGAGAGCATCCCAGTGAAACACCAGGACCATCTCTAAATTGTGGCTACCACCCTTACAACTTATATACAGACACACAGACAAAGAACATAGCACAAACTCACATGTTGGCCCCTCTCACGGGGGGGCTATACCTTCTCCCTCACAGAGAGAATTATGACCTTGTTTTCTGCTTAGCCATCACCTACGGATTTACATCCCTGATAAGCAGAAGGAGCCTCACTATCTGTTTAACGTCTCCCATTACAATGGCCTCACTGTGTTAACATTCCACATGCATGTAAACTGGTGACAGGAGCGCTCTTACTATAGTAAAGTGAGAAAGTGATATTACTATAACTAATGTGATATGATTAAATATGTGATTAATACATGACAAAAGAAATCTGCCACCACATTCCCTAAACAACAGCCAATCAGAACAGTCCAAGGGAAGGCAGACGTATATAAGACAAAAGACATTAAGACAAGTAAAGGAAGTATTTAAAAAATATATATAAATGCTGCTCATCCAAGTTTTAGTTGTGGCAGTGTTTCCCAGATGTTTTTGTTTTGTTTCTTTGTCTTTCGTTTGTTTCTTTGTTTCTTTTTTTTTTTTTTTGGGGGGGGGGGGGTTTAAATAAAATTGAGCTGTTTAAATAAAATTTAAACAGCTCAATTAAGAATAATAGTCTATCTGACATTAATAAATATGTGATTAATTCTTAATTGTTTCAGATCACAAAAGGGTTTAAAACAAAACAAACACACTTGGTTTTCACAGAAAAACATCTGTTATCACATAGTCATTTACCTAAGAAATCAAAACATAAGAGCCATCATGATTCTAATTTATTTTGTATTTTAAGTCGGTGGGACCTGTTGGGTTCTTGGGCATTCAAGCGCAGAGGTTCCTAAAACAACAACTGACTGATCTCAAGAAAAGATTAATGGTTCATGTATGTCATGCAATGTGCCCTTCTTCCAGTAGAGGGAACGATTCATCCACTAGTATTTAAAGCTCCAACCACTGAGATCTCCACTCAGAAACAACATGCTCTAAAATCTACAAACATGTGACTAATATATGTGTATTACACATCCACAAAGCAGTATCTTTGAAGGTGCTTGTTATGTATCAAAGGAGAAACCCAGCCACCCCCTGGCCACAAGCGATTGCACTACTAATTAGGCTAATAGGCTGGAATGGTTTGAGTTATTAGAATAGCCTGATTATAAAAAACAAAAAACAAAACCTTTGTTTCAATACTTTAAGTCACTGCTCTATATTTCACAATGTCGCCTTGTAAATGTGAGCATTTCACCCACAGCTACAATTAAAAACAGACCTGCAATAAAAATGTTATCTTGTAGCATGCCCGTGAATAGATAGAAGATGTCATAATAGACATTATGTCCATGCAGCCTCCAAAGAAACTGATAACACAACAGCAACAGTGAAAATTATGCTTTCATAGTTTCATGTGAATCCAGTGAGGCAGAGCTGTCACAAAGACAGTGAGCTCAGGCGAAGTAAATATATATATATATATATATATATATATATATAAATGGGTTTTTTGCTTGTTTGTTTGACTTTTACACTGAGCCAGAAAAGGCTGCTGGAGTATTGTAGGCAACCCATTGGGTGTGTGGACACACAAGTTTGTGAATGCAATAACTTTAGAACGACACAACATAGGATTTTGAAATTCATACCACAGGCGCATCTACTACGAGGCTGAGAGGTACCACTTTACTGGAAGCAGTAGACCAGGGTCCTTCATGAAACCACCTGTTTAATCAAATACTAAATAGGTCATGAAGAGTTAGCAACTCACATCCACACTGATGTTAGTAATGGTTAACTTGGAGTTTTGCTTCATGATAGAGAAGTCAAAGCAAACCACAGATATGAAATGGTTCTCACTGATGTAAGAGAAACAATTAATAGATTTAACATGACAATGGCAGAGTGAAGCTGTTTGTTTACCATATATGTAGTTATACTTATTTGCACACAAATAGTTCATAGTTCACCAGTTCATAGCAATCAATTATCTAGGATCGACCTGCCTTGACTTACTTTGCACAGTAATGAATCAGATGTTAGTCAAGATGGAGTGGCAGTGCTAACCCCGCCCCCTAGTTGGATGGATGAGACTGTCATGGTCCTGGATTGGTGACCCAGCGTTTCTGAGTTTATTGTCATGATTTTCTAGTTTCTTCTGATTTGTATTAGTTCTAAGGGTTTGGTTCTTGTGTTTAGTGTTTTATTATTCCTACCAGTGTTCTCCTGTGCTCTGTCCATGTCTCTGAGTTTGTGTTTGTAAAACAGTTTGTGAGCTTCCTGTTTTACTTTGAAGTTCTGTGTCTCGTCGTGTCTAATTAGGTCCAGCTGTGTTCCCCTCTAGTATGTCATTCCCTCGTTACCTTGTTTGTATTTATAGTGTGTGCCTGCCTGTTCCTTGTCAGTTCATCTGTGTTATTTTGTGTTTCAATGTAGTGTCGCGTGATTTTAGCCAAAAAGTGTTTACTTAAATTCAGTGCACATATCAGTTTGGTGCTGATTACAGCACCCCCTCATTGTCAGAGCTCTCTTAAAAAAATAATGTCAATGATGCCTTTTATAAAAGATTAATAGAGGATGTATAATAAAAGTCACTTTGCCAAAAAACTGATTGAAGCTTCAACCTGAAGGTTGTTTGTAGCTCAGGAAAGAAATGTGACAGCTACAGCCTTAAGAAAACAGAAGCTCTGCCTGGAGGCAGGGCGGAACAGCCAGCCCACAAATACACCAGTAGATCGGAAGCAAGAGGCTAAATTTAGATGTAGGGGGAAACTCACGGAAGTCCTGGAAACTTAACTATTCATTGACTTTAAAGTTACCAATGAATAAGAAACAGACCTGAATGATAACAACAAAAACCACTACCATAGCCAACCAGAACAAAGACAGTAATAAAAGTTAATTAAATGTTATTCTTAAGACTTCTTAATCTCAATCATAGCTTACCAGGTTACCTTCCAACTGTGTCTCAGTTGTCTAGACATGTAAATGCATTCCTTCACTGCATTCAGACAAAGTATGACGTCTGGTTCTTCTGGTTTTATCTTTTATTAAATACCTCATCAACTACACGAAGTGTAGGCGTTGATTACGGTAAAACGTGATCACAGAAGCTGAGCATATTCTTTTGTCTTTTAAAGTCTAAGACAATGACTGTAGTTGTTAGCAATGGCGCTCCAACTGCTTGTGTGCTGGTTCAGTGTGATGATCGTACTCTTTTTCAAAGGTGAGAAAAAAAGATTGTTTTTTCTCATCAGTTTGTTTCTGGAGCAGATGTAAAAGAATAATTAGAGGCACAAATGTATAGTAAAGTATATTATATAGTATAATATTTATTCCGATATTGTATTATTGTCATAAATATCCAATGTTATAATATTAACAAACCAAATTAATTAAACTCAATCACTGATTAAAATCTGCATTTCACAAGCCTGAAGACTTCTGTAAATATCATTGTGTTTGACTCTGTTCAGCCAGTCTTTCTTTCCTTAAAGGTTTTATATACAAGGTTAAAATTTCAGTTTAAAACGGACTAGCTGTGTAGGTTATTTTTTGCAGTGTTCATGTTGACAATGATCACTCTCAGTAATACTTGAGCAAATACACTGAAAAAAAAAACAAACCTGCTAGATGAACATTGCAAAAATATGTATATCAGTTACATGCAATTAATTTGTATATCGTCAACCTTAGTGTTTTATGTTATTACTGCTCACAATTTTTTCGTAACATGAACATGATTTTTTATATGTTGTTATTATGCCTTTTACTCCTGTCAAATATCTATAGAAACCATCTGTTTATTGGAAATTAAATGGTTATGTAAAATGTAAAGGTTTTTTTAATGCTAATTGTATTTGACTACCATATGTTAGATTGACAAGATTATTTTATGCTAAGTATATTTTAATTTCTAACTAATTACTGTATATACATATATAAACACATACACACAAACAATTTAGTGTTCAATAAATAAAACTAAGTTAAGGTTGATCTCACTGTATGTACTATACATTTTCTTTTCAATCCGAGCAATAAGCTAAAATAATAGCTTTATTCAAAACTAACAATGAACAATGAACTGTAGTTTTAAAACTACTATTGTAGTTTATGAGTCATCTGTTTAAAGTGCATCTCTTGAAAAACATTCCATAATGTTCCTCAGAAAGAATCTTACGACGTCACAGCTATGTAAAAAACAAATATGTTTTTAAATGTAAGAGTCATAAAGAACTATAGCAACAGGAACATATTTATTTAAATGTAACAAAGAAGAGCCTTAAAATAACATTTTAAACCACAAGCTCAAAACCAAGTGACCTAAACTGGTTAGTATTGGCTTGCATCTATTGCTAAAATATCACAATAACTCATACTAGACTATGCAATCTGTTTGTAGAAGTGCACTCTGCAATTGAAAATGGCCTCTTGGTAACCTGACCAGAAAAAACTCAAACTATGTGTCACCAAGATAGACTGATGCTCTTTATGTAGTGTATTAGGGCTGTCAGCGTTATTAATCAGCATTAATGCTGCCCTAATACACTGCAATAACTTGTGCTAGGGAAAACATCACAGAACAACCAAAATTACCATGACCATGTCCAATGAGCTTGCAAATTGTCTGTCATCTATATATCTGTTTCAATGACTGAGACCAAGCTTGTGACCACCTGAGATCAGTTGACACCTTCAAAATTACTGTGGTGAATCAAGATGTCAAATAATGCAGTGATCATTTTGCAATTGCCTCAAAGTAGAGGGTGTGGTGCACTCAGCCTCAAGGTGATGAGAAAAAAAAGTGAGAATGGACTCAATGTTCAGCACCTCCATTGTCGAAGTTGCAGCACTGAGCTGCAACCACAAGGTGGTTGGTGCCTGTTGTGGTGGTTATACCCGAACCAAATGGTGGACACCAGAGGTGAAGGGAGTCACTAGACTGAAGGAGGAGTCCTATGGGGCTTGATTAGCTTGTGAGACTACAGAAGCAATTGATAGGTACCGACAGGCCATGCAGAACACAACTGGGGCAGTGGCTGAAGCGAAAACAAGGATGTGATAGTTGTGGCATATGTGTTAGAACAGTGAACCTGGAGGTGGTGATACAAGTTCTTTTGAAATTACCTTTTTAAAATAAAGAGAGCGTTTTCTCTTTATAAATACTGCTTTGTAACATCAAAAGTTATTACAGTGGCTTGCAAAAGTATTCGCCCCCCTTGAACTTTTCCACATTTTGTCACATTACAGCCACAAACATGAATCAATTTTATTGGAATCCCAAGTGAAAGACCAACACAAAGTGGTGTACACGGGAGAAGTGGAACAAAAATCATACATGATTCGAAACATTTTTTTTACAAATAAATAACTGAAAAGTGGGGTGTGTATGTTAATGTATTAACCCCTTTTAAATAGATGCTTGGGGTACACAATGCATAACAATACAACTTTAAGAGGTCCTGCCCAAATAACCATGTGTGATATGAAGATATGTCTTTATCTGAACTAAACTTTTTTTTGTCTTTCATTTCTGCTTTTCAGGTTGTGCTTCAAAGCTGCCCGGTGAGCAAACAAAAGCTCTGTCCTCGTTAACTTTCATGTTTTTTTTTGGAACACGTTTCCGGATGTCAGCTCTACAGCAACAAGAGAAAAATACTAAATACCATAATCGGTTGCATTCTATAATAGAGCCAGTGACTTAGTATGCAATAACTCCTAAATTTACAATGCATGTGTTATGTAATTTTCCTGAGATTAGCGTGCAATTTTAACACTAAGCACTAAGATGCAATGAGTTTTAACAAAAAAAAGTATAAGTTTTTGAGCAGAAATTTTTTGTAGTGTTATAGCCTACTGTAAATAATTTTAAGTTGTGAGTAATTTTCAAGCATTATTTTTTACTTCTTTTTCTTCTCTAAATGGTAAATGGTAAATGGCCTGCATTTGTATAGCGCTTTTCTAGTCCCTAAGGACCCCAAAGCGCTTCACACTACATCCAGTCATCCACTCATTCACACACACATTCACACACTCGCGATGGCAAGCTACATTGTAGCCACAGCTGCCCTGGGGCGCACTGACAGAGGCGAGGCTAACCCAGCTCTCCCATCAGCAGTACAATATTTTTCATAAAAATAATGCAACAATGTATACGCTTATCAATAATGTGTAATAACATTTCTTTGAGAAAGCTTTCTTCGTTCTTTTTATGTTTTGTGTCTTCTGGTTCTTACTTCTGTGTGGGCAACTATGCTTCAGTATGAAAAGCATGGTATGTTGTATCCACCACATTTCTTTTATGTTCTTTGTTCTTGTTTTTTTAGATGGAGCCAAAATCATTTTAACTGGATCTGGATCGACTCGATGCTCTGGAAGAGTAGAAATTTATCACAATAATAACTGGGTGTCAGTTTCTGATTATAACTGGGACTTAAATGATGCAGAGGTGGCTTGCAGACAATTAAACTGTGGGACGGCACTAGAAGCTCCTCGATCAGCTCACTTTCGTGCAGAAACTGAACAGATTTGGCTTGATAATGTCAACTGTTCAGGAAACGAAAGTTCTCTAAATGAGTGTCAACACAGTGAATTTGGAAGACACAAATGTGGATATGATCGGAGTGCTGGTGTGATCTGTTCAGGTGAGAAAACATTTAGATAATGAAGACATTATAAGTCATTCTGTTCTTGTGTGCCACAAATGAAATCTCTCCTATAAAATGTGATGAACATATAAAATAATGGTTATGCCCTTTGTCTGATAGATCTTATCAGGTTAGCTGGGTCTGGATCAACTCGATGCTCTGGCAGAGTAGAAATTTATCACAATAACATCTGGGGAAGAGTCTCTGATGGTGGCTGGGACTTAAATGATGCAGAGGTGGTTTGCGGACAATTAAACTGTGGGACGGCACTGGAAGTTCCTCATTCAGCTCACTTTGGTGCAGGAACTGGACAGATTTGGCTTGATAATGTGGGCTGTTCAGGTACTGAAAGTTCTCTAACTGAATGTAAACACAGTGGATTTGGATCACACAGCTGTGGACAAGGTCAGGATGCTGGTGTCATCTGTTCAGGTAATAAAACTGTTAGATATTGACAACATCATAAGTCATTCTGTTCTTGTGTGTCATATATAAAATCATTCCTATATAATGTAAAGAACATATCAAAACATTTTTATGCCCTATGTTTAATAGATCTGATCAGATTGGCTGGCTCTGGATCGACTCGATGCTCTGGCAGAGTAGAAATTTATCATAAAAATATCTGGGGAACAGTCTCTGATTATAACTGGGACCTAAATGATGCTGATGTGGTTTGCAGACAGATAAACTGTGGATCGGCAGTAGATGCTCTTCAACTTGCATACTTTGGTGAAGGAACTGGACAGATTTGGCTCAGTGATGTGACCTGTTCGGGAAATGAAAGTTCTTTAACTGAATGTGAACACTCTGGATGGGGAAACTACTACTCTGGACATTACTACGATGTTGGTGTAATCTGTTCAGGTGACAAAATGAGAATACTTTTAGATATGTAACAATTTGCTTCATAGTCTGTTCAGTGTCATACATTTAAAAAAACAAAAAACAACAAGGCACGTGTAAGGCACATATATCAAAATGATGGTTTCTTTTGTGACTTATGCTCAAAAGGTCCAATCAGATTAGCTGGATCGACTCGATGCTCTGGCAGAGTAGAAATTTTTCACAATAAAATCTGGGGAACAGTCTGTGATAATGGCTGGGACTTAAATGATGCTGAAGTTGTCTGCAGAGAGTTAAACTGTGGGATGGCACTAGAGGCTCCTCGATCAGCTCACTTTGGTGCAGGAACTGGACAGATTTGGCTTGATGATGTGGCCTGTTCAGGAAAAGAAGGTTCTTTAACTAAGTGTCAACACAGTGGATTTGGAGTAAATACCTGTAAACACGGTGAAGATGCTGGTGTGATCTGTTCAGGTGAGATACATTTGGATCTACTCAATGTCAAGTAATGCCATGTAAATGTAACTTTTCTGTTTTAGAGCTTTTTCATCCATTCATTGGTGTGTTTTAGATTACATTCATTGTGAGGAGTCAAATTAAGCTGTACAGTAACCATACTCTGTAGGATTTCGGTAATGAAGTGTTCCATCATTCTCTGTAAATGCAGTTGCGATTCAGAGAGACATAGATTAATTTAGGGGCTTAAAAAAATTAAAGAAACCATACATTTGCTTTCACATCGAGGCTCTCTCTTCACTCAGTTATGTACAGTATAACACTTTTAGACACCCCTAGAGTCGATGGCACTATACCCTAGGCAACAGATCAGGGTTCTGCCCAATGTGAAGGCCAAGCCTGAGAAGGAGATGGAAAAGATAGATAAGAGATACACTTTTATTAGTCCCACACATGGGAAATTTGTTGTGTTACACCAGAAAATGGACAGTGCAAAGTTGCAGCAGTAAAAATGAGGAAAAACCATAAACTATAATAAGATAAAAAGAATAACTTACTATATAAATCTCATGGTCCTAGGTTGGTGACCCAGTTTTTTGAGTATTGTACTTTTATTTCCTCATGTTTTGACTAAAAGTGTTTTGCTTTCTGTTTTGTATTTCTAGCTCTAGTCCTTTGTTCTTTGTTCCCAGGTTTTGTTTCCGTGTTCCCTTTGCTCAGTGTCAAGTCCATGCCTCTGTGCCTGTTGTGTGTTTCCTGTTTTACTTTGGAAGTCTGTGTCTTATGTCAGTGTTTCTGGTTTTACTTCCCTTGTCTCATTAAGTCTGGTTTCTCCCAGCTGTGTTTCCCTCCTGTCTCCCATTCCCTGATTACTATAGTGTTTATTTAAGCCCTGTGTTTTCCTTGCACTGTGTCATGTCATTCCCTCACCGTGCTGTGTTTTGCCTCCGTGTTTCTAGTAATGTTCTAGCTTGCTGTCTCTGGGTTTGTTTTCTAGTTTCTCAGTTTTTAAGTTGGATATTCATGTTTTTAGTTTAGTTCCCTGGTATTTCATGTTTGTATGTTACCCAGCAATAAAGCTGCCTCCTTTAGTTAATCACTCAATTTCTGAGTCCTACATTTGGGTCTGAGTCCTACACCTCCTGCCTGTTACACAGCACTCACCTTGACAATACAATAGAATAAAATACTATATACAACAGAATATTATGTTGTCAGAAAAATTACACTCAGTGGTATTGCACGTGTATGTGTATGTCTGTCTGTGCATATGTGGTAATCTGCAAAGTCTCTTGTTGTGGAGTCCGACAGCAGTAGGAAGGAAAGACCTGCGGAGTCTCTCTGTCCCACACCGTGGGTGCCGCAGCCTGACCCTGAAGGAGCTGCTCAGTGCTGTCAGAGTCTCTTGCATGGGGTGGGAGATGTTGTCCAACAGGGATGACAGCTTAGCCACCATTCTCCTCTCACTCACCACCTCCACTCGGTCCAGAGGGCATCCTAGAACAGAGCTGGCCCTCCAGATCAGCCTGTTCAGTCTCTTCCTGTCTCCAGCTGAGATGGTGCCGCCCCAGCAGACCACATGTTAAAACATGGCCAAGGCCAACACAGAGTCATAGAAGGTCTTCAGCAGCGGGTCCTTCACTCCAAAAGACCTGAGTCTCCGCAGCAGGTACAGCCTGCTCTGCCCTTTCCTGTAGAGAGCATCTGAATCATGAGTCCAGTCCAGTTCATTGTTCAGATGAACCCAAGGTACCTGTAGCTGACCACAGCCTCAATGTCCATACCTTTTGTGTTTATTATAGTGGAGGATGTTTGTGCCTGCAGAAGTCTACCACCAGCTCCTTGGTTTTTTTCAGTGTTGATCTGGAGGTTGTTCTGCTGGCACCAGTCCACAAAGCCTTGGGTCAGTTCTCTGTAATCCTTGTCTTGCCCATCAGTGATGAGGCTGACTATTGCAAAGTCATCAGAGAACTTCTGCAGGAAGCACTGGCTGAAGTTGTGAGAGAAGTCTACAGTGTAGATGGTAAAGAGGAACAGAGCCAGAACCATTTCCCGTGGGGCCCCCCGTACTGCTGATGACCCAGTCCTGAGTTCTCACATACTGTGGTCGGTCAGTGAGGTAGTCTAGTATGCGAGGTGATGGTCCACTCCTGTGTTCTCCAGATTCTCCTTCATGACTGTGGGAAGAATGGTGTTGAAGGCACTGGAGAAATTGGAGAACAGGATTCTCACAGTGGTCCCAGCGGTCTCCAGGTGAGAAAGGGAATGATGTAGGAGGTGAATGATGGCATCATCTACTCCAATTCCAAGCTGATAGGCAAACTGAAGTGGGTCCAGTGATGAGCTCATTAGGGTATTGGCTTTAATCCTGCTCAGTTCTCTCGTAACCTGGATGGTTGAGAGAGACAAGCTGGAGCCGTGTGCTGGATGTGTATTGGCTACTGTGGCAGCACCCCCCCCAGGCAGAGTTCTATTCTTTGTGGCGCAAGATGGTTCTAAGGCCTCTCCAGAATTTGCTAACATCGTTCTACTGAAGCTGGTTCTCCATCTTCTGCCTGTAGCTGTCCTTCCCATTCCTGATCAGTCCTTTTAGCTCTTTCTATTCCTTTTTCCGTTGCTCCTTGTCTTCAGAAGTGAAGGCTCTCCTCTTCTGCTTGAGAATGGCTTTTATTTCTCGGGTGATCCAAGGTTTGTGTTTGGAAAAGCACTGCACGGTGGGTACAGTGTTATCCATGCATAAGTTAATGTAATCCATAATGCAGGTCACAAGGCTGTCAATGTCCTCCCAGTGGTCGTCACAGAGCATCTCCCAAACAGTGGACTCAAAACAGTTCTTAACCCTCTGGGGTCGAGGGACGCACCGGCGCCTAAAAATCACATGACCAATTTCAGACAACACAGCTACAAGATGTAGCAACTCTGAGTCTCCATTTCAACTTGGGTCGAAAGTGCAGACTTCAAACTATATACCAGTTTTTGAATTGTGTTGATGGGCGACGTAAAACCAGAGTTATGATGAAAAATACACACATTGTTTTTTTTCTGAACAAAACAGTGGTGTTTACAGCGGGAAGAACGGTAAAAACTGTGTTTTCTACAGACGGCGCTAACAAACACTCTCTGCTTGCGATTGAAAAAGAAAAAGAAAAAACACCCCTTCCCTATTGGTGTTAAAGTTTCCCATGTCAGCCAATCCAAAAAATGATATAGTAACATGTGGCACTTGGTTGTTTAGGGAGAAGGGGAAGTTTTAGGAAGGACACAGAAATGAAAAGAGCTTCTGTAACAGGCTGCCACACAAGAGGTGCGCTGGAGTTTAAAAACAAACAAACAAACAAACAAGAAAATTCAGACAAATCTGAGTAAAGTGACATGGGAGAAATGGGATGATACTAGAGACAAGGCTCTGCCCAACACCTCAGGGAAGTAGACACCAGCTAGTCTGTCTTCCTAATGGTCTAAAGTGCCCAATATACCCTGAAGATCCGGAACAGAGCAGAGAGCAGCCTGGCAGAGAGCTAACATGTGGTCTAACCCAGAGGAAAGACACCGAGCCCAGCAAATACATGGAGCTCGTTAATCCACCTGTTTTAACCGTCAGTGTTATCTCATTCGAAATAATATTGTAAACTGGGGTAACTGTATGTTGGGTCTGTGTTTCCACAAGCCCCACTAGTCTAGAGACTTATTCTCGTTAACGACAAAAACAAGATGAACATCTTTTACTTGCTAGCAAGGGAGGCCCATAGCCGGTGTCTCAGAAAGCACTGTGAATCCTACCGCAAAATGACCCCAACGACGGCCTCCGCTTGCTGCCTTTTGTTGGGAAAACAGTTCACACAATACACATCACAGGAAAGCACCTCCCACATGGTTCTAAGACAAGGCACTATGTGTGTGTGTGTGTAAACATCTGTATGCATGTGAGTGTGTGTGTGTGTGTGTGTGTGTGTGTGTGTGTGTGTGTGTGCGAGAGAGAATGTGTGCGTTTGTGTTTGAGTGAGTGTGTGAGAATGTGTGTCTCTCTGTGTGCATGTGTCTCTGTATGCATGACTTCCTGCTCACCAAAAGAATCATGAAAGCAGGAAACAACATCACAAGAAACAGATCTTCCAGATCCAGAGAACGTATCTGCAATAAAAGCCTCTCCAGCCAGTGGTCCGAGACAAAGGAATGTCTTGATCCTATAGATTGAACTCAGACCTTAAAAATTTAAGAAGCACAATGACAACATTCAACAATTAGACTTTACACTGTGCTTGGACATTAAAAGTATTGCATGAACTATCCCAACCTTATCTTTGTGTTTTGTTTTCAGCTGTGCCAATGATCTTAACTGGATCTGGATCGAGTCGATGCTCTGGGAGAGTAGAAATTTATCACAATAACATACGGGGAACGGTTTGTGATAATGGCTGGGACTTAAATGATGCAGAGGTGGTTTGCAGACAGTTAAACTGTGGGACGGCACTGGAAGCTCCTCATTCAGCTCACTTTGGTGCAGGAACTGGACAGATTTGGCTTGATAATGTGGGCTGTTCAGGTACTGAAACCTCTCTCACTAAGTGTCAACACAGTGGATTTGGATCACACAGATGTGGACATGGTCAGGATGCTGGTGTGATCTGTTCAGGTGAGAAAACTTAAATATTCAAGACATTATAGATCAGCCTATTCTTGTGTGTCAAATGAGAAATCTTTCCTATATAATAAAATTAACATATCAAAATTTTGTTATGTCCTTTGTCTGATAGAGCTGATTAGATTAGCTGGTTCTGGATCATCTCGATGCTCTGGCAGAGTTGAAGTTTATCATGATAATGTCTGGGGAACAGTTTCTGATTATAACTGGGACTTAAACGATGCTGAGGTGGTTTGCAGACAGATAAACTGTGGGTCAGCACTAGAGGCTCCACGACTTGCTTACTTTGGTGAAGGATTAGGACCGATTTGGCTTGGTGATGTGAGCTGTTCAGGAAATGAAAGTTCTCTAACTGAATGTCAACACACTGGATGGGGAAACTACTACAGTGAACATCACTACGATGTTAGTGTCATTTGTTCAGGTGAGACAACTTTTAGATAGAGAACAATTTCCTCATGGTGTCTTTAGTGTCATACATATATGTGGAAGGTCTATCCTTCACATAGAGCCACATAGATCTCCGATGTTGTTTCTGGGATCAGCTGGAGCCACTTGCAAAGCTTGGGAGTCACTGCACCTAGTGCTTGAAGTTATATGTATGTGTATATTTAATGTAAGTTACATATATTAAAAAAGTAGTTTGTCTTGTGACTTATGCTTAAAAGGTCCAATCAGATTAGCTGGATCGACTTGATGCAGAGTAGAAATTTATCACAATAACATCTGGGGAACAGTCTTTGATGACAGCTGGAACTTAAATGATGCCGATATTTAAACTGTGGGACAGCGCTAGAGGCTCCTCATTCAGCCTCTTGCTTCTATCATTAGAAGGGAGCTGTGGTGATCAGTGTTGGGAAGGTTACTTTTAAAATGTATTCCATTACAGAATACAGAATACATGCTCCAAAATGTATTCTGTAACGTATTCCGTTACGTTACTCAATGACAGTAACGTATTCTGAATACTTTGGATTACTTAATAGGATATCATGCTTTTTACAACAACGTGAATGTACTATTGCTGTGTGATTTATTACTATTACTGAAGGTCCACGACTCCGAACTGTAGTAAAGGGACCTCTGGCTAATACGGCGGGGTCCCTGTCAGCTCGTAGCCGAAAAATAGCTTTACTTTGTTGTGTGGGTCAACTTTTCTTGCGAGAGACAGAGAGAGGCGTTGAAAGACTGCTCCAACGGAACTTATTGTTTCGGAGGAAAACACGAACACGGTGTACAGTCGAGTCTTAATAGCTTACTTACAACTGGGCTCGTCAGGCACTCTTCTTGGCTGAAGTCGTTATTATTATATTTACATGCTTCCAGCTCCCGTTTTTCCTTGATGACAACTCGTACCTTTCCACTCCCCTTTTTCTCCCTCCTCGCGCTCACAGACCCATAACGTGTATGGCAGTCCATTCTCCCTGCAGCACGGACTACACTGCCCATGATGCTACATTCTTTAGAGCTATGCTTGTAGCATTCTGCCTGTTAGCTTAGCACAACAACAACAACAACGAAAAGGCGCTCTCTCACCCAGGAAACACACAGTCGCAGAGAGAGAGAGAGCGTCGCCCTGTAACCATGGCAACCGTAACGCTGCCGCCTGGAACAACAGAACGTAGCTGTCAAACAAAACCCAAACAGTCCTGACCCGCGACAATATGAAACAGGAAAGTACCACAGTGTAATCCATTTATTTCAACAAAGTAACTGTATTCTGAATACCACCTTTTTAAACGGTAACTGTAACGGAATACAGTTACTCATATTTTGTATTTTAAATACTGTATGTAACGGCGGTACATGTATTCCGTTACTCCCCAACACTGGTGGTGATGTCAGTGTTTGTGTACAACATGACCAATGACTAGAGTGAAATGGGCCTATTACAGTTATCTATGGTTTATCCCCTTTGGGTTTTCATCAGGAGGGACATTCAGCATAAAACTCAGCTAAACAAAACATGACGAGCTACCCACTGTGGCGACCCCTTGTGACATGGAAAAGTAGTTTTTACAGTTAGCTGTGATCTTTTGTTTTGCCAGCATGCGGCAGGGCTGTGGAAAGCACAGAAAGTTGGCCCTGGCAGGTCACTATAAGCCACAATGGAGAGTTTCGGTGTGGGGGGTCCTTAATCACCAACCAGTGGGTGCTGACAGCTGCTTCCTGCATATCACAGTAAGTCACTGTTGCCAATTTAAATTTCTGTGTGATGATGTTGCAAATGACCATTACTCCTCAGTTTACATCTAGCTTAACCTCTTAAGCTCCAACGCCCCCTGATACTGGGGCAAAAGGCAGGAGATCAGGTAGGTTTGGGGCTTAAGAGGTTAAGATTTACAGGTTATCATTCTACTTATTTTCTGAAGGTCAGGAGTTTTTAATATCTTAAAAAATTCACTCTACAGAAATACATTTCCAGAAACAATTTTTTAGGGCAACAAGAATCGTTGGACCCTCAGTGTGACGTGGCAGACCATGTGAGTTCACTATTGTGATGAGATCAAGCAGATCGCTTCTGGAGGTTGTCCAAATCTGAGATGTAACTGCTGTCCAAAATGTTTAGCATAAAGACATACAATGGGGAAAGGCTAGCCTAGCTGTTTGTTAATAATAATAATAATAATAATAATTATTATTATTATTATAATAATATCACAGATATCTTTAAATCATTATCCCTGCCAATAATTAACCCCAAACACAGAAACACACACACAAGGAGAAAAAAGAGCTTTGAAAGTAATGATTCCATTTTCGCAAAATAAATCACTGATGTGTCCATTTTCAAGATCACATGAACAGTACCTGGTTTGAAATGTGATCTTGACCAAATCAAGCTAATAGAAAAGAAAAAAACAACAACAAACCATTCTTTTTCACAATTTTTAAATTTAGTAACCTGACAGAGGTCCATCTCGGCTGCCACAACCAGTCAGATTTAAGCTCCAGCAAAATGTCTCGAACATTGGAAGACATCATCTGCCATCCTGAATTCAACAACAACACACATGAGAACGACATTTGTCTTCTGAAGCTGTCAGTTCCTGTGACTTTCACAGACTACATTCAGCCAGTCTGCTTAGCCTCATCAAAAAGCACTTTCCACAGTGGGACAAGCAGCTGGATTACTGATTTATGTGAAAATGGTAAGTATATAAAATATTTTTTAATTTTCTAGGAATGTACAGGTTTTTTTTTAAAGCTCTTCTATTTCTTTTTACAATTCGGTAACAATTCCTTCCTGAACATCCTGCGTGAAGTAAATGTACCAGTAGTGGGAAACAATGAGTGTCAGTGCTACTATGAAGGTGACAAAGTGATCATGGAGAATATGATCTGTGCTGGGCTCAGCGCTGGAGAGAAGGATTCATGTCAGGTGATCCCGAAGATTCATGTATAATGTCACTCCTTGATTAGTGCTGTGAGAATTATGTGTTACTTTCATATTGGATTATTGTTTTTTCTGTTATTGTATCAACCTTACTGATATTATAGACGGTTAGCTTTCACGACTCAACCAAGATGATTTATTACTCAATCGAGTTTCAGCACAGTTGGATACGCAAAAAATATCTTATTGAAACTTCTGGGAAATTTTTTATCAGCGACATCATAGTCGTAAATGCACTTGAGTGCCTAAGTGCAACAGGTCAACCACAAAAACAAGCTTTAAAATTAATTCTCAATGAGGACTAGCAAGGTGCTTCAGTGTCTGTTTAGCTTTTTCTGTCCTTGAAGAAGCCTCCTCTTAACATATAAGCGAATCAAAAATATATTTGTGATTGGTTTGATAGCTATCCAGTTGCAGCTTGTAGAAATCGTTCACACTTACTTAGAGACTCTCCTTTCATTTTGATGTGGGCTGACTGTTTCATTTTGTTACTGTATTTGTGACTATTAAAGTTAATTACAGACTCATAAATAAAATAATAGCTTAGATTGAGGTAAGCAAACTGCATTTTAGGTTAGCGTTCATAATATTCATGCTTTAGCAGGATCAACACAGAAACAGGTGTAACTAAAAGGTATTTCTCTGCCTTCAGAACTTTGATCTTTCTTTTCTCACAGGGTAACTTAGGGGGACAACTAATGACAAAGAGAGGATTTGAATGGCTCCAGAGTGGAGTTGTGACTTTTAATGATGACTGTGCAAGACCTGCAGTCTTCACTCGTGTGTCAGAGTACCAAAATTGGATCAAGGACACCGTCACTGGCACTCAACCAAACTTTGTTACCTTCACCTCGTTGGGCCCTGACAGTGACTTTTATTTCACCTGTCCAACATCATCAACTCTTCCTGTCCCCACCGCTGTCCCAACTACTGCCCACACTACTGTCCATTCTAGTGTCCCCACTGCTGTCCCTTCTAGTATCCCCACAACTGACCCTACTGCTGCTTATTCTACTGCTGTCCCCAACACCGTCCCTTCCACCTTCCCCACGACTATCCCTACTCCTGCCCCCAACACTGTCCCTACTGCCGTTTCCCCCAGTGTCCCTTCCACTGTCTCCACCACAATTCCCACAATTGTCCCTACAGCTGTCCTTACAACTGCACCTTGTACTGTCCCCACCGTTGTCCCTTCTAGTAACCCCACCACTGATTTTCCTACTGTTCCTACTGCTGTCCCCACCACTGCCCTTCCTACTATTTCCACTATTGTCCCTACTGCTGTTCTCACCACTGTCCCTACTCCAGCCCCCAGCACTGACCCCACCATCTCCCCTAGTCCTATCTCAACTAGCCCCACCATCTCCACTACTCCTATCCCAACCACTTTCCCCACCACTGTCCCTCCTGCTGTCCCTTCTACTGTCCCTTCTACTATCCCCACTGTTTCTTCTACTTCTGTCCCCATGACCGACCCTACTGCTGTTTCCCCTATTGTCTCCTCCACTGACCCCACCACTGTTCTCACCATTCTCCCTACTCCAGCCCCCAGCACAGTCCCTTCTACGGGCCCCACGACATTCCCTACTGCTGTTTCCACAATTGTCCTTTCCACTGTCTCCACCACAGTTCCCACAGTTGTTCCTACTGCTGTCCTTACAACTTCCCCTTCTACTGTCCCCACCACTGTCCCAACTACTGCCCCCACTGCTGTCCACACTGCTATGCCCCACCACTGTCCCTACTGCTTTCCCCCCCATTCTCTCCTCCACTTTCCCCACTACTGTTCCCACCATTCTCCCTACTGCTGTCCCCACCACTGTCCCTCCTGCTGTCCCTTCTACTGTCCCTTCTACTATCCCCACTGTTTCTTCTACTTCTGTCCCCATGACCGACCCTACTGCTGTTTCCCCTATTGTCTCCTCCACTGACCCCACCACTGTTCTCACCATTCTCCCTACTGCTTTCCCCGCCACTGTCGATCTGACTGTGTCCACCACTGTCCCCACCACTGCCCTTCCTACTATTCCGACCATTCTCCCTACTGCTTTCCCCACCACTGTCCCTTCTACTGTCCCCACCACTGTCCCTACTCCTGCCATCAGCACTGTCCCCACCACTGTCCCTTCTACTGGACCCACCACTGTCACTATTCCTAGTCCAACCATCTCCACTACTCCTATCCCTACCACTTTCCCAACCACTGTCCCTTCTACTGTCCCTTCTACTATCCCCAGTGCTTCTTCTATTTCTGTCCCCACGACTGACCCTACTGCTGTTTCCCCTATTGTCTCCTCTACTGTCCCCACCACTGTCCCTTCTACTGGACCCACCACTGTCACTATGCCTAGTCCAACCATCTCCACTACTCCTATCCCTACCACTTTCCCCACCACTGTCCCTCCTACTGTCCCTTCTACTATCCCCAGTGCTTCTTCTATTTCTGTCCCCACGACCGACCCTACTGCTGTTTCCCCTATTGTCTCCTCCACTGTCCCCACCACTGTTCCCACCATTCTCCCTACTCCAGCCCCCAGCACAGTCCCTTCTACGGGCCCCACGACATTCCCTACTGCTGTTTCCACAATTGTCCTTTCCACTGTCTCCACCACAGTTCCCACAGTTGTTCCTACTGCTGTCCTTACAACTTCCCCTTCTACTGTCCCCACCACTGTCCCAACTACTGCCCCCACTGCTGTCCACACTGCTATGCCCACCACTGTCCCTACTGCTTTCCCCCCCATTCTCTCCTCCACTTTCCCCACTACTGTTCCCACCATTCTCCCTACTGCTTTCCCCGCCACTGTCCATCCGACTGTGTCCACCACTGCCCTACCTACTGTCACTACTCCTAGCCACACCACCTCCCCTACTCCTATCCCAACCACTGTCCCCACCACTGTTACTACTCCTAGCCACACCCCCTCCCCTAGTCCTATCCCAACCACTGTCCCCACCACTGTTACTACTCCTAGCCACACCACCTCCCCTAGTCCTATCCCAACCACTGTCCCCACCACTGTCACTACTCCTAGCCACACCACCTCCCCTACTCCTATCCCAACCACTGTCCCCACCGCTGTTACTACTCCTAGCCACACCACCTCCCCTAGTCCTATCCCAATCACTGTCCCCACCACTGTCCCTTCTACTATTCCTACTGCTTCTTCTACTTCTCTACCCAGGACTGACCCTACTGCTGTTTCCCCTATTGTCCCTTCAACTGTCCCCACCACTGTTTCCACCACTGCACTTCCTACTGTTCCCACTACTGTCCTTACTGCTGTTTCCCCCATTGTCCCTTCCACGGTTTCCACAATTGTCCCTACCACTGTCCCTTCTAGTAACCCCACCACTGCTATTCCTACTGTCCCCACCGCTGTCCCCACTACTGCTTCTTCTACTGCTTTTCCCACCACTGTCCATCCGACTGTGCCCACCACTGCCCTTCCTACTACACCCACCATTGTCCCTACAGCTGTCCCCACCACTGTCCCCACTGCTGTCCCCACCACTACCTCCACCACAGGTAACAGTAAAATTGATAGTGGTGAAAACCTGGTCCACTTCACTCACTTCACCTCTCTCTGTGTTATTCTTGTGTTGCTTCATGTATTCGTTGGACTGGTTGAATATAACTAAACACATTTACTTAAGTCTTGTACCTGAATACACACTTTAAATACTTTTACTTCAATAGTAATTTAGTACTTTCCTTTTACGTCATTTTTTATATTTGAGGGGAATTGCATCTTTCTCTCCAATATATTTATGAGACAATGATTCAACATTTTGAAACTAAATGATCTAAATTTGAAAATGGAAAATATTTTGCCCTTTCGAGTTTCTCAAATTACAGTGATGGGTAAATGGGTTTGTTTTTATATGGCACTTTTCTCCTCATAGCACTCAAAGCAACTTGCCACTATGCCATAGTTACCATACCAGCATGCTATACATTTTCTGTGTAACTGCTTCCATCACATGCTCTTGCTCAAGGATATCTGGCATGCATATTTGATCAGTGTAAGGTTTTAATTACACTGATTAATCTTTTAAGCTCTTAATTTAATAAATTAAAAACATATTATT
Source organism: Simochromis diagramma (assembly GCF_900408965.1). Classification (NCBI taxonomy): domain Eukaryota; kingdom Metazoa; phylum Chordata; class Actinopteri; order Cichliformes; family Cichlidae; genus Simochromis; species Simochromis diagramma. The sequence continues at coordinate 6,176,936 of NW_024386778.1, forward strand.
TATTAGATCAAGTATTTCTTTCTTTTTGTTTAGTTTAGTTTTTCTTTTGTTGTTGTCTTGCAGCAGAAATTTTCATCTAGTCTCAGAACTTTAACAAAGTGTTTTTCTTTTCCTGTGAACTGAATGAGGATGTTTTAAGAATTATAATGCCTAAGTTTATGCTGTACACAAGGTTTCTGGAAATACTCCCATAAAAATAAACCCACACATTGTTTCGATTACTAGAAATGACTTACATAGAGGCTTGTTCAACCTGTGACACTGCTCATAAGGCAGGAAGAAAAAAGTCTGTCGAGTTACGAATGATCATTTCCTCATTATTAAAGATGACATGACATGACTCATTTTTTCTTGACATTTCCTTCACAATGAACATGAAAAACAAAACAAAACAAACAGCAACTGAAAGCCATTGCTGTAAAGACGTGGCAGAGTATTACAAAGAAGGAAACCCAGCCTCTGGTGATGTCCATGATTTTAAGGCTTCAGGCTTTCATTGAAAATGAACATTTTATTTTAAATTATTGAATTTGTCAAATTACTTTTGAACCCCTGGAGTGAATGAATCGTGTTAAAAAGTGCTTTAGTTCCTCACATTTTTATTCTTGATTTTAAATCCACTGAATCAAAGCTGAGAATCTGTCCTTCAACTGAATCTGAATCGTTTCATTTAAAAAGTAACTGTTGTAATGTACAAAGCCAAAATTTGAAAATAAGTTCTCTCTGTCTCAGCATTTATGGAACTACATGTAAAAATGTGTGTCCATCTTCAGGGGTATTGTTGCATCAGCAACTGAAGACCAAGAGAAAAATCTGGAGGTTAGTTCATGACATATAATTGCTAAAAAATGCTATTTGTTTTCAGTCAGATTAATATTATTTGTTTAGTATTGTAATTTATTTGATGATCTGGAACATGTAAGTGTAACAGATATGCAAAAAAAAAAGAAAAGAAAAAAGACAAAAAAAAGAAACCAGGAAGACAGAAAACAGTTCTTCACAGCACCGCATACTAATTTACAAGGGTGTGTGTGTTTCTACTTACAAAGAAATGAACTGTATTTAATAAGTATGGCGGTTTCATTTTAATAGATACAGAAAAAAAAAAGACTCATTATGCAAAAGTTACAAATCAGTTTGCATTTAATTGAGTAAAATAAGTATTTGATCCTCTGCAACCCAGCCAGAATCAATCAATTAAAACACACATGTTTGGGCACCTTTCTCACAGAGAGAGGGAGAGTTGAGTTATGAAACAACAAATCTTTGTATGAGAAAACAGTCTAAATTCTGATCTAATCTAACAAAGGGGGTTCTAACAGCAGTTTTCCATTTTGGATCCGTCCAAAAACAATTACCAGAAGTCCCGTCGCTCCACAATAGTCAACTTAGGCAGGTTTTACTTTTTGATTCAATTAAATAATTAAAAAATAATGACACCAAAATTAAAATTGAATGGATGATTTTTAGAGCTGTTTTCATCACTTCAATATAGTCTATAGTCTCCTGGATGTATAAATTGCATTTTACAAAATATTTCTCCTGTGTCAGTGTTTGAAATTTGTTATGATGTCTGAAATGCTGTTTCATGCATAAAAAAGAACAATGTTTAAATACAAATAAATATATTCAACTACAAAGATCTCTGTGTGTGTGTGTGTGCTATTTTTGTCAGCACTTACATTACTCAATTTCCAAAAACACACGGTAAAATGAGTGAAATTTTCACCTCTGCAGGTGATGTTTGAATCGCTGTCAGTGCCCGGTGAAGTGAAGGTCACAAAGCCTGGTAGTTTCCCAATGAAAATGTCACTTATCCATTTCTAGTACAGAAATCAATCTGGACACATGAGCGTGGATTTGAATCAATGGTACGTGTGAGTACAAGAAAACAATGATTGGAATACAATGTGCTTAAGTTTGCTCAGATGATAGGGTCCAGCTGAAGATCAGAGGAATAGGAAAGGATTTTTCAATGTGTGTGTTTTAAATAAATTCTTCCAGTATCCATTGCAGGTGACCATATAACCATGTGAATTGTTTGGCATTTTTTTTAAGATAAAGTATTTCTTTCTTTTTGTTTAGTTTTTCTTTTGTTGGTGTCTTGCAGTAGAAATTTTCATCCAGATCCACTCAAAGTCACAGAGCTTTTACAAAGTGTTTTTCTTTTCCTGTGAACTGAATGAGGATGTTTTAAGAATTATAATGCCTAAGTTTATGCTGTACACAAGGTTTCCGGAAACACTCCTATATAAATAAACCCACACGTTGTTTTGATTACTAGAAATGACTTACAGACTTGTTCAACTTGTGACGCTGCTCATAAGGCAGGACGAAAAAAGGCTGGCTGTGTTATGAATGATCCTTTTCTTCATCATCTTTAAAGATTTAATTACACTGCTCATTTTCTCTTAACACTTCCTTGACAATGACCCAAAACACACAACCAAAGCAACCAAGGACATTATTAAAGCAAAGAAGTGGAATATTCTTGAATGGCTAACACCTGATTTTAACCCAACTGTTTGGTTTTGCTTAATTCGCCTTATAATCGCGTGCTCCTTATGGTCCAAATAATATGGTAAGGTATCTTTCTTGTATAAATGTGCTCCAAATAAAGAACTTTGTGTTGACAAGATTGTTAGTTAATCATTTACAAATCAATATTGTCTGTATGGACAGCATTTTTTAAAGTAAACATGTACAGCTGCGGTGTTAAGCGATGGGGTTGAAAAATATGGGTGCAGCTAACTTTTGTGCTGGTGCAGCTAAGAAAAAAAGTTAGGCACACCAGTGCAACTGTGGCAAAAAGTTAGGCTAGAGCCCTGCACTGAGGTAACTTATCAGACCTTTTTGCATTTTTTAGCTTTTTGAACTGAGAAGATGGGCTAAACACTGATGGAGCTTCCTTTCAGGTGAATGCATGAAGTGGATATTAATGTTGTTGATTTGTCAATTAATCAATCAAATCTGATTAAATGTGGCAAACATCTTAAATGACAAATATTTCTTCATGGTAAATGTGACAAAAAACTGTAAAAAACATTCTAAAAATATCAAATGTAATAAAGGTTGAATGAAAGTCATAACTCCGTTTAATTAAGTGCCCCCAAATATCAGTTTATATTTAACTGATTGACCTGCTGAACAAAGACATTTTATTGTGTTTTCACCCTACTGTCAGTTTTTGGAAGGAAATTGTTTTATAAAAAAAATATCAAAATGTATCAAATTAAATAGCAATGAACCAGCTCTGTCAACCCACGAGAACCAGTATGCCACAATATGAAATATAAGTACAATTACAGGAAAAAAAAACAAATTGACTAAAAGTAATATATTATTTTCATGGTCTTCAACAAGAGATTGCAAATAAACAAATAGTTTTAGTTAGCTGCCATGAATCCTTCCCTCTCAATTTGAGCCCAGAATACAAAAAAATCAAACTGAATTGAAATTCCAGAACTAGATCCAGACCTTAAACAAACAAAAGATCACTGTAATAACAAAGAACATCAAGCAATAATTAGTAAGACAAAATAACAACCTGACATTAAAACTGTGCTCTTTTGTGCATATAACATATAAAAATAGTAAAATAAAAATTTGATGACCTTAAATTACAAAAAAAATGAAAACAAAATTCTAGATAGTGACTATAAAAACGACTGACAAAGAACAGTCACAGGAATCACAGCTGGTTTATTTAATGTTTAATTTGGTGTGTGTGGGAAGATGTTCGCATGTGGAGTTTAAAAACAGCCTCATTTTGCAGTGGAAAAAAATTGTTGTACTGCTACCTTTTGCGTCAATAGTTTGGGGGCCAACAATTTTACGGCATGTTTTGCAAATGAGCACATTTTGTTCAACCTCCTCCTTGTGAAATCCTATTGACAGTAGTGTTCTTCCCTTGCTTGTCTTAAACTCCCGCTATTATCATGTTTTTCCCTAACTGGTATTTTATAAACACATTCTCAACACTGTGTAGAACATTTTCAAGTTGGAAAATGTCCAGTTGGAAAATTTTCCACTAGATTGAAGCCAACAAAATAACCATGCCACAAACCAGATATCATCAGGATGCTACAACACAGAGCGAACACCATCCCCACAGACCCAGCCAGAGAAGCAGAAGAACATCACATCAATACGGCCCTGAGTAAGTGTGATTATTCCAGCTGGATATTTTCAAAACTGCAAGGCACCCAAAGAATGATGGTGATCCAGGAGAGAAGGAGGACTGCTGCCTAAGCGAAAACCCTTAGTAATGTCTTATCAGAATCAGAATCAGAAAAGTTTCTATTTTTAAAGGTTGAGCAGATTTACAATATTAGGAAATCGCTGCTGTACTTAAACTTTAAACTGTAAAACACACTTTAAGACAAACACTTAAAAAAAAACTAAACATAAAATTTAAAAAGCAGATTGATATATATATATACATGAATGCAGGTGATGATCAGTGCAAAAACACCAGCACAGCTGAAACAGACGTCAGCGCGAATCGCATGTCCGCCATTACCTGCCCGAAATCGGAAGTGTCGCCATTTTTGCAGAAATCTGTGGTGTTTTTAAAAGTCATGTTTGATTTTATGCTTTTATTTATAGTTTCTGGGATGCTTAGAACTCAAATTGCACTGCTGGAAATAGTTTATTTTGATGCACATGCTGTTTCTTTGCAAATTTGCATTATAATACTTTTTTCTTCGTTTTTCCTGCAATATATAAAAATTGGTGTATCTCAAAAATAAAGCTATGAAAACACTCAAAATAAATTTCCTGTCGTTGGAAACTATTTTGTGCAACTTTTTTCTATTTACAGTTTTGAGGAATAAACCTCTGAAATTAAATTAAACCAGAAATATATGTAAAAAACCAAAAACGATTTTCAATTTTTTTGTAGTTTATTTATTTATTGTTTTTTGCAATTTATGTAGTTATTATACACTTAATGCATACATATAATTAAAGTTCACAAACTGATAGAATAAGACTGGATACAAACTGATATTAACCTTTAATAGGGCGTGTCAAAATTGAGAGCAAACAAAAAACTGCAGTATAACGCCCCCTGGCTATTACTTTGGTAATTGAGTGGTAATACATTACAAGCTTACAATATAATACAAAACATTCTTGCTTCTGCCTTGTTACTCTTTGATTAACACTTTATCATCGAGCTATAATATAAAGTACTACCGAAATGATAAATCTGTTTAACATAATAAATACAGTGTGAAGCTGCTTGCTGAGCACAGAAACATTTTCATAGTTCATTCTTAACACTTTTTGGAGGAAGTCTATTGTCTTTGGGAGATCCAGGAACCATCATTGCAGTGCCAGCACACTGATTATTAAGAAATAACCAAAACAAGCATCAGCTGTAACAGCTTGCTCAAACCACAGATAAGGTGGATGGTCAGACAGGAAAGTCCAAGCTTCATTGAGCCATAAAGACAACAGGAAAAATTGTGGTACTGCAGACTAATGACGTTCTTGTTGTTTTAATGCTCTCAAGTTTTTGCAAGGTAATACACCCTTGTAAATTGGCATTGTAAATGCAGAGGCAGTTCAAGGGTTTTAATTTAAAAAAAAGGAAAAAGATTGGAACATGTGGGAATGAGTGTGAAACAATGAAAATTACTAGAATAAGAACTCAATCGCAGGCAAAAATTAAGACTGGTTCCTTTACTCACAACTATAAATTGAAGTATCCTCAATGTCGAGAGCTATTAATGAATAATCATTCTTAATAAATAATAAAATATTTATTTTACAGACACTGATAGAAGGCAAGACATAAAATATTTAAGCAATGCATTTTTTTACTCTGAAGGTAACGTGGAAGATGTGTTAATCTTTATTTCAGCAATGAATAAATTATGAATTGTGCTAGAGAGGCTTCAATTTGTTCTAATGAACTCACTATACATGTAGGTTTAAAAAGGAGAGAGATGTTCATGCCTGTCTGAGAAAAGTGTATAAAGTATAGTGAGGGGTTTTACAGCCTTAAAACATCTATAATATTTGTAAAAATAAAATAAAGGTGACTACTTCACAGATTTCACCTATCGTGGGTTATTTTTAGAATGTAACAAACAAGGGACATAGTGATTATAGCATAACACCCTTCAAAGATGATGAGTTGAAACTTTTGTAACAGATTAATTAGTTTTCATGACAAACA
>NW_024386779.1:0-13042 GCF_900408965.1 Simochromis diagramma
TTTTGTCCTGTTATGCGTCGACAGGTTGAGTCTCGGTGGAGAGGGCAGTGCTTTTGAACAGCAGGCCTCTTCAGCTGTCCTTGATCTCATGGGAGATGAAGGCGATCGCCTTAACCAGCAGAAGAAAATGATGAAATGGTACAAATTTCCCTATGTTTGACTCAGAATCCACCAAATGGTCATTTCAAACTATAATTTAAAGTCTTTTTTCCCCCTTCTTTTTTTAGGGACCGTAAGAGGAAGCGTTTTGTGAGAGAAACGGGAAAAGAAGACCAGAAGAAGAAGATCAAAACAGACAGCGGTCAGGTTATCAGTAACAAGAAGAACAGGAAGAACTTGTATCCTTCCAACAAAAAGCTTCTCTGTGTGCTGCTCTCAATGACCCTCTTCTCTACTCCTATGACAATATTAAGCTGTACTGTGAAGATGTTGTATCACTTGACAACATGTCAGTTATGAGGAGTGGAAGAAAAAATACAAGATTGATGATACAGGATCTGGATCGGATGGAGAAACAGGCGGAGGAGGCAGGAAGCCAGCAAGAGGTAGGAAGGCATCAAAATGAATAGCACAAACATGTCTGCCTGTTAAATATAGACCATCAGCCACCATGTTTTAACTCAACTCTAAAGGTAAATACTTCAAGTCCCTCTTCCAGCCTTGCGAGCTATAACCTCCAACCTCTTTGTTGTGTCGTGCCTCTCCCAGGTCGTGGCCGTGGCCGACGAGGTCCAAACGTACAGAGCTCCGGTGACCACAAAGCACGCTCGGAGCTGAAAACAAAGGATCAGATCATGAAGCAGCGCAAGAAAAAGCAGAAGCACCAGTTCCTGCAGGGCGGGGGGATGAGGAAGCTCCGCTCCAAGAACAAAAAGTGGCTCGGAGAAGTTAAAAAGTCAGGTTTTGGAAGGGGTGGCCATAAGAAAGGCAAGCTGAGGAAGAAACTGTGAGGAGGACAGAGGGTTGATGGTGTGGAGGACATCACGAGGAACTGGGTGATAAGCGTCAGAATCATCTGAGAACATCACCAAAGATTTTCCTGGTGCTTTGTGTGACTGTAGATTAAGGAGAAAATGATTTGTGCATCTTTACACTGCAGAAATGCACGTCACTTCTTCCTTGATGGCCTGCTGAACTCTGCGTTTGCCACAGAGTTATGTTTAATTATGATCCACTAACCTGGATTTACTACTTGTAAGCATGTTGGCAGTCTAATAAAAGTGTTTTGGAGTACTGAAATATGTCTTATCAAAATGGTAAAATACAGATATTAAATATTGTGTGCTTAATTTGCAGTTAGTTTCAAAAATCGTCTCGCCCATCTTTTCTTAAAATAAGAGGTGCTCTATAAAAATGACATTAAATTCTGTAAACATGCTCTATTTGCAATTATTCATCATTACTGTTGTCCAAGTGCTCTCATTTCAAAGTTGAAAGCGAGCATCGGAACGGGCAAGAAAGGCGACTTTTAATTGACTTTGAATGTGTTGTGGTTACTGATATCAGATGGGCTGGGTTGAGAAACTGGCTTAGAATTCCTCTTGCCTTCAGCATGGCCACGCCCCTCTAACTTCTGCAATCAACAAGGCATTTTTGCCCAGGGAAATGTTTATTTCGCTTTTCAGTTTGGACTGTTCTCTGTAAATTCCTGAGAAAATTTGAGAAGATCAGGAGTGTCTGAAAAACTTAAAACAGCCCATCTGTCACCAACAGCAATGCTGCCTTCAAAGTCACTTAAATCACCTTTTTTTTTTCTGGCATGTGATTGGCTGATTAGATATTTGCATTCAGAAGCAGCTGAATAGGTTAGTGGATAGTGGGTCTGTATTGTGTTATTGTATATTGTTTTTTTCAGTTATTGCTCTGGTATAAAGTTTTTTTTTTCTTTAAGTAATTTAGTAATTCTAACATCTCCGCTTATGTGAAGTGTAGACCTAATAGTAAACATCATTTACATGTCCAGTTTTCAAATTTTTTAATCTTGTCTGGTAAAGTTTTCTTTTTTTTGTAATTCACTTACATTTAGGGAAGGAAAGTTTGAAGAAAGGAAATTTGACGTGTATGTTCTAAGATAACGGTGACATTGATGACCTTTATTATAACTGTATTGGGCATGTTCACTTAACCAACAAAAATAACAAACCAACAAAATAAGAAAGAGAATTAATGTTTTATAAAAAGAAACAATGACCAAGCCATCAGTTACTTTATATGCCTACAATATCCACATCCCGTTCCCAAAAAGTCAGTGGTCTCCTGTCTGAATGACTACCGTCCTGTTGCACTGACATCCGTCATCATGAAGTGCCTGGAGCGGCTGGTCAAAGGTCACATCTGCTCCTCCCTGACACACTGGACCCTCTTCAGTTTGCCTATCGGACAAACAGAGCCACAGAGGATGCCATTGCCCTGGCAACGCACACCACCCTCACTCACCTGGAGAAAGGGAATACATATGCAAGGATGCTCTTCATCGACTACAGCTCGGAATTTAACACCATCATCCCCTCAAAACTTGCCGCGGAGCTCGTCGACCTTGGGCTGGAAACACCAATCTGCAGATGGATTCTAAACTTCCTCACAAACAGGCCCCAGGTGGTGAAAGTTGGTAAGCACACCTCCTCATCACTCATCCTAAACACAGGTACGCCACAGGGTTGTGTGCTTAGCCTCCTCCTATATTCCCTGACTGTGTTGCTAAACACGAGTCCAACATCATCAAGTTTGCGGATGACACAACCATCATAGGTCTCATCACAGGCAATGATGAGACGGCCTATAGAGAGGAGGTGATGGCACTGTACGAGTGGTGTCTGGAAAATAACCTGACTCTCAACATCAGCAAAACTAGAGAAATGATAGTGGACTACCGGAAACGACCAGTCAGAGAACACCAGCCCATCCACATCAACGGTGTCAAGGTCGAAAGGGTCAGCAGCTTCAAGTTCCTTGGAGTCAACATCACAGAGGACTTCTCTTGGACCTTCACACAGACACTGCTATCAGGAAAGCTCGCCAGCGGCTTTATTTCCTGAGGAGGCTGAGGAAGTTTGGCATGAACGCCAACATCACCTCAAATTTTTACAGGTGTGCAATTGAGAGCTTGCTGACGAGCTGCATCACAGTTTGGTACAGAAGCTGCTCTGCCAGCAGCCGTAAATCACTACAGAGGGTGGTGAAGGCAGCAGAGCACATCACTGGCACGAGGCTTCCTGCCATTCAGGACATTTATCTTCAGCGATGCCTCCGTAAAGCACACAGCATCATCAAGGACCACAGCCACCCAGCACATCAGCTGGCGTTACAGACGTTACAGGAGTCTGTCTGCTCGGACTACAAGACTACAAAACAGTTTTTACCAACAAGCCATACGACACCTCAACCACAACACTTAAACACACACAACACAGTCCACAGGACGCACTCAGAAGCTACCCTACAGCTTCACAAGTACTCTGTTTAATCTGCACTGGTCACTCCACTTTATTGTTATTGATATTTATATTTAAAAGTGCAATACTGTGATTTTCTGCTGCTCATTCCTGTGCAATATCCCATCTGCCCTCCCGTCATATTTCTTTTCAAGATTTTCTTATTTAATCACTAGTGTACATATATTTATATTTATAGATACATATATATTTAGTCATCTTTTCTCTTTTACCATGTCTCTCTAATATTTTGCTCCTTACTATTTTTCTATTTTTTTATTATTTTATTTTATTATATTTTATTATATTTTCTTCTACTGTACGATGCTGCTGAGTGACTGCTGCTCGTCAAACACATTTCATTGCAATGTTGACCCTGTGCTAACTTGCATATGACAAATAAAACTGAAAACTGAACTAAAACGGATTTATTTTTATTAATAAAATTGGAAATGTAAGATATTACTAGATAAATTTACAAAAGAAATTTTAACAGTGTGGATTTTAGTATCTGCTTTTTCTCTAATATTTATTGTATATATATTTTTTTACATTAAGTCAATTGATTAAAAAAAGGTTTATTTTTTCAATTTCTCTATTGTCCCACAAGGGGAAATTAGTTTAGCAGCAGGATATAAATAAACAGAACAATACTATAAAATAATAATGACAATAATTGAGATAGAAAGTCCTAGGACAGTTATTTGCCATTGAGGAGACAAGATGCAGTGGGGATAAAAGAGACCTGGAGTCTTTTAGTCTTCCTCACAGGTACGCTAAAACGGCGGCCGGAAGGCAACAACTCAAACTCACTGTGAAGTGGATGGTTCAAACAATTAATAATAGAATGAGCCTTTCTAAGCACATTTCTATTGTAAATGGCCAAAAGTCCATCTTGCCAGCGCCCTGAAATTTTGCTAACAGTTTTTACCAGAAGTCCCAACCGATTCTTATTCTTCACCGTCAGGTTACCAAACCAGGCAGCGATACAAAAAGACATCACAGATTCAATAAAACGTCTATAAAACAAAGACAACATCTCAGATGAGACATTAAAAGATCTCATTTTCCTTAAAAAGAACAATCTTTGTTGAACTTTTTTAGTAGTGGCTTCAGCATGAGATTCAAAACACAGTTTATGGTCAAGTACCACACCTAGATATTTATAACTCTCAACGATCCCAATATCGGCAGTTTTAATGATAGTGGGTGATGAGCTATAAAAGGACTTCCTAAAATCAGTAATCATGTCTTTAGTTTTTGACACATTAAGTGAAAGGAAGGACTCATCACACCAATTCACAAAATCATCTACAACCTGTCCATGGCCTGACTCGTCCCCCACTAGAAGACTGACGATCACTGTGTCGTCAGCAAACTTCAGGATATGTCTGTTCGTGAAATTGCTGCGACACTCATTCGTGTACAGAATGGACAGAAGGGGAGAGAGGCAGCAACCCTGGGGTGATCCAGTAGAGGAGAGCACATCAGAAAATACATGATTCACCCTCACGCATTGTGACCTATGAGTCAGAAAGTCTGTCACCCAGCCGACCAGACTAGTGTCAAGCTTGAAATGATTGTAAAGCCTGTCAGCAAGTAAGAAGGGTTGAATTGTATTGAATGAAAGTCAGCAAATAATAATCTTGCATGGGTGTGGGGGGCCTGAAGATGCTTATACAAAAGATGCAGGAGTGTGACAACAGCGTCCTCCACACCTCTCCCTGCTCTATAGGTGAACTGGAAGGGAACACGATTCTTCCTCTGAAGTTTTCTTACACGCTGATGCACGCGCCGCTTTTCCACGTTTTCTCAAGCGGCGGGGCTTTCCAAAATTAGTCTTTGACCGGGCAAATAAGTCCTCACAAGAATCACATCTGTCCGAGCATTAGAAGAGTCGTACATAGACAAACAGGACCACTGTAATCCAAGTAGTTCCTCGCGTGTATAAGTGATTGTCAGTGAGAGTGAATGACTCCAGGTGAATATCGCCAACAACAATAAAACTAAGGTGTAGAAGATCTCCATCTCAGCAAAAAAAAAAAAAAAAAAACCTCATAAAAAGTTAAAACCACGGTTAAGAACAGAGTTAAAACAAAGTTAAAAACAAAAAGAAAAAGCCAGTAAACACCTGCTGCAGGTCGCCACAAGAGCAGCCCATCAGAGCCTCATGAGTGAAAAAAGTCTGCTACTAATAGTATGTAGCAGACTTTTTTCACTCATCAGTGATGCGCTGGCTCTGTCACATGTGAGTGTTTTTTTTGTTTTTTTTACCGTATTTCAATACATCATGTAATTTATTTCCTGCAGAAGATCCAACAGTCAATCATCCGACCAAAGAGACTTCTGTCATTCCTTCAGCTGCTTGGCAGGTGCAAAATATGACCACATGCGCAGCACAAGAAAGAGCAACACAACACAGTCGAAGAGCAGGAGTCCATCTGGATGTGATTACAATGCTCCTGTTGTTTCGGGATGATATGCATACATACCATAAAAAGTTACCCATTTATTCATTGCTGCTGGCTCCTGACTCATGAAGACTTGAGGCTTTCAGTTGTCTGTGTGAAAGCAGCTGAAGATGAAGAACAATTGATTGGTACAAATTAGAGATGGCACGATACCACTTTTTTATGTCTGATACCGATACCATAAATTTGGATATCTGCCGATACCGATATGAATCCGATATAGTGTGTTTTTTAATCAATAAAACGTTTTTTTAATATCTTGCTGCATTTTGTATAAGTTTATACTCAAGTTTAAATAAATAACAACACTAAAGCTATTCTGTTATACCTGTAGGTAAAAAATACACTACGCCCAAATATTTCATAGTTCAGCAACACTGATCAATCTAATAAACTTAAACCTACTCCATCCTCCCTATTCTGGTATTTTAAAGAGTACTTAGCAGAAATATTAAGCAACCTAACTAATAGGGTTGCAAACTCCGAGCAAAAAATAAAATAAAAATAGGGAACCACCCTCCACCTCATGATGCTTAATCGATGTAATCAAATTTAATTTGATGCAGGGGGGAAAATGCACAGAAATAAATTATTTTTCAAGAATAATTTAATAGATTCAACATCTTTCTTCAACAGAATTGCAGACTGCACAGATGGTATCTTCCCAAAGGAAAAGGTATATTAGACTTAACAGTTACTATATACAGTAATGGACTTCTCTATATTTTACATCGGATTAAAACTTTGGGTGTAAGAGTCAGATAATTATTTATTAAAAGCTAGACATTTTAAATGAGAATAAGAAAGAAAAAGTATGTCTTTGTGCCCCCCTTTTCCCTGTTCATGCCCTATCGGCCCCCCTGGCTAAACTTTGCTAGATCCGCCCCTGCACAGTTACCAGCCGTCAGCTACGTAGAAAAGGATCCTGGTGTAGAAAGTAATATTAAATAAATTCTAACAACAGCTTATCAAGCTTAATAGTGCTGCTGTTGTTCAGCCGCTGGTTTCCTCTTTCTGGTGAGAAGTTGGCCAAAAACAAAGAAGAGAGACTGACTCGCAACAGAAAAGCCGATCAGCTGATCATTAAGCAGTTTCACGATTGAAGTAGCAGCAGGAGAGAGAGAGAGGCCAGTCGCTCCATATATCTGTTGTTAAGCTTAACATGGGAACACTTACAGACATTCAGAGATGAACTTGCACACTTGCTTTACTTCTCTCTGGGATAACTTCCTCGGAGATGAAATGCTGGTTTGGGTAGCGAGGCTTACAAATACACCATCACGTGATGCATACTTCTACGGTTATGAGCCGAAGTTACGCCGCGTGGCAAGTTTTGTGGGGTGCTTTTTTTGATATTTAATGGATCGGATTACATTTTTTATTTCTCACCCGATATCTGATCCAGTAATTTGGGTCAGTATCGGACTGATACCGATACGTAATATCGGATCGGTCCATCTCGGCTAGTGACACTCGGCTAGTGGACAAAGTCAGCAAAGCAGAGAGAAGAACGAGCTGCAGAAAGCAGGCTGCAGCAGCCAACCAACCCACCACTACTGCTGACTGCGACATTACAGAAAAGGTTGAGAGTGATTTAAATGTAAGCATGGGTGAAGTATTGCTTCTTTCTTTCTTCCCTGGATTGCTGTAGTTGCAGGTTTACATCAGTTTCATTAAGGAATTAAGCACACATTGAACTCCAGGAAATCATAAATGAAAGTGTGGATATTACCTGTCCACAGATTCATGGTGACGTAACTGCTCTTTTAACTGTTTGGTGACTTTGCTTTGTTTGGCGATTGTAGAAATGGTTTACATGAGCTATAGCTGAGATTCAGAGGTTTCTGCAGCACTTATATTTCTGACCTCTTGTTATAACCGATTAAATGCGATCTCCTCCCTTTTGCCCCCATTTTTGGTGGTGTGGGTGCAAATGATCAGGCATGACATTCTCAAAATAAATCAGATAAGATACTGCAAATAATTATTTCTGGATTTGTGCGATTGAAATGAATTGAAAATGTGTATGCAATGATACAGTTTAAAGATTTGGCCTAAATAATTTTTCGAGTGAATGAGCCTAAACATGATGACCTAACCAGTGACACACACACACACACACACACACACACACACACACACACACACACACACACACACACACACACACACACACACACACACACACACACACACGTATGACTTTGCCGGTTTCAGCTGAAACAATTTCAGTGTTTCAAACCATGTTCCAGGATTTTTCCTTCACCATTTATGAGGTTTCAAGAAGAAGATAAACGACAGGTATGAATGTTTGAAAAAGTTATAGATGAAAAGATTCGATGAAAAATACTCAAAGGATAAATTCAATTGTTTATTGTTTTATGAATAAGTTGAAAAAGAAAAAGTTAAACAAGTAAATAACGAAACAAGGTAAAATGAAGTAAGAACGAAACGTTAACAAGTAAATAATGAAACAAGGTAAAATGAAGTAAGCACAAAACGTTAACAAGTAAATAATGAAACAAGGTAAAATGAAGTAAGAACAAAACGTTAACAAGTAAATAACGAAACAAGGTAAAATGAAGTAAGAACAAAACGTTAAGTAATATTGAAAGAAGGTAGAGGAGAGAAAACCCCAACAATCCCCTCTGAGCACGCACTAGGCGACAGTGGGGAGGAAAAATGCCTTTAAACGGGCAGAAACCTCCGGCAGAACCAGGCTCAGGAGGGACAGTCAACTGCCGGGACTGGTTGGGGAGGTGAACAGAGGTGGAGCACGACGAGGCTACACCAGGTGAGGAAGCAGTAGAGTTCCTCCTCCAGGGCCAGCGGAAGCGTTTGTTCTTCTTTTTCATGCAGTTTTCTACAAGAGCTTTTTTTTTCCAGGATGAGGGTTCTCAACTCATCGATGGTTTCTTTGTTTTGTTTCTCAAGCTTCTTGCACGTTTTCTCCACCGCTTCCAATGTTGCTTGTTTTCTTCAAGCTTTTCCCTGAGCTCTTTGGATGTTTCCTCCTGCATTATCTTGTCCTTGTGCATGTCTTGCGTTTCTCTGTTGTACTTCTTTGTACATGTCTTGTAGCTCCTCATTTCTTCTGTGGATATCTTGGAGCGTACGCTGCAGGTCGTCATGTATGTTGTTCTCGTTCTTGCTTTTGCGCCTGCATTTCAGTGTGTTTGCGCTTCAAGTTGTGTATTCCAACAATATCCCCTTAGTGAGCTCGGAGTTGTTTCTCGCCATTTGCTCCATCCTTTTTCTGCATGTGCGAGCATTGTTTGTCCAGTTTTTCTTTTTCCCCTTCTAGTTGCTTTTTCTCTCGAAGAAGGTTTTTATTTTGGCGCAGAGTATCATCCACCTTCTCTTTCAGCATTGTGTATTTTTCCTCCGTGACTTTCAGTTTGTGCTCCATGTCTCTTTGCTTTTTCTCCTGTTCTTCCTTCTGTTGGAGGAGTTCTTTATTTTTTTTCACAGCTTCATCGAAGTTTGTTTGGAGCAGCCGATTCCTTTGGTCCATATATTGGCAGATCCCATTCTGTCTTCTCAACGTAGCTTTGCTGTCCTTTAAGCTGGTTGGACATCTCCTTTAGTTCCGCGCTCTTTTGCTTGTTTTCCTTAATTAGGAAGACAATCTGCTCTCGGGCTTGTCCAAACTTGATTCCCCAACCCTCATTAATAATATTTATGTCGGGCTGGCGTTTTTGTCTTTCTTCCAGGTTTTATTTTCACTTCCATCTGTCTACACTTCTCCTCCAGTTGAAGTTTCTCATCTTCAATCTGTTGAATTTTATTCTGGAGATGGTAGTTTTCCTTCCTACTGTCATGTAATGCCCTTTGGACGGCTAAGAGGTCATTTGGCTGGCCACGACAGGAAGGAGAAGCGGCGTAATCTTTTTGCCTTGGTTGGTGTCTTGTAGGATACATGTTGAAGGTTGTACACGACAACTCTGAAAAGGTTTCCAAAAGTTTCTGTGGTGAACGCGTGAAGGCTGCAAACACAAATGCTGCGAAGACACGAACTAACAAACTGCTGTTTCTCACCCCTGTTTAAGGAAAAACTTCAAAGGATCGAAGTGTAGTGACATCATAACTCCGTGAGCCAATGAGATTGTCATGTGACATTTTGGAATGGGGATATTTTGTTTTTAACCGTTTCAAATTTAACTTAATATTTGACTGTTTCTTAACTGACCTGTTAGCTGATTAAGAAATGAATTGAAACGAGCATCACTAACGTTATATAACAGACAACAGAAAAAAAACAGTTTTTTTCTAAGTAAATAGAGGTATAATACATTTTTTAAATTTTTTTTTAAAAAATTATCCTACTTTTTATAAGAGGGAACATTATTTAAAGAATATGTATTTAATTGGGAAAACTCTCTATTCATCTAAAGGCTATAACAAAAAGGTGAGCTTCCTGCTCAAAAAATGAAATGACCAAAATAAATGGAGCATTTCTCTGCAATTACAAACTCTGTGTAAACAATCTTGGTTCAAATAAGGCTAATGCTTGTGAGAATGTCATCACAGGTGTAAATATTACTGCAGATGTTACTATGTCAAAGTCTCACAACTGTCTTATGTTTATTTATGTAGGCAAGACCTACTTTTCACTTTTTTTGCTTTGCTATATGTTCTTGAGTGTATTAGTTTGCCAGCAGCACGAAACATGTACTAGTGTCAATAATACTCGTACGGTGGATTAGAAAACCTGCTCACAAGTTGAATAAACACCCAGGATTGTTGCACTAATTTTCATTCAAACCAATATTTGAGTCAAAATGAGAAAGTTGTTTGTGCTGTCTGATGAAGAAGAAGCAAATAAAGTGCAGTTTTGATGTAGATGATGCTGTATACAAACTAGAAGAGGAAGATAGTAGGATCTCTGTATCATGCTTTGTCACTTTGATACCATGTAATTCTTTCTATTTCCACCAGGGGGTGTTCTCAGAGGTGGTAGGTGGTAAAAGAAGAGGTCCGCAGGAAGATGGCGAAGAGCGACCAAAGACCAAGAAAAAGAGGCAGTCAGGCAAAGATGAAGAGTATTATATCCCTTACAGACCTAAAGACTTTGACTCTGAGAGAGGGTGAGGCATTAAACTGTTGCATCTGTTTCTTTAAAAAAATGTGAATGGCTTTGTGTTTTATGCTGTTTTGTCCTGTGTTATGCGTCGACAGGTTGAGTCTCGGTGGAGAGGGCAGTGCTTTTGAACAGCAGGCCTCTTCAGCTGTCCTTGATCTCATGGGAGATGAAGGCGATCGCCTTAACCAGCAGAAGAAAATGATGAAATGGTACAAATTTCCCTATGTTTGACTCAGAATCCACCAAATGGTCATTTCAAACTATAATTTAAAGTCTTTTTTCCCCCCTTCTTTTTTAGGGACCGTAAGAGGAAGCGTTTTGTGAGAGAAACGGGAAAAGAAGACCAGAAGAAGAAGATCAAAACAGACAGCGGTCAGGTTATCAGTAACAAGAAGAACAGGAAGAACTTGTATCCTTCCAACAAAAAGCTTCTCTGTGTGCTGCTCTCAATGACCCTCTTCTCTACTCCTATGACAATATTAAGCTGTACTGTGAAGATGTTGTATCACTTGACAACATGTCAGTTATGAGGAGTGGAAGAAAAAATACAAGATTGATGATACAGGATCTGGATCGGATGGAGAAACAGGCGGAGGAGGCAGGAAGCCAGCAAGAGGTAGGAAGGCATCAAAATGAATAGCACAAACATGTCTGCCTGTTAAATATAGACCATCAGCCACCATGTTTTAACTCAACTCTAAAGGTAAATACTTCAAGTCCCTCTTCCAGCCTTGCGAGCTATAACCTCCAACCTCTTTGTTGTGTCGTGCCTCTCCCAGGTCGTGGCCGTGGCCGACGAGGTCCAAACGTACAGAGCTCCGGTGACCACAAAGCACGCTCGGAGCTGAAAACAAAGGATCAGATCATGAAGCAGCGCAAGAAAAAGCAGAAGCACCAGTTCCTGCAGGGCGGGGGGATGAGGAAGCTCCGCTCCAAGAACAAAAAGTGGCTCGGAGAAGTTAAAAAGTCAGGTTTTGGAAGGGGTGGCCATAAGAAAGGCAAGCTGAGGAAGAAACTGTGAGGAGGACAGAGGGTTGATGGTGTGGAGGACATCACGAGGAACTGGGTGATAAGCGTCAGAATCATCTGAGAACATCACCAAAGATTTTCCTGGTGCTTTGTGTGACTGTAGATTAAGGAGAAAATGATTTGTGCATCTTTACACTGCAGAAATGCACGTCACTTCTTCCTTGATGGCCTGCTGAACTCTGCGTTTGCCACAGAGTTATGTTTAATTATGATCCACTAACCTGGATTTACTACTTGTAAGCATGTTGGCAGTCTAATAAAAGTGTTTTGGAGTACTGAAATATGTCTTATCAAAATGGTAAAATACAGATATTAAATATTGTGTGCTTAATTTGCAGTTAGTTTCAAAAATCGTCTCGCCTCTTTTCTTAAAATAAGAGGTGCTCTATAAAAATGACATTAAATTCTGTAAACATGCTCTATTTGCAATTATTCATCATTACTGTTGTCCAAGTGCTCTCATTTCAAAGTTGAAAGCGAGCATCGGAACGGGCAAGAAAGGCGACTTTTAATTGACTTTGAATGTGTTGTGGTTACTGATATCAGATGGGCTGGGTTGAGAAACTGGCTTAGAATTCCTCTTGCCTTCAGCATGGCCACGCCCCTCTAACTTCTGCAATCAACAAGGCATTTTTGCCCAGGGAAATGTTTATTTCGCTTTTCAGTTTGGACTGTTCTCTGTAAATTCCTGAGAAAATTTGAGAAGATCAGGAGTGTCTGAAAAACTTAAAACAGCCCATCTGTCACCAACAGCAATGCTGCCTTCAAAGTCACTTAAATCACCTTTTTTTTTTCTGGCATGTGATTGGCTGATTAGATATTTGCATTCAGAAGCAGCTGAATAGGTTAGTGGATAGTGGGTCTGTATTGTGTTATTGTATATTGTTTTTTTCAGTTATTGCTCTGGTATAGAAGTTTTTTTTTTCTTTAAGTAATTTAGTAATTCTAACATCTCCGCTTATGTGAAGTGTAGACCTAATAGTAAACATCATTTACATGTCCAGTTTTCAAATATTTTAATCTTGTCT
>NW_024386780.1:0-8146 GCF_900408965.1 Simochromis diagramma
ACCGCATCGGTCCCAAGAGGTCCAACAACAACCAACCCAGGGGAATCATCATTCAGTTTACATCCAGGATCTACCGCGATGCTGTCTGGCGCGCTGCTAAGAAGTCCACCTACCTGAAAGGTAACAACCTAAAGCTGGCTGAGGATCTGTCCCCTGACGACCGCGCCCGAAGAAACAGACTCTGGCCGTCTGTGGAAGCTGCGCGCAAAGAAAACAAGCTGGCGTTCTTCGTAGGAGGTCGTGCGTTCGTGGAGGGAAAAGAGATTTTTCCAGCCCTATAATTTGATCCAAGGTTTTTGAGGTGAAAACTGAAGTATCTTAAGATTAACTTGGTTTCACTGCCGTTCTTTTTTTGTTTGTTTGTTTTTGTTGTTGGACTCATAAAACGATCAGAGTTAAACTGATGCAGTTTATTTGTTATAAGTTTATTGGTCTTCAGTTTGGCTGCAATATTTTTACTGAAAATGTTATGAGCAAGCTGGATAAGCTTCTTTTTATTTTTTTTATTTTATTCTTTTTTGAATAATTAGTTATTTAAATGGAGCAAGAAAATTTCTATTAAGCTCCCTTTCAATGCTCATTGTGAAGCGTTTATTTATTTTATTTATTTATTTATTTATTTTTACCACATTGGTTTTATTGTTTTAGGCTATTGTATTCCTATTATTATTCAAGTTCACAATTCCTTACTCAGGGGTTGCAGTTCTCATCTTATATAGGACTCTCTTAAGTGACCAGGTTCCCAATTCAACTGTTCTTCATTTACTTGGTCTAAGCTTTTTCTTATTTGTCACTTTTAATTTTGTTACTATCATTATGTCTCTGTCTGTTATTTCTTTAAATGCAAGAGGTTTAAGAAACAATGTTAAACGTAAGGCCTTTTTTTGTTTTGCAAGCAGTTCAATTCAGATTTCTGTTTTATACAAGAGTCTCACTCAACAGAACAAGAAAAAACATTTTGGAGATCGCAATGGGGAGATGATCTGTGGATGTCCCATGGTACAGAGCATGCTGCTGGTGTCTGCATACTTAAAGGAAGATTTAATGGTAAAATCTTGAATTCTGACATAGATAAAGATGGTCATTACATTTTTCTAATAGTTGAGGCTGCACACTCTATCTATATTTTAGTCAATGTGTATGGTTTTAACTGTCAGAGGGAGAATAAACTATATTTTGATAGGTTGGAGGAGCGCCTACTGCGCTGGTTATCTAAATATCCCAATTCTTTTTTATTTTTGGTGGAGACTTTAATACAGTGTTTAACAGCTATTTGGACAGATGGCCTTCTAGAAGTTCAGACTCTAACTCATTCATAAGACTGTTTGCACAAAGATTCAACTTAGTCGATTCTTGGAGGGATTCTCATTCGTCTCAGATAGCTTATACATGGTGTAATAAGACTCAAACCAGACACTCACGTATTGATTTTTGGCTTATCTCAAAAGATTTAGAAAAAGTTAAAACGGATATTTATCCTACACCACTCTCAGACCACAAATGGTTAGCTTATGGATCCCGTTGTCATCCTCCCTAATCACTAAAACCTCTTACTGGAAGTTAAATAGTACCATTCTTGAGCATAAAGAAGTGATTTGTGAAGTTCAGAGATTCATTAAACTTTATTGGAGTAAAGCTCTCACAAAATACATTTTGTAGTAACTGGGAACTTTTGAAATATGAAATTGGAAAATTCTTTAGAAAATATAGCAGTGATTTAGCAAAAAAAAGAAGATCTGATGAGACGCAAGTGATACAAAAGATCACATGCCTTACTTCCAAACCAATAGACACCCTCAGTGAATCTGATAAGATAGAACTGGTTGACCTGCAGCACAGGTTAGATGAGCATAGCAAATAGCACATAGCAAAATATTGTTCAAACTTTTATTGCAAACTTTATTCTTCTAGTTATTGCCCTGAAGCTTGTCTGACTTTTTTAAATTCTTTAGACAAAATTACTCAGCTGAATGAGGAGGATAGTCAGCTTTGCGACAGATCAATTTCTTTGATTGAGGTTGCAGATGCTATAAAACATCTAAAGATTAACAAATCACCTGGAACTGACGGCCTTACTGCCGAGTTTTACAAACAGTTCACTGACAGTTTAGCCCCGTTTCTTTTAGAAGTTTTTAAGGAAAGTATGGATAGAGGTGCACTCCCTCCCACTTTATGTCAAGGTTTGATCACCCTCATTCCAAAACCAGGAAAGGATCCTTTGCTCTTAGACAATTGGCGACCAATCTCTTTACTGAATAATGATTATAAGATATTGGCACAAATTCTGGCTAATAGAATGAAACCTGTATTAGATCAAGTTATTGATGAGAGTCAGTCTGGTTTCATGCAGAATCGTCATATCTCAAACAACATAAGATTAATTTTAGACATAATAGATTACCCAGAACTTGTACAGGGTGATAGTCTTATTCTTTTTTTAGATTTCTACAAGGCGTTCGACTCCTTAGAGCATGAGTTTATTTTTACTGCTTTAAATAAATTTGGGTTTGGTCAGTCCTTCTGTAATGCCGTTCGGACACTGTATTCCAATAGTAACAGCTCCATAAAGCTTGCCACTGGTATTTCCCCAAGATTCTCTCTAAAGCGTGGAGTGAGGCAGGGTTGCCCCCTATCCGTATATTTATTCCTTCTTTCTGTGCAACTCCTTAATTCACACATTAAACTCAGTTCTTTAAAAGGCCTGGTCATTGCTAACAGAGAAATACTCATAAGTCAGCTGGCAGACGATACAGCTCTCTTCCTCAGAGACTCCTCGCAAGTTTCAGTGGCCATTAACAACATACAGCCATTCTCTAAAGCCTCCGGACTTTCACTCAACCTGCATAAATGTGAACTTTTGCCAGTTAAAAGTTGTTTAGCAACTTCAATTCATGGAATACCTGTAAGAAACTCTGTAAGATACCTTGGAATTCAAATAATAAAAATGAGCAATCCAGATGCTCCACAAACTTCATTCCTATTATAGATAAATCCCAAAAATCTTTAATCATTGGCTACAGCGAGACCTGTCATTGAAGGGTAGAGTTCTGCTATCGAAGGCTGAAGGTATCTCCCGTCTAACCTATGCTGCCCAGTCACTACATGTTGATAATACAACCTGTAAGTCAATTAACAAATTATTATACAATTTTTATGGAAAAATAAAACTCACTACTTGCGTAAATCAGTAGCTTTAAATTCATATGATAAAGGAGGTATAAATTTTATTGATTTCGGTGCTCTTAACAACACCTTTAAAATAAACTGGATTAAAAAGTATTTAAGAAATCCCACTTCTATCTGGAACTTTATCTCACATCATGTGTTCTCTAATTTAGACGGCCTTAACTTCCTACTCTGCAATTACAGTATTCCAAAAATACCACTGAAACTTTCTCACTTTCATCAACAAATTCTTTTGGCATGGGCGCTGATTTACAAACACAATTTCTCTCCACAAAACTGTTTTACTTGGAATAACTGCAATATTATTTATAAAATAAAACTCTTTTTTTAAATAACTGGTTTAATAATGGAATAATCTTGGTTAGTCAGTTATATAGAGAAGATGGACTCTTTTATAATTACTCTGAGTTCCTCAGGAGATACAATGTACCGATAACGCCTAAAGAATTCTCAATAGTGTTCGATGCCATCCCATCTGGTCTGTCCATGTTACACAGATGCTCCCACAGTGCTCCACTACAGGTCACTCCCCCGGATGTGTTACATTCTTCTCTTGGCAATGTTTGCTTTTCCTCTCATAAGTCTATAAATACCAAAATAAGATCTCTCTTTCAGGATGCAATGGTCTCTGTTCCATCAGCCATATTTTATTGGGCCAATTTTGTAACAGATATTGAATGGAAAAAAGTTTGGACTTTACCACAAAGGTTTTTCTTAACAAACAAAATTAAAGAGATTTCCTTTAAGTTGATTCATAAGTTTTACCCTACCAAACAATATTTGTCCAAATTTATGGCTGAAATAAATGTAAATTGTACCTTCTGTCAAGAGCAACCTGAAACAGTTTCTCATCTGTTTTGGTCATGTAAATTTACGTGTAAATTCTGGAAGGATTTCCACAAGTTTATTACTGACTCTGTTCTCCCTAATCTTCAACTATACTATAAGGATGTTATCTTTGGCTATTATAATTTTAAAGACAAGGACAATGATGCTTTCTTCTTTATAAATTTGGTTTTATTTTTGGCAAAATTTCATATACACAAAAGCAAAGTCCTCGGCAGAAAGCCTGAACTTCTTGTATTAAAAATGGAACTTGCACAATATACAGTGGGGCAAAAAAGTATTTAGTCAGCCACCGATTGTGCAAGTTCCCCCACCTAAAATGATGACAGAGGTCAGTAATTTGCACCAGAGGTACACTTCAACTGTGAGAGACAGAATGTGAAAAAAAATCCATGAATCCACATGGTAGGATTTGTAAAGAATTTATTCGTAAATCAGGGTGGAAAATAAGTATTTGGTCAATAACAAAAATACAACTCAATACTTTGTAACATAACCTTTGTTGGCAATAACAGAGGTCAAACGTTTACTATAGGTCTTTACCAGGTTTGCACACACAGTAGCTGGTATTTTGGCCCATTCCTCCATGCAGATCTTCTCGAGAGCAGTGATGTTTTGGGGCTGTCGCCGAGCAACACGGACTTTCAACTCCCGCCACAGATTTTCTATGGGGTTGAGGTCTGGAGACTGGCTAGGCCACTCCAGGACTTTCAAATGCTTCTTACGGAGCCACTCCTTTGTTGCCCGGGCGGTGTGTTTTGGATCATTGTCATGTTGGAAGACCCAGCCTCGTTTCATCTTCAAAGTTCTCACTGATGGAAGGAGGTTTTGGCTCAAAATCTCACGATACATGGCCCCATTCATTCCGTCCTTAACACGGATCAGTCGTCCTGTCCCCTTGGCAGAAAAACAGCCCCATAGCATGATGTTTCCACCCCCATACTTCACAGTAGGTATGGTGTTCTTGGGATGCAACTCAGTATTCTTCGTCCTCCAAACACGACGAGTTGAGTTTATACCAAAAAGTTCTACTTTGGTTTCATCTGACCACATGACATTCTCCCAATCCTCTGCTGTATCATCCATGTGCTCTCTGGCAAACTTCAGACGGGCCTGGACATGCACTGGCTTCAGCAGCGGAACACGTCTGGCACTGCGGGATTTGATTCCCTGCCGTTGTAGTGTGTTACTGATGGTGACCTTTGTTACTTTGGTCCCAGCTCTCTGCAGGTCATTCACCAGGTCCCCCCGTGTGGTTCTGGGATCTTTGCTCACCGTTCTCATGATCATTTTGACCCCACGGGATGAGATCTTGCGTGGAGCCCCAGATCGAGGGAGATTATCAGTGGTCTTGTATGTCTTCCATTTTCTGATGATTGCTCCCACAGTTGATTTTTTCACACCAAGCTGCTTGCCTATTGTAGATTCACTCTTCCCAGTCTGGTGCAGGTCTACAATACTTTTCCTGGTGTCCTTCGAAAGCTCTTTGGTCTTGGCCATGGCGGAGTTTGGAGTCTGACTGTTTGAGGCTGTGGACAGGTGTCTTTTATACAGATGATGAGTTCAAACAGGTGCCATTCATACAGGTAACGAGTGGGGGACAGAAAAGCTTCTTACAGAAGACGTTACAGGTCTGTGAGAGCCAGAGATTTTCCTTGTTTGAGGTGACCAAATACTTATTTTCCACCCTGATTTACGAATAAATTCTTTACAAATCCTACCATGTGGATTCATGGATTTTTTTTTCACATTCTGTCTCTCACAGTTGAAGTGTACCTCTGGTGCAAATTACTGACCTCTGTCATCATTTTAAGTGGGGGAACTTGCACAATCGGTGGCTGACTAAATACTTTTTTGCCCCACTGTATATGGACAATCTCCTCATCAAAAAACACTAAGGCTCTCAAGACTGTTAACATCTATAACCGATTGAAACTGCTAACTTGATTTTGGCTCTTGCAAACTTTTGTTTATTTATGTTCCCCTTAATTTATTTTATTTTTTGTACTCACTTTTGTCTCACTGTCCTTGTCACTCTTTCTGTTCCTCATTGTACTACCACAATGTCATCTTTTATGTGATCCCTGTTTTACTTGACTGTATGTTTAAAATGTGATAAATAAAGTTTAAAAAAATTAAATAAAAAATCGTGACTCTTCGACTAATCGTGGCAGCTCTAATTACAGATATCATCTTTCACTTGTGTATTTTAATGTGTTTCAGAACAATATTTCTGTTGTGCAGACTTACGGTTGGTAAACAGCAAATATCCAAGTCATTCAAAATAACATCTGTCATGTAGCTCCTGACTCCCTAAGAGTCAAAAGCTTTACAGTATTTTTTGAAGACATACAAACGTTTATTTTCAAACTAATAACTGAGTTACAGGGTCAAAAATAAAAAATTAACCGTCAGTATTTTGGTTGTTCTTTTTGACAAATTCCTGTTAAATGTATTGGACCCTCTGTTTTTAGGTTTTTTTTTTTCATCTTGACTTCATTGGAAATGCTAGCAAGAAGTCAGTTCAACAGATGTAACTTATAGTGAGATTGGAGGCGGTGCAGTATTAATATCAGAATCCCTTAGTTTTGATTATTAATCTCTGGCTGACCCCATATTGCGTTTTTTCATCTTAAAATGATGCACAGTCTTTATGTGAAATGCACTGTCTTCTTGATATTTATCAACCCATCAGTTTGTATTTCTGTGTTAATAAAGTTCCAACTTTTGTATTGTAACATTTTTGTGTTTTTCTTTCTTTAGTTTTTCAGACAACTCAAACTTTTAAACACTTGTAATGAGCTGAGTGTGTGTGTGTGTGTGTGTGTGTGTGTGTGTGTGTGTGTGCGTGTTAAGAAGTACCACTTTTAACAACTTCATTAATATTGTTTTGTATCATAGTAATAAAGGTTAGTTTTAATGTCTGTATCCCCTCCTTATTTAATCTGAGATGTTCTTTTCTAAAAACCTCAGGATTGTGCAAGTACTTGGTGAGTTTAGAAGGTAAGTGAAACACTAAACAGAAAAGAAAAGAGACAGAGATGTGTGTTTTCTGTTAATACCATAATTGCAGTCATCTTAAACAAACACTTGACATTTCTTTGGCACGATTGCTTTTTCACTGATTTGAAACTTTAATGTGTGGTACAACAATTCTTCTAGTTAAATAAAAAAAATACATTGTGTCAAGTTCCCTGGTTAAATGGGCTGTCTGTGTAAAAAGCATAAATGGCTGTTTGTCTTGGTGTATTGGTCTTTTGCCAGCATGGCAAACTAGATCAATCTGCTGGGACATCTGATTTGAGGACAATCACTTGCTTTTCCAAAGGACACTGACAACCAGACATTAGATGCCACAGCCCTGGCTCACGGTATCCCCCCACTCTCCCCCCCATGCATGTGGTGGGCCTTCTGTAGAAAGAGAGCAGCTTAATGAAGGTGACAAGGTGAAAACAGGATGATTGATGTGCCGGTACTGTGAGGGCATGTATAACACCCCTACCCAAGTGTTGAATATAAGGAGGCTTTGAAGAATCTACAATAATTGTGTGTTGTTTGTACATGAATCACAATGTGTTACTTCAGAGGTGTGATGTTTTCAGGGTTTTTAAATAAAAATCAGCTTTCTTTTTAATTGCTATTAACTGACAGTCAGATAACCAGCTTTTAAAAACATATTCATAAACACTTTGCAGTCAACAAAATTTGCACAGAGGTTATAGATGAAATAAAAGTATCACGTGTGTTCTAGGTGTGTTTATAACTCTGTTATTGTACATATTCTGTGTTATACATCATAATCATTCCAGTCTTTTTTTTACTGTTTTAATCTTTATAAAACTGTTATTTATTTATTTATTTTGTGATTTCTGCTGTCCTATTGGTCTGGTCTCTCTTGAAAATCTGAGAATGTGATATTCATAATAAAAGAATTTAAGTTTACTGCCAAAAAATGATTGCACTTCATAACAGAAATGTGCTAACTGGCTTGAAATAGATTGAAACTGTTATGAGATTGCTTCAGGGAGCAGACATGACACCGTCTTTTAGGTTTCGCCATCACTTTGTATTATGCGCACAACACCACCCTCCTCTGGCTTCCACATGAACTGCA
>NW_024386781.1:0-70999 GCF_900408965.1 Simochromis diagramma
AAATGTTTCTCTGGTGGCTCAGATCCAGCCTGCAGTCGCACTGATTTCCTGCTAGGTATGCAGCCACTCTTTCCTTGTTCAGTTATTTCAGTTCTTTCAGAGCCTTTGCCATTTCAGGAGGGAGTTCTTCCTTTCCACCATCAGCAAGTGCTGGTCTGATGGTTGGCTCTCTCTCTAATATTGTGGAGTGTTAACTTACACTGTTAAACAATTTGAGATGACTGTTGTTGTCTGCAATTTTCACTTATAAACAAGTTAAATTAAATTTAATGGCTGGAAATGGATAGATGTTATTGTATCTGACCAACAGAAAATCACTGTTCACATATGGATTGTTGTTGTGTGTGTCTGCAGTCTTTCAGGCTGTCTGATCACAAAAGAAGGCTGTACTTCTCTGGCCTCAGCTCTGAGCTCCAACCCCTCCCATCTGAGAGAGCTGGACCTGAGATACAATCATCCAGGTGAATCAGGAATAAAGCTGCTGTCAGCTGGATTGAAGGATCCAGGCTGGACACTGGACACTCTCAGGTATGGAGAGAATGTCTGATAGAGGAGGAAGAACTGGAAACATTTCCTGTATCCTTCACTCACTTCCTGTTTGTTTCCAGCAGGTGAGACATGAACAGTCACACATGCAAGACAGACACACTAGTCTAGCCCGGATAGTACATGGATATTTATCTCCAAGGAGTGTGTTTGCAGGAACATTAATGATAACTCATAAATCATGTTGAGAATTTAATTAAAATTAAAACTACAGTTAGGTCCATAAATATTTTGACAGAGACAACATTTTTAAATTTTGGTTACTACAGGGAATTTTAAATAAAAAAAACTGACATGTAGTTGAAGTTCAGACTTTCAGCTTGTGCTCAGTAGGTTGAACAAAAAGATAAAAATGTGAGGAACTAAAGCATTTTCTTAACAAAATCACTTAATTTCTGGGGCGCTTAAGTAATTGCACGAATTAACCCTCTGGGATCGCCGGACGCGCCGGCGCATCAAAATCACATTACCAATTTAAGATGACACAGCTACAAAATGCATCGAGTCAAAGTCTCCATTTCAACTTGGGGTTAAAAGTGGGGACTTCAAACTACATACCACTTTTAGAATTGTGTCGATGGGCCACGTAAAACCAGAGTTATGATAAGAAATACACATGATATTTTTTTTCTGAAAAAAACAGTGGTGTTTACAGCGGGAAGAATGGTAAAAACGGTGTTTTCTACAGACAGCACTAGCAAACACTCTCCGTTTGTGAGTGAAAAAAGAAAAAAACACCCCTTCCCTATTGGTGTTAGAGTTTACCATGTTAGCCAATCGCAAAAATGATATAGCAACATGTGACATTTGGTTGTTTAGGGAGAAGGGGGAGTTTTTAGGAGCAACACCCGCGACGGAAAGCGGGCGAGCGAAAGAAAGAGAGAGAGAGAGAGTTTTCATATGTGAGACATTAGTGACGTTTAGCGTGTTTGGAGGCTGTAGTTAGTGTGTTGTGTAGTTATTGTTTTGTTTTGTTTGTCAGTTATACTGCTGAATGTCACATTTGCTCCAAAAAAAATCCGTCAAAGGCAGATTCCAGTGTAAACGCTGTTCCCACATGGAAAACTTTCAGGTGTTCTTCGATGCAGAACACCTGACTGTCTAGCATACTCCCTACAGTTGAAAATTACTTTCCCCTTTCTTTCTTTTCCTCTTATTTATTTCTTTTTGTCTACTTAGTTAGTTTATTTAGTTTATACTTCTTCTGTTGTCGAGAAATTTTTATCCATGTTTGGACTAGAAACTCTTTGTAAAACTACTGAAATGACCACGACGCCACACTGCCCCTTTGTCTATAGCCGGGACCTGCTGCTGGGACTAAGACAGCATAGCCATGCCGGTGTTCAGCATGAGACCTCCGCGTTGATCAAGAGGATCAACTGCGGCTGCAGAGCCGGGAAAACACGAAGACTGAGGAGGAAAAGATTCCGTCCTGCTCTCCCATCAGTAGTGACCTGCAATGTCAGATTGCTGATTAATAAAATGGAAGAGATCGCAACGCTAACAAGGACAGAGAAAGTTTTCTGAGAATGCAGTGTTATATGTTTCACGCAGACATGGCTGCACAAAAACATCCCGGACCAGGTGGTGGATATAAACAGATTTACATGTGTGAGAGCAGTCAGGGACCCAGGCAGCAGCGAGAAGAATAGGGGAGGAGGATTCAGTCTTTATGTTAACAACCGATAAAGAGCCGGCTCTCGTCGTTCACGTCAAAGAGCCGGCTCTAAGAGCCATTTCATTCGCGAACGACCCATCACTAGTGGCGTGAATACGAGGTAGGTGTTTTGAGCCATCTATTTTCGGTTGCTACAGACATGACTGGGGGACAGGACAGGGAGAAAGAAAGAGAGGGAGAGAAAGAAAGAAAAACAGAGGGAGAAGAGACGGAGAAAAAAAATAGAAGAGAAAACAAACAAAAAACAGCAACATAATAAATACATCACTATCACAATAAACTAGCTAGCAGTAGATAACAGTAGATACTAAATATTACATGTTATTGTGCAGCACACAAGATAGACAGCGCATAATGTGTTTTGAGGCAGCAGCAGAAAGCTGTAGTCCACGTCTGTGAACACCCGTGTGTACACCTGTGTGCACACCTGTGTGGATCAGCATGCTTGCATTCCAAAGGTTTCTCCATGTAACGATCTGCTAGGGAGTGTGGGGAGCCATAGCCCCGTCCCCCAGGGCATGAAGCAGGTACGGAGGAGATCCGGGCCCCAGACATCCAGAGGCCCCAGAGTACGAGGACCCGAGGTGGACCACCAAAGTGGGGGAACCGTGCCACCCTCCTGGGAAGAGCTGAGTAGAGCCCCAAACGACAGGTCACCCAGCAGCCATGGAGCAGAGGCCAGACAGGGTTGCAGTGGCGTGCCCGCGGGCTCTGCCGGCAGCCAGCTGTGCCAGAGAGCTTCAGGCCCAGAGGCCAGAGGCCTGAGGGCACCCCACCCCCGGAAGGGGCCCAGCCGGGCCACAGGTGCCAGGCCCCGCCAATCGGCCACCAGGAGTGAGCCGGTACATACATGAGCGCCCAGCCCCAGTCGACAAGAACCACAAACACTCCAACATCTGAGGGATTCAGCCACTGGCAGGGACTGTGGTGAGGGGGAGATAGGCCTCCGTACTTTAGAGGGCCTGAGATGTACCCAGAGAGGTTGAGTCTAAGACCCAACCTGACATATAGACACAGACGAACAGGCACACGCGGACACAGACGTGCATTCCTACCCCATATACACAACGAAATACTCGGCACTCACCCAACGTGGAGACAGACACTGTACAGACAATCACACTCCCCAAGCATACTCTATATCCCGGGTCCAGGTATCCCCACCCCCAGAGGGGCAAGCCGCACCTAGACCCAGGAGATGTAACCCTTCTCTCTGGGGTGGAGGCAAGTGGACCTCCTCCTTATCTGCAGTAGCAGGCCCCGCATCCCAGACCCCAATCTGATGGCCAGCACCTCCTCCCAGCCCCCCAGCCCTGACGGCTAACAGAACCGGGGTGAGTGAAGACCTCAAACCTCCCTACGCCCGCTCATATGTAGTGTTGCTGTGTGGTGTTCTAAAGTGCATTTAAAACACAGGAGAGGATGGTTCCTGCTTCCTCTCAGAGAGCAGCTCCTCCCGAAAACCCTCAGTGTCTATATGCATTTAAAATTGAGGGTAGGGCACCAGCGCCAGAGGTGGGTTGGAATACACCGACCATCCTCTGGATGCTGTAAAACGTGCCCACCCCCAAGGCCCTATATGTATGTGTTAGTGTGAGTGTGTATGTGGGGAGTGTGAGTAATGTGGATGTCTAGGTTGCAGAATAAAATTGAGGCACAGGCGGCCAGAAGGGGACAGAGGGGGAGTGCCTCCCCTGCACCCTGGTGACATACCTGCACCCCAAACCCTGCGTGTGTGGGTGGGTGTGGTAGAGTGGGCAGAGGGAGGTAGCTGAGGATGGGAAGGGAAGAAAGGGAGGGGCAAGCGGCACCGCCCAGCCCCACAGCGTCCGGGGCAGCCCACTCGACTCCACCGCAGAGAAAACTGCACCCACCCCATCATCCAATCATCTCCCAAACTACACAAGACAATAGACACCCCCAGGTTGAGTTCATTCTCTACCTCTCCTATATCTCTCCCCCACCTGCAGAGTGAGAGCTCCTGTAGAGAGGAGACCACCTGCAAAGATATAACAGCCTCCCCACCAGTTAGGTTTAAAACCATCTAGAGATGAACTGAGGGTGGCTGTAGCTCAGGTGGCAGAGCAGGTCAGCCACTAATCAGAAAGTCAGTGGTTCGATCCCAGGCTGCCTCCTGGCTGCATGCCAGATACTAACCCCATGTTTGCCTACTGGTGGTGGTCAGAGAGCCCGGTGGCGCCAGTGTCCGGCAGCCTCGCCTCTGTCAGTGCGCCCCAGGGCAGCTGTGGCTACAATGTAGCTTGCTATCGTGAATGTGTGTGTGAATGGGTGAATGACTGAATGTAGTGTAAAGCGCTTTGGGGTCCTTAAGGACTAGAAAAACGCTATACAAATGCAGGCCATTTACCATTTGTTGGCTAAAAAGTAGTGATTAAAGTTAGGCAGATCTAATCCTCCTTTAGTGTAGTGTTTTTAAGCTGATACGTGGGGGTTTATCTTTCCAAAGGAATTTAGAAATATACGAGTCTAGAGATCTGAACCAATCTTGTGATGGCTTATTTGGGATCATTGAAAATAAATAGTTTATTTTTGGCAAGACCATCATTTTTATAGCGGCGACCCTTCCCATGAGTGATATGGGTAAAGATTTCCATCTAGCCAGATCGCCTTCTACTGTCTTTAAAAGTGGGATGTGGTTTAATTTAGTTAATTCTGAAAGCTTAGGAGAGACATTAATACCTAAATATTTTATATTTCCAGATTGCAGTGGGGAAGGAGAAGAATTATGGAATGACCAGTTAATTGAATAATCTGAGACTCTTGAGAAAGAATTTATCAATGCAATCACCCCAGAGAGATTGGTTTGTGAGTTTTGGAGAAAAAGTAACACATCATCTGTATAAAGGCTGATTTTATGTTCTACATTCTTACATTTTATGCCCTTAATTGTTGTAGCCTGTCTATTTTTAACCAGTTTATGAAAGAGGTTCCAAATCCAAATTTGTGTAAAGTTGCAAATAGAAATTTCCAGTTAACTCTGTCAAATGCTTTTTCTGCATCTAAAGAAAATATTATGGTTTCAATGTTTTTACTGCATGAGTAGTCTATTAAATTAAGTAATCTACGTGTATTTGTTGATGAGTGCCTACCTTTTATGAAACCAGTTTGGTCTGGATTAATTAAAACGGAGGTTATTTTCTCTAAATTACAAGGTGGTGGAAAGTATGACAACTGTGATTGCTAATTAGAATGTATAACAATTGAAATTTATAAGGAAAAAGAGAAAAATGTAATTAGCTGTATGTATAGAGCACCTGGCTCTAGTATCCAAATATCTAATGACTTCATAGAAGAAATATTCTCTAAAACAAATCAAAAAGTTATGTTAATCTGTGGTGATTTTACCTGACCTGTTGAATCCGAAAAAACATAAAATGACCGACAAATTCCTAAACACTATGTACAGTTTGAGTTTACATCCTAAAATAACCAGGCCTACCAGAATTACACCACATTGTGCCACCTTACTTGACAATATTTTCACTAACAATATGGAAAACAACATTGTGAGCAGATTATTAATTATGTCCACTGTGAGCGACCATCTTTGAACAGAGGCGGGGGTTTACGACACCAACTCTCTGCCATCTATAATCCAGTTTTGAGATCCCTTCCCAGACGCCTTAACGCCCACTCACTTCCTGGGCCATCTGATCTCAGGAATTCGCATGATAAGGTGGGACCAGGTTTCACAATGAACCCACCCGAAACTCTGGCTGATTGGGGCCCACACCCAATTTCACACCTTGGCTCAGGCGATTAGAGGATCATCAGGGGGTCCTTTTGTCCCTCTGTGGGGGGTCACTCCCACTAGGTTTATATCTGGGACTCTCCACCATTTGACCTTAGAACTGAAGAAGCTTCTCGGATGAGAGGTGAAACGTCTTCAAGTAACTTAAAGAAGTCCAGACGCTTTTCTTTGCAAGCTCCTTTGACTAATGACATCAGTGATCACCTACCAGTTTTTGCAGTTTATGACACTAATTATAAGAGAAATCAGCACGAAGAACAACTGAGATACAGACGTGTATGGACAGATGAAACTATGAATGCACTTAAGGATGATCTATTAAATCAGGACTGGGATAATGTGTGCAAAGAAACTGATACTGATATTGCATATGGCATATTTTTAAGAATTGTATGATAAAAACTGTTCAACAATAAAATACAACAGAAAGCACAAATATTCAGATAGACCATGGATCACTAAGGGTTTACAAAATGCATGTAAGAAGAAAAATACACTCTATAGGGAATACCTAAAAACAAAGAACAAAAGATGCTGAAAATAAATATAAAAAAATACAAAATTAAGTTGACCAATATTATACGTGTATGTAGAAAGGAGTATTATAGTAAAACATTGAACAACAATAAACATAATATGAAGGGAATATGGGATGTTTTAAACAGTATCATTAAAAATAATTCTGGACAACAAAGTTATCCTCAATATTTTATTGACAGTGGCAATATTATGGAAAAAAAACTGCTGATGTGGTCAGTAGCTTTAATCATTATTTTGTAAATATTGGACCAAAAGAACAAATTCCTGAGTCACTGCCATCAGTAGACTCTAGTGAATGCCTGGTTGATAGGAACCCTAACTCAATGTTCCTCACAAAAGTGGAGGAAAAAGAAATAATTGACATTGTACACATGTGTAAATACAAAAACATCTACTGATTGTAATGATATTGACATGAAATTCATCAAGAAGGTCATTTAAGGAATTGTAGGACCTCTAAGATATATTTGCAACTTATCATTTCAGACTGGAAAAGTTCCAAACAAAATGAAAATAGCTAAAGTTGTGCCGCTGTATAAAACTGGGGATCAGAATCCGAATCGTGTTCATTGGCCAAGTATATATGCAGACACATACAAGGAATTTGGTTCCGGTTGATGGTCCAGGGTGTGAGGGGTCTGTGATGATTTTCCCTGCCCATTTCCTGGTTCTTGTCCCAATTCTAAGATACTGAAGAAATGAACAAACCAACCCTGGCCCAGAAGAGTTCAGCCAAACGATGATTTATTGAGTACACGCGTGGGAAGATGTATACTGCAACACATCAGCATAGATCTTCTCCGAACAACTCAATTCAGAATGGTTTTATTCATGTCAGGGTTCAACCCCTTCTGCGTCACAAATGAACATAATATGCATAAGTTAGAGTAAATCATCACTTAAAAATAGCTAAAATAGACAGAGATGTTCCTCTTTCTCGTACTTTTCGGAGAATGAGTTTAATTACCATGTATGGAGAATAGTCCCTGGGGACTTTACACTTTCTTGACTCCTCTTCTGTCACTTGTTACTAGGCAAGCTCAACTGCAATTAGAAGCTAAATGAATTCCAGGCCTATGTTTCAATAATATGTTTGTAAGTGTGTATGCCTTTTAACCTCCTGTTGCTCCAAGTCACTTTACACAATAGATTGTGAAGACATCGAGCTCCACAAAGCTTTAAACCTTCAATAGACTGAGCATCAACTCTTATGAGCACAACATGCAATGTGTGTATACAATGATTATGGCTGTCCCTGTAATAAAAATGTTAATCTGATACCAGTAGCTTTAATAAACAGTTTAATGCAATGTTATTGATAAAGAATATATTGTAGCAGTAAAATAATTTCTTTATTTTCACATTCCTGAGAAGTACAGATCCTGGATGGAGGGCAGGGGGGCGCTGATGATCCTTTCTGCTGCCCGTACAGTCCGCTGCAGTCTGCTCCTGTCCTGTTTAGTGGCTGCTCCATACCAGACTGTGATGGAGGAGCACAGGACAGACTCAATGACTGCAGTGTAGAACTGGATCAGCAGCTCCTGTGGAAGACTGTACTTCTCCAGTTGTCTCAGGAAGTACATCCTCTGCTGGGTCTTTTTGAGGATGGAGTTGATGTTGGTCTCCCACTTCAGTTCCTGGGAGATGGTGGTACCCAGGAACTTGAAGATCTTCACAGTCAAGACAGGGCTGTCTGATATGGTAAGGGAGGGTAGAGTTGAGGGATGTCTCCTGAAGTCCACCGTCATCTCTACAGTTTTAAGAGTGTTCAGCTCGAGATTGTGCTGACTGCACCAGAGTACCAGCCGCTCAACTTTCTGCCGGTATGCAGACTCATCACCATCCTGAATGAGGCCAATGACAGTGGTGTCATCTGCAAACTTTAGGAGTTTAACAGCCGAGTTCTTGAAGGTGCAGTTGTTAGTGTAGAGGGAGAACAGTAGTGGTGAGAGGACACATCCTTGAGGGGCACCAATACTGAGGGACTGAGTTTCAGAGGTGATCTCCCCCAGCCTCACTTGTTGCTTTCTATCTGTCAGGAAGTTGGTGATCCACTGACAGGTAGCTGGTGACACGCTGAGCTGGGAGAGTTTGGAGGAGAGAAGTTCAGGCACGATGGTGTCAAAAGCCAAACTAAAGTCCACAAACAGGACCCTGGCATAAGTTCCCGGGCGGTCAAGGTGTTGCAGGATGTAATGCAGCCCCATGTTCACTGCATCATCCACTGACCTGTTTGCCCGGTAGGCAAACTGCAGAGGGTCCAGCTGGTGGCCTGTCCTTCAGATGGGCTAACACCAGTCGTTCGAAGGATTTCATGATCACAGACGTCAAGGCGACAGGTCTGTAGTCATTCAGTCCTGTGATGGTGGGTTTCTTGGGAACAGGGATGATGGTGGAGCGTTTGAAGCAGGAGGGAACTTCACACAGCTCCAGGGATCTGTTGAAGATGCGAGTAAAGATGGGAGCCAGCTGTTCAGCACAGGTTCTGAGGCAGTAGGGTGAGACACCGTCTGGTCCGGGGACTTTCCTGGGCTTCTGTTTCTGAAATAGTCTGCTCACATCCTCAGTGTGTATTCTGAGTTTCAGTGAGGAGGAAAGGGGGGTGAGAGGTGTGGTGGAGGTCATTGAGTCTGGATTGGAGAGGGTGGTGGTCGTTGATCAGAAAACAGTATGCAGTATACAAAGATAATACAATAGTTAATATGTTTGTTTGTAGACAGAGGAATGTTGATGTATGTAGGTGTATGTGTGTGTGTTGTGGGATTCTGAAGGATGTGGCCCCTCTTTTTGTTAGGGAGTGAAGATAAGAGTCTTCAGCTCTCCTCTTTCTGGCAGGGAGTGAAACTGCTTGTTCAGCTCTTATTATTGCTGGAGGAAGAAACTTGTAAAAAAGAACAGAACAAGTCTTGTAGTGAACAACAGTGTTGCGGGGTCCTCTCCTAAACTTCTCCCGAACAAATGCAGGCGTAGTCAGAAAGCATTCAGTGTGGATAATTTATTCTGCCGGCCTCCCAGGTGCACAAAAGATTATTTACAAAGAAAATAGGAAACTAACTTAAGTCAACACAAAACAAACATATATATACAAAACACAGTCTGCATGTTACCCTCTCTGTAACATCTCACTGAAAAGAACCCAGGTCCTGGCAGCCTTCTTTTATACCCCATGACCCCTCACACTAGGCATAATAGTCATCTCTTTATTATTTCTTTCACCAAACAATCTTTCCCCCTCAGCTTATTTCCAGCTGTATTCGTACAATACATATATGTATATACAGACATTTATGGCCAATTCCAGGCAGCCTACAGTGTTTCACAATAACAAAAAACAAACCAAAAAATAATGCAGTTCACGTGACCTTTCAAGCGCACGCGAACCCACTATTTAAACCCCGGAACACCATACCATTGGCTTGCATAACCCCCGTACAATTGGCGATCACAGCGAGTCTCCGTGACCGGCTTTATTAAAGGTAAGTGGGAAAATATGTTGGCCACCCTCTGCGCTGCTCAAAATATACCTCTCACCCCTTTTTGTTTATCTGCCCGGTCGATGAAAAGACGCGCAGCCACGGTAATTGTAGAAACTAATGGTGGTGGTGCGTGTATGTGCCCAGATCAGCTGTCTGTCCATAATTTGAATTTCTCGGGTACGTTGCTTCCCCATATTGGGTCATTTGGTTGAATTTCAGGGGGCGTTGATCTTCTTTTCTGGCGTACTGTAGAAGTGGTGTTTACTGCGGTCATCCTGAAAGTGTGGTCTGACAGGAATATGGGGACACATGTTCCTGTCCAGCCTGGTGGCAGTATGAAATATGCCCCTTGTCCACATAGCCAGGCCATTCCTTGCACCCAATACGTGCCATTAGATGGTCCAGTCGTGTTCACAGGGGCACCTTCTCCTCCTCCAGCGGTCCGGTTGCAGTTAGTGGTGTTTACAAGCGGCCTGTTACCTTTGTTTTGTTTATAGCACATGGAGTGGTTCTTCCCTGGGGTTTGGTCCAAGAACACTGGGAAATGGATTGATGTATTCCGATTTGTAGTTGAAGTTTATCCAAAAAAGTTGATTACGTGCTCCTTTATCAAGTCCAACATCTTCAATGGTGATTTTCTTGTGTTGTAACCCTCCTAGAAGTTTGACGTGAAGAGTGTAAAAGGTAGATGGGTTTGTCTCGTCAATGGTGATTTGGCTGTGTTGGAATCCAATGCCAGCGAAGCTAGTGGCACATTTGGCTTGAGTGTTGTTCATGTATTTGCCATATAGTGTAGGGTGCGTCGACGTGCTGGGCATATAAGAACAGAAATAACAGTCTGTATTTACCGATCCGCCCTGGTTCTGTCGTGGATATAGCGGTACCTGGCATTATTCATCCAAGGGTGGATATGGTCTTGTGTCATGTCTCTTAGGTGGGAGTTGTCATGCATCCATCTTTTCTGTCTGCCTTGTGGTTCAGGAGTTGTCGGCATCAGCTGGGGCCCTGTAAGGGTGAGCATCGTAGTCAAGGTAACCAAGAGGGTCCACCTTCCCATGGCTGCATACAGGTCCGTCACACCCTACTACTTGGTTACTCTAGAGTTGGCCAATGGCTGGAGGTGGAAGTGCGAGCAATGCTCAATCAGCACTTCATCCTCACCACTGAAGCAACCAAGCGAGGGTGAAACTTTCCCTTACTAGTTGATTTCTGTGAAGGAAGTGGAATCCTCAGGACCTCAACTTTCTTGCAGTGGCTTTGGTGTATCCAGGAAGGTCTTTCCGCTATTTTGCAGGCAATTGGAGTAGTCAGAAGCACTTGGTATGGACCCTCCTTATCTAGTGGCTCGCTAGTAACTGGTAGGGGAAAAAGGTCGCCCATGTATAATTTCAAATGGGGACAGTTTGTTATTTCTTTCTGTTATTTCCATCCACATTGCAGAATGCAGAATATTACACAACCTTTAAATGATGCAGTTAGTCTAGTTTAGTTTGTTTTCAGCACGTTTCACAATATTTCTAGCCTCAAATCAGTTTGATGTGTAAAGGCACGCAGTGACGCGAAATAACTCCCCACAAATGTGTTAAACCAAAAGTAATGAGCCTTTTCTGAACATGTAAGAAGTAGAAATTAAGGATACTTGTTTAAAAATGAACAGAGTAAAAATAAATAGTAAAGTGAAGATGCCTGAAAATTCTTAAGTACTTCCCACCTCTGGCCACTGTGTACCTAATAAAGTGTCAGCCATGTTAAATATGTGTTTCCCATGTTTATGTCCACAGTCACAACGACAATCAGTGGCACTGACAGAAAGATGAACAGGTTTACATAGGTTGAAAACGTGTTGTCTGAGAAAGAAACAAGGCTGTGAATTATTTCTGTCTGTGTGTGACAAAGAGGTAGACAGGAGCAGCTAACATTTGGAAATGACAGCTTAAATACTTAAAACTCCCATTCTGTTGTTTGACAACATTAACAGAAAAATAGGGTGAAGCGTCTTCAAGAAACTCAAAGAAGTCCAGACGCTTTTCTTTCCAAGCTCCTCAGTGTAACATGGAAACTTTCAGGTTCCTGTTGTCATGGCTGGATGTCAACATTTCCTCAGCTGCAGTTAAAAGTTTACGGTTTACGTCACCTGGCCTGGAGGGCGACAGGTCAAGTGTCCAGTAGTAATGCAAATCTCCACTGCCCTGATAAACCATTGTCTCAGCAGTTTCTCCTTTTCCTGCAGCTATCATCCCAGTGGATGTCGGTGTACTTTGGGCACGTGATCTTTCAAGACTGTTTTATCTGCTCCTGAGTCACAGAGAAAGTAGACAGCTTTGCCCTGTACTATCAAAGTGTGGACTGGTTTTGTTTCCTTTCCTGATAAGTTTGACAATACTTCAGTTAAATCTATAGTTTGAGGGATGGGTTGTTGTTGGCTTTGGCAATCTAAAACATTATCTAAACATGTCTGGGTGTTGGCAGTGTCAGCAGGTGCTAGTCATTTGTTGTATGAGGGGTTTTTAGGTTCAGGGCGATCATATTCACCATGCTCTTCTTTAATCCTATTGTCCTCCTCTCTCTTTCTCTCTGCTTCCCGCTCCTTTGCCTCTGTCTCTCCGTCCTCTTTCTCTCTAACCTCTCTCTCCCGTTTCACTCTCTCTCTCTGCCTGCACTCAGTGAGCTACAGTGGGGCAAAAAAGTATTTAGTCAGCCACCGATTGTGCAAGTTCCCCCACCTAAAATGATGACAGAGGTCAGTAATTTGCACCAGAGGTACACTTCAACTGTGAGAGACAGAATGTGAAAAAAAAAATCCATGAATTCACATGGTAGGATTTGTAAAGAATTTATTGGTAAATCAGGGTGGAAAATAAGTATTTGGTCAATAACAAAAATACAACTCAATACTTTGTAACATACCCTTTGTTGGCAATAACAGAGGTCAAACGTTTACTATAGGTCTTTACCAGGTTTGCACACACAGTAGCTGGTATTTTGGCCCATTCCTCCATGCAGATCTTCTCGAGAGCAGTGATGTTTTGGGGCTGTCGCCGAGCAACACGGACTTTCAACTCCCGCCACAGATTTTCTATGGGGTTGAGGTCTGGAGACTGGCTAGGCCACTCCAGGACTTTCAAATGCTTCTTACGGAGCCACTCCTTTGTTGCCCGGGCGGTGTGTTTTGGATCATTGTCATGTTGGAAGACCCAGCCTCGTTTCATCTTCAAAGTTCTCACTGATGGAAGGAGGTTTTGGCTCAAAATCTCACGATACATGGCCCCATTCATTCTGTCCTTAACACGGATCAGTCGTCCTGTCCCCTTGGCAGAAAAAACAGCCCCATAGCATGATGTTTCCACCCCCATGCTTCACAGTAGGTATGGTGTTCTTGGGATGCAACTCAGTATTCTTCTTCCTCCAAACACGACGAGTTGAGTTTATACCAAAAAGTTCTACTTTGGTTTCATCTGACCACATGACATTCTCCCAATCCTCTGCTGTATCATCCATGTGCTCTCTGGCAAACTTCAGACGGGCCTGGACATGCACTGGCTTCAGCAGCGGAACACGTCTGGCACTGCGGGATTTGATTCCCTGCCGTTGTAGTGTGTTACTGATGGTGACCTTTGTTACTTTGGTCCCAGCTCTCTGCAGGTCATTCACCAGGTCCCCCCGTGTGGTTCTGGGATCTTTGCTCACCGTTCTCATGATCATTTTGACCCCACGGGATGAGATCTTG
Organism: Simochromis diagramma; assembly: GCF_900408965.1. Lineage (NCBI taxonomy): Eukaryota > Metazoa > Chordata > Actinopteri > Cichliformes > Cichlidae > Simochromis > Simochromis diagramma. The sequence goes on from NW_024386781.1 coordinate 13,740, forward strand.
CGTGGAGCCCCAGATCGAGGGAGATTATCAGTGGTCTTGTATGTCTTCCATTTTCTGATGATTGCTCCCACAGTTGATTTTGTCACACCAAGCTGCTTGCCTATTGTAGATTCACTCTTCCCAGTCTGGTGCAGGTCTACAATACTTTTCCTGGTGTCCTTCGAAAGCTCTTTGGTTTTGGCCATGGCGGAGTTTGGAGTCTGACTGTTTGAGGCTGTGGACAGGTGTCTTTTATACAGATGATGAGTTCAAACAGGTGCCATTCATACAGGTAACGAGTGGGGGACAGAAAAGCTTCTTACAGAAGACGTTACAGGTCTGTGAGAGCCAGAGATTTTCCTTGTTTGAGGTGACCAAATACTTATTTTCCACCCTGATTTACGAATAAATTCTTTACAAATCCTACCATGTGAATTCATGGATTTTTTTTTTCACATTCTGTCTCTCACAGTTGAAGTGTACCTCTGGTGCAAATTACTGACCTCTGTCATCATTTTAAGTGGGGGGAACTTGCACAATCGGTGGCTGACTAAATACTTTTTTGCCCCACTGTACAAGTTTCATAATCTTGCTTCAATGCTGCCACCTGCAATGCTGCTCTCTTCACTCTCCCTGCTTCTTTGCGTTTTTGAGCTTGTTCTAGCCATAACTTTGCAGCTGCCATCTGTAACTCTTTTCGTTCTCTGTCTTTTCCCTTTGCACATGCTGCATTTACTGTCAACTTATCCACTAACATTTTGCATTTCCCCTCAACAAGTTTCCCTTCAAATTCATATTTTTTATGCCAACATTCTAAATACTTTGTGTTGCCGGGGGTGAAGTTCTGCATAAACTTAACGTCCCCTTCTGAGGCAGTCTTACTTGCTTGATTACCCATTGCAATGACAACAATTAGTGCTACAGACTACGTGTCTGTTTCTGCACTCACTCACATGAACACACACGCACATATATATATACACAGCAGTGCACTTCTACTTCACTTTTTGTCGTTGTCAGCCACATGGCGCCTCTAACACCGAGCTACGACGGCCACACGATCCTTGATCGTGGCTTTCCTTGAAAGACTTCTAGTTGTCCTTGACGGCAGCCACACGGTGTCTCTAACACCGGGCTACACAGTCCTGGACGGCGGCTTTCCTAGAAAGACTCAGTAGTACCCAACTACTTTCCGTATACGGAACATGGTTTACAGGGCCGTCCCCTTTGTACTTGCATGAAGTCATTCCCGTGTGAGTCCTCGAATTCGTGAATCTGTGCCCGTCGAGGGGAAGGCAGACGATATGCAGCCGGTCCAGCAACAAATCTCGCGTCCCGGGTCTCTTAACAGGTACCTAAGGTCATGGCTGAAGTCAGACTTCGGCCCATCGTTTTCCTCCTCGACGAACTAAGATCCCGAATCCAGCCCGAAGGACCAGTTAATGTCAGAGTTTTACCCCTGATACTGCTGGATAAACAGAAGCTCACTCAGGAACGAGGCCACACAGAGCTAAAGTTTCACTTGCAAGAGGGAAGCAGTTGTCTCCAACCCACTTCAACTTGCTTTCCCCCCTGCAGGTTGTTTTTATTTGTTACACACATGAATATTCATAAAGCTTGTTGCTGTATTACCTATAAGAAATTACTATAACTGGTTACAAAGTGTGATTGTGCTGTGCAAGGATGATTATACATTGTGTGTGGTTATATGATGGGAGTGCAGCTCTCCCAGATTGTTGTTGGTAGAATCTGTTCTTCTCAAGACTGCTTGTTCCCCTTATCAATGTCATGCACGTATTCATATGCGTAGGTTACCTAGATAGCAAATAGAAGCATTCTAGCTTTCTAATTGGCATTGTGTAGCTTTTTAAATGGCAACACATTAAACCTAACAGTTGGTCTGTTCCTTAATCATTGTCTAACAGTATGTGTATGAGAGCCATGTAATGTCCATGTGTGCATGCTGACTGTGCTGGTCTGACCCCCCCTCCTCCTTTCAGGGTGGAGCCTGCTGGAGAACGATGGTTGACACCAGGTCTGAGGAAGTGTAAGTGTGTTTTTAATGTGATTCATAAAAATAAAGCAGCACACATTCAACCATCTTCAAACTGTCACATCACTCATTCACATCTCTGATGTCAGGAGTCATCATCAAAGTGTCAATCAATGAACAGATGATGGATCAATAACTGCAGCTGGATTGTGTTTGTTCTCTCCATCAGATTCCTGTCAACTCACAATCGACACAAACACAGTTCACACAAACCTCCAACTGTCTGACAACAACAGGAAGGTGACACGTGTGGAGGAGGTTCAGTCATATCCTGATCATCCAGACAGATTTGATGTTCGTCAGCTGCTGTGTAGAAATGGTCTGACTGGTCGCTGTTACTGGGAGGTCGAGTGGAGCGGATATGTTTATATATCAGTGAGTTACAGAAGAATCAGAAGGAAAGGACGCAGCGATGACTGTTGGCTTGGACACAATAATCAGTCCTGGAGTCTGAACTGCTCTTATGATGATCCTCATTCAATCTGGCACAATAACAGACAAACATGGATCTCCTCCTCCTCCTCTGTCTCTAACAGAGTAGCAGTGTATGTGGACTGTCCTGCTGGCACTCTGTCCTTCTACAGAGTCTCCTCTGACACTCTGATCCACCTCCACACCTTCAACACCACATTCACTCAAACTCTTTATCCTGGGTTTTGGGTGGGTACTCAGTCCTCAGTGAGTCTGTGCTGAGTAAAGAGTGTCCTACTGGCAATTTTTTTTCTGACACCTGACAATTTTTTTTCTGACAACTGACACCTGACAATTTTTTTTCTGATACCTGACAATTTTTTTTCTGACAACTGACACCTGACAATTTTTTGTCTGATACCTGACGATGTCCTAAAATGTACACCGTACTGTCACACGAGGACGCAAGAGTGAGGGAAAATTTCTGGTGTCTATGCGGCTACTGCTTGCCAATGTCAACGGCGACTGAGAAGGTTTGTTGTAAAGTATCAAAAACCTTTTTGAAGCCGTATGTCTTAATCTAGATGTTCTTTGGGCAGTCCTTGTTAGCTTCCATAACCGGTATCCAGTGATGATGTGATGAATCATGCTTCCGGTGGTCAGAACACCGGGCCCAAAGTATTCTGCATTTAAAAAGACTGTTGTGTTTTTAAACATGTTTTAATGCTTTGTATCTTGTTCGATTTAATCTCAACAAGCCCCTAAAAACAGTCAGTGATCATTGTCGGCTTCTCATGCTTTTTATTACCGCTGATCATTTTAAAGCTCAGTTTTTAAACCCTTACGATGTAACTACAGCCCAGCCCATGCAGCAGTATATTAATGACTAACCTCATATTGTGGATGGATCATCTCGGTGGTTATCCTGATGTTTGGTCCGTTTACAGCATCCTGCCATGAGATTGCATTTGCTCCTAACCATCGGTAACCCTCACTTTAACTTTTATTGAGAGGAAACAAGTCATCCGTTCGTTGGTGTTCATCCTCCAGCTTTACTGTTTATGTTATGCTAACATATCTTGTCACGCTAGCGATCACGTAGCACATCATTATATACCAGCTAGCCAAAATTCAGTAACCCTACAAACGTTGCTGATGTTTACTTCCCTGTCGTCATTGATGTTGGAAGTGATAGCAGAGCTGTACGTTTTAATTTGTTTAATAAATCTCTCAGTCAGAACATGGTATATTATATTTAGATGGAAGCTAGCAAGCTAACGCCCTGCTAACTTCTAACTCAGTTAAATGTCATAAATTCCATTTTCATGGATGCCTGGATGTTAAACTTCATTGTTACACCTGGCAGAGCAGCCACACTAATCATTTAATTACAGATGAACAAATTTAGACAGTTTTTCAATTCTCAATAATGCCGCAGGGATCATTTGACGTTTGCAGTGGAGTTTGAGCCCAGAAATGGCTTATAATGTCAGACTCAAAGACCGGATAATGCAGGTCTACCACGTCTTAACCAGGTCACTGATTAGCAAGTTAATTGAAATGGTTGCTATTTTAAAAAACTTTAAAAAACGAAACAGGTTAGCTGAACGAAAGCACCTATACTGCCGACAACCAATACATGTCATCATCCCAGAATGCATTGTGTGCGAAAAAACATGGCCGCTCCCACGGCTCCAAAATAGCTTTAAACAACAAAGATTTAATGAACAACAAAAAAATTGTAGTTATTCTGAAGTATGTTTTTATGTAGTGGAGATCATTTGTAACATATTTAGAGTCCATCCATCGATTCGCTACCGCTTATCCTTTTCAGGGTCGCGGGGGGTGCTGGAGCCAATCCCAGCTGTCATAGGGCAAGAGGCGGGGTACACCCTGGACAGGTCGCCAGTCTGTCGCAGGGCTAACACACAAGGACAGACAACCATTCACACTCACATTCACACCTAGTGGCAATTTGGATTATTCAATTAACCTATCCCCACAAACTTGTGGGGATATTTAGAGTAACTTGTCATAATAGTCGGGGTTCCCTTTGAGGCGCCTAACTGCCCTCACAGCTCAGTGGATATTTAAATATATATAAAAATATATATTTGACACATTTGAGGAACTTCTGTAATAAACAAAAATATATATATACTAGCGGAAAATTACCACGACATTTTCTTTTTTAATGTAATCCTGTTTTACAGTGAATGCAAACCTGTGACATCTGGGCTTTGGCTGCATATCTGAGATTTTTTTTAATTTTTTCCAAATAACGTGGATGTTTCTTGTAAAATAAATGAGAAAACATGATTTACCACAGGGGTGTCCAACTCCAAATCCTTGAGAACTACCTTCCTGCAGCTTTTAGATGCATCCCTACTCCAACACAGCTATATCAAATAGTTGGATTACCTTTTCAGCATGCCATCAAGTTAGGTAAAGCCATTCATTTGATTCAGGTGTGTTGAAACAAGGATGCATCTAAAAGCTGCAGGAAGTTAGCTCTCAAGGACTGGGATTGGACACCCTTGATTTACCAGTTACAGACAGTATGCAGTAGCCTTTAAAGGTTAATATGTAAATTTTGAATCTGCTGCTACGTGCTGGACGTTCTTCTGCTGGGGAAAGTCAGTCAGAGCTCAGCTGCAGATAGAGGAAACAAATTAGCTGTACGTCAATGTGGATTAGGGTGGGTTTAAAAAAATAGATTTTTCCAATTCAAATCTATTCGAGTTTGAAAAATGTGATATTCATTCAATAAATTCTTTAAATATAAATGTATTTTGCCAGAAACACCAGCATGTCAGGTTAAAAATCACAAAACAATTTCAACAACCACCAAACAGCTAAAAAGCAGAAGAGGATTCATTCACACACTGGTGATGCAAGCTACTGTAGCCACAGCCACCCTGGGGTGCACTGACAGAGCGGGCTGCCGGACACTGGCGCCACCCAGGCCCTCTGACCACCACCAGTAGGCAACGGGTGAGTGTCTTCCCAAGGACACAACGACCGCGACTGTCGGAGCCAGGGCTCGAACCGGTAACCTTCCAATACAAGACGAAAGCCTAACTCTTGGCCATGATCACAAATGACAATAAACTGTCACGCAAAGCTGCCTTTAAACCCCTGAAGTTAATCCGGGGTTTCACCTGTGTCTCCACATGAAGGGGGTTTGTTGCGCATCTGACTAATTAAAGAGCTGTTTCCGAATGATCTTCTTCCACATTATATTTTTCCTTTGAGAATAAGACAGACCAAAGACATCTGTGGAAGAGAGACAGATACTAAATAGATATATTTAGTTCTTATAGTAATAAGATAATGCTTAGTCTTATCTTATATATGTTCCTGTACAAAGCCAACAGTGTGAAAATCCAAGAAAAAGCTGAGTGTGTTTTCTTTAAAGTTCAGATGGAACTTGGTGGACTAACATGCAAACTGAGGCTGTATTCAGGACTTTGTGAGCTGGTATATGAAGATTGTGAGTTAATTTGTTTGTTAATGTATCAGCTGTTTTGTCACTTTATGATGAGATGTGTGAGCCTCCTGACTCACAGCTTCTTCTTCTTGGTTGGCAACCAATGTTAAAGGGAACCCCGGTTTTTAAGACATGTTTGCGCTAAAATATGTACTGTGCTTTCAATAACACATATACGCCAAATGTTTTCCTGTTAAGTACATTTTATATAAAACCAGTAGGCCGCCATTGTTATTTACTTCTCAATGGACTCTGGGTAGTGATGTCACACCGGTTGCACCGCATCCAGTTCACAGTTAGCAGTGCACTGGAAATGACTTCTGTTCAACTTTTACAGTTTGAACACACAAAACAGAGAGAGATAATGAAAAGAGTCAACCATACTAGTTTAGATGAACATGAAAACAATCTGTCACACAAGAGCCACGAGTGAGGGTTCAGGGCGATCATATTCACCATGCTCTTCTTTAATCCTATTTACCTCCTCTCTCTTTCTCTCTGCTTCCCGCTCCTTTGCCTCTGTCTCTCCGTCCTCTCTCTCTCTAATCTCTCTCTCTCTCTCTCTGCCTCCACTCAGTGAGCTACAAGTTTCATCATCTTGCTTCAATGCTGCCACCTGCAATGCTGCTCTTTTCACTCTCCCTGCTTCTTTGCGTTTTTGAGCTTGTTCTAGCCATAACTTTGCAGCCGCCACCTTTAACTCTTTTCGTTCTCTGTCTTTTCCCTTTGCACATGCTGCACTTACTGTCAACTTATCCACTAACATTTTGCATTTCCCCTCAACAAGTTTCCCTTCAAATTCATATTTTTTACACCAACATTAACATGTTACTAATTAACATTACGCCACACGATCCTTGACCGTGGCTTTCCTTGAAAGACTTCTAGTTGTCCTTGACGACAGCCACATGGCGTCTCTAACACCGGGCTACACAGTCCTGGACGGCGGCTTTCCTAGAAAGACTCAGTAGTACCCAACTACTTTTCGTATACGGAACATGGTTTACAGGGCTGTCCCCTTTGTACTTACATGAAGTCATTTCCGTGTGAGTCCTACCTCGAATTCGTGAATCTGTGCCCGTCGAGGGGAAGGCAGACGCTATGCAGCCGGTCCAGCAACAAATCTCGCATCCCGGGTCTCTTAACAGGTACCTAAGGTCATGGCTGAAGTCAGACTTCGGCCCGTCGTTTTCCTCCTCGACGAACTAAGATCCCGAATCCAGCCCGAAGGACCAGTTAATGTCAAAGTTTTACCCCTGATACTGCTGGATAAACAGAAGCTCACTCAGGAACGAGGCCACACAGAGCTAAAGTTTCACTTGCAAGAGGGAAGCAGTTGTCTCCAACCCACTTCAACTTGCTTTCCCCCTGCAGGTTGTTTTTATTGGTTACACACATGAATATTCATAAAGCTTGTTGCTGTATTACCTATAAGAAATTACTATAACTGGTTACAAAGTGTGATTGTGCTGTGCAAGGATGATTATACATTGTGTGTGGTTATATGATGGGAGTGCAGCTCTCCCAGATTGTTGTTGGTAGAATCTGTTCTTCTCAAGGCTGCTTGTTCCCCTTATCAATGTCATGCACGTATTCATATGCGTAGGTTACCTAGATAGCAAAAAGAAGCTTTCTAGCTTTCTAATTGGCATTGTGTAGCTTTTTAAATGGCAACACATACATTAAACCTAACAGTTGGTCTGTTCCTTAATCATTGTCTAACAGTATGTATATGAGAGCCATGTAATGTCCATGTGTGCATGCTGAAAGAGACTGTGCTGGTCTGACCCCCCTCCTCCTTTCAGGTTGGAGCCTGCTGGAGTCCGATGGTTGACACCAGGTCTGAGGAAGTGTAAGTGTGTTTTTAATGTGATTCATGAAAACAAAGCAGCACACAAACCATCTTCAAACTGTCACATCACTCATTCACATCTCTGATGTCATCTCTCTCATCAAAGTGTCAATCAATGAACAGCTGATGGCTCAATAACTGCAGCTGGATTGTGTTTGTTCTCTCATCAGATTCCTGTCAACTCACAATCGACACAAACACAGTTCACACAAACCTCCAACTGTCTGACAACAACAGGAAGGTGACACGTGTGGAGGAGGTTCAGTCATATCCTGATCATCCAGACAGATTTCATGTTCGTCAGCTGCTGTGTAGAGATGGTCTGACTGGTCGCTGTTACTGGGAGGTCGAGTGGAGCGGATATGTTTATATATCAGTGAGTTACAGAAGAATCAGAAGGAAAGGACGCAGCGATGACTGTTGGTTTGGACACAATAATCAGTCCTGGAGTCTGAACTGCTCTTATGATGATCCTCATTCAATCTGGCATAATAACAGACAAACATGGATCTCCTCCTCCTCCTCCTCCGTCTCTAACAGAGTAGCAGTGTATGTGGACTGTCCTGCTGGCACTCTGTCCTTCTACAGAGTCTCCTCTGACACTCTGATCCACCTCCACACCTTCAACACCACATTCACTGAAACTCTTTATCCTGGGTTTTGGGTGGGTACTCAGTCCTCAGTGAGTCTGTGCTGTGTAAAGAGTGTCCTACTGTTAGAGAAACACTGACTGTTGAAGAGATCACTGGTGTATTTGCCTTCAAACTGGTCAGACTGGTCATAGTAAAGTTCACTTTTAAAGATGAAGCTGTTTTGTAGCTGTCAGTGTGAACACACTGATCCAAGCTCAGCTCTAACACTGTTTGCTTTATTTGGAATATGAACAATGCAAACATTTAAAGCTAGGATGTTTGTTTACAGTCTGCTATATCCTGTTCAACTTTCTATGTTCACCACAGCCAGTCAGTTACATATCCGGGGTATTTTTCCACTTACAAAAACACTGCTAAATGGTCTGTATTTGTATAGCGCTTTACTTGGTCCTAAGGACCCCAAAGCGCTTTACACATTCAGTCATCCACCCATTCACACACTGGTGATAGCAAGCTACATTGTAGCCACAGCCACCCTGGGGTGCACTGACAGAGGCGAGGCTGCCGGACACTGGCGCCACCAGGCCCTCTGACCACCACCAGTAGGCAACGGGTGAAGTGTCTTGCCCAAGGACACAACGACCGAGACTGTCGGAGCCAGGGCTCGAACCGGTAACCTTCCAATTACAAGACGAACGCCTAACTCTTGAGCCATGATCACAAATGACAATAAACTGTCACGCAAAGCTGCCTTTAAACCCATGAAGTTAATCCGGGGTTTCACCTGTGTCTCCACATGAAGGGGGTGCTGTTGGCTGCATCTGACTAATATAAAAGAGCTGTTTCACGAATGATCTTCTTCCACATTATATTTTTCCTTTGAGAATAAGACAGAACAAAAGACATGCTGTGGAAGAGAGACAGATACTAAATAGATATATTTAGTATCTTATAGTAATAAGATAATGCTTAGTCTTATCTTATATATGTTCCTGTACAAAGCCAACAAGTGTGAAAATCCAAGAAAAAGCTGAGTGTGTTTTCTTTAAAGTTCAGATGGAACTTGGTGGACTAACATGCAAACTGAGGCTGTATTCAGGACTTTGTGAGACTGGTATATGAAGATTGTGAGTTAATTTGTTTGTTAATGTATCAGCTGTTTTGTCACTTTATGATGAGATGTGTGAGCCTCCTGACTCACAGCTTCTTCTTCTTGGTTGGCAACCAATGTTAAAGGGAACCCCGGTTTTTAAGACATGTTTGCGCTAAAATATGTACTGTGCTTTCAATAACACATATACGCCAAATGTTTTCCTGTTAAGTACATTTTATATAAAACCAGTAGGCCGCCATTGTTATTTACTTCTCAATGGACTCTGGGTAGTGATGTCACACGGTTGCACCGCATCCAGTTCACAGTTAGCAGTGCACTGGAAATGACTTCTGTTCAACTTTTACAGTTTGAACCACAGTAAACAGAGAGAGATAATGAAAAGAGTCAACCAGTACTTAGTTTAGATGAACATGAAAACAATCTGTCACACAAGGACGCAAGAGTGAGGGAAAATTTCTGGTGTCTATGCGGCTACTGCTTGCCAATGTCAATGGCGACTGAGAAGGTTTGTTGTAAAGTATCAAAAACCTTTTTGAAGCCGTATGTCTTAATCTAGATGTTCTTTGGGCAGTCCTTGTTGGCTTCCATAACCGGTATCCAGTGATGATGTGATGAATCGTGCTTCCGGTGGTCAGAACACCGGGCCCAAAGTATTCTGCATTTAAAAAGACTGTTGTGTTTTTAACATGTTTTAATGCTTTGTATCTTGTTCGATTTAATCTCAACAAGCCCCTAAAAACAGTCAGTGATCATTGTCCGCTTCTCATGCTTTTTATTACCGCTGATCTTTTTAAAGCTCAGTTTTTAAACCCTTATGATGTAACTACAACCCAGCCCATGCAGCAGTATATTAATGACTAACCTCATATTGTGGATGGATCATCTCGGTGGTTATCCTGATGTTTGGTCCGTTTGCAGCATCCTGCCATGAGATTGCATTTGCTCCTAACCATCGGTAACCCTCACTTTAACTTTTATTGAGAGGAAACAAGTCATCCGTTCGTTGGTGTTCATCCTCCAGCTTTACTGTTTATGTTATGCTAACATATCTTGTCACGCTAGCGATCACGTAGCACATCATTATATACCAGCTAGCCAAACTTCAGTAACCCTACAAATGTTGCTGATGTTTACTTCCCTGTCATCATTGATGTTGGAAGTGATAGCAGAGCTGTACGTTTTAATTTGTTTAATAAATCTCTCAGTCAGAACATGGTATATTATATTTAGACGGAAGCTAGCAAGCTAACGCCCTGCTAACTTCTAACTCAGTTAAATGTCATAAATTCCATTTTCATGGATGCCTGGATGTTAAACTTCATTGTTACACCTTGCAGAGCAGCCACACTAATCATTTAATTACAGATGAACAAATTTAGACAGTTTTTCAATTCTCAATAATGCCGCAGGGATCATTTGACGTTTGCAGTGGAGTTTGAGCCCAGAAATGGCTTATAATGTCAGACTCAAAGACCGGATAATGCAGGTCTACCACGTCTTAACCAGGTCACTGATTAGCAAGTTAATTGAAATGGTTGCTATTTTAAAAAACTTTAAAAAACAAAACAGGTTAGCTGAACGAAAGCACCTATACTGCCGACAACCAATACATGTCATCATCCCAGAATGCATTGTGTGCGAAAAAACATGGCCGCTCCCACGGCTCCAAAATAGCTTTAAACAACAAAGATTTAATGAACAACAAAAAAATTGTAGTTATTCTGAAGTATGTTTTTATGTAGTGGAGATAATTTGTAACATATTTAGAGTCCATCCATCCATCCATCCATCCATCCATTCGCTACCGCTTATCCTTTTCAGGGTCGCGGGGGGTGCTGGAGCCAATCCCAGCTGTCATAGGGCGAGAGGCGGGGTACACCCTGGACAGGTCGCCAGTCTGTCGCAGGGCCAACACACAAGGACAGACAACCATTCATACTCACATTCACACCTAGTGGCAATTTGGATTATTCAATTAACCTATCCCCACAAACTTGTGGGGATATTTAGAGTAACTTGTCATAATAGTCGGGGTTCCCTTTGAGGCGCATAACTGCCCTCACAGCTCAGTGGATATTTAAATATATATAAAAATATATATTTGACACATTTGAGGAACTTCTGTAATAAACAAAAATATATACAGTATATACTAGCGGAAAATTACCACGACATTTTCTTTTTTAATGTAATCCTGTTTTACAGTGAACGCAAACCTGTGACATCTGGGCTTCTGCTGCATATCTGAGATTTTTTTTATTTTTTCCAAATAACGTGGATGTTTCTTGTAAAATAAATGAGAAAACATGATTTACCACAGGGGTGTCCAACTCCAAGTCCTTGAGAACTACCTTCCTGCAGCTTTTAGATGCATCCCTACTCCAACACAGCTGTATCAAATAGTTGGATTACCTTTTCAGCATGCCATCAAGTTAGGTAAAGCCATTCATTTGATTCAGGTGTGTTGAAACAAGGATGCATCTAAAGCTGCAGGAAATTAACTCTTGAGGACACCTCTGATTTACCAATTACAGACAGTATGCAGTAACCTTTAAAGGTTAATATGTATATTTTTAATCTGCTGCTACGTGCTGGACGTTCTTCTGCTGGGGACACTAAGGCAGAGCTCAGCTGCAGATAGAGGGAACAATTTAGCTGTACGTCAATGTGGATTAGGATGGGTTTAAAAAAATAGATTTTTCCAATTCAAATCTATTCGAGTTTGAATAATGTGATATTCATTCAATAAATTCTTTAAATATAAATGTATTTTGCCAGAAACACCAGCATGTCAGGTTAAAAATCACAAAACAATTTCAACAACCACCAAACAGCTAAAAAGCAGAAGAGGATTAGGGCCACTGGGGGGGAAAAAGTGGGCACCTCTTTTGTTTTTTTTTCCTTTTCCAGAATTCTGGAAAGTAAGAAAAAAAAAACAGTTACCCACTTTGTCTTTTTTTCCAGACATTAATTCTCTCTTACTTTTGTTTTGCTTCCAACGCAATAAAAATCACACTTCCTGCACAGCTCTTTCTCTCTCTCAGTGTCCTTCAAGAAATATTTCCCATCTCAATTGCTCCCTTAATTGCCCTCTTAATTGCTTCCTTATTATGCACTAGTCTACCATTGTGTACAGCGCTGTCGGTCGCTGTTTACAAAAAACCCCCAAAACAACTGTTCAATACCGAAGAAATTTAAACTTTTTAAAATGATGCAAAATTGCAAAACACTTAGCTGTGTCTCTAGTAAAACATCTGCTTCACTTCCAGAGCATCAGATAATGTCCATATGCTGATTCATGATTTTTAACTACTGCAGATGTATAGATAAAAAAAATATGGATATGTACTGATAAGTTATCAGTATGTCTGACTGTCTGAGTCGTTAATGTTACTGTAATGAATAATCCAGAACATGTCTGCAGGTCATGTCATCCAGATCATTATGACTGAGAACCTACAGAAACAAAAGTGCTTTGCACTTTGGGAGGAACACGCTTCAAAATTCAATAATCCCGAACATTTCAGGATGTGGTGGACTACTGTGTGGATGTTTTCTAGTTAAGGTCTTAGAGATGTTCTGTTTATTTCCAAAAAGTAATGTCCACGTTATGTAAAAAAACAAAACAAAAACAGAGATAGACCAAAGAAGCCCAGATGCCCCAGTTTTACACTGGGACATCTTGAGCAGCTTACCTTTGAGGATATGTGAGAAGCTGGCAGCGTTAAATTTACCTTAAAACCTCCACGTGGGCATGTGATTTGGTCTGTGCATATCAGGCGATTGGTGCACGCCCATTTAAGGTTTTGTAAGGAGACAGAGATGTTACGTGTATTTTTAGACATTTGCACGCACAGGAAGGTTTTTTTTTTTTAAGTCAGAATGATCAGATTCATAAAGCTGAACATAGTAAATTGTGTGTAAATGATATTTAGTCAGGTTTGGATGTACTCATTTGTAAAATAGTGTTATGTGCGTTCAGATTACATCCTATTTGTGATTTGTGGATTGAAGCACACTTGTGTGAGTCCTCAAAAGTTACACACAAATCATTGCACACATTTGTAAAACTTAGTTTACACTTTATATCGGACGCAATTGCAACTCTTTGGAGACAAATTTCTGTCCATACCCATATGGAAAAGAAACAGTAAAACCTTATAAAAGACTTACATAAGATGTGGCCTACTTCATATAGTGAATCATATAAGGCTTATATAATTTACTCATGAAAGTGGCCACTTTCTCATTACTTTTATTACTTTCTATGTTCTTTTAATAAGTATCCAAAACATACAAGTTTCATTTATATGATTTTTTTAAGGGATCTTATATCTGTTTTCACTCTTGTATGCTTTTCATATAAGTTTTGCAAAAGACAGATACAAACAGATAAAAACTAAAATACTCTGACATGTAATTATTGAGAAAAAAGTGATAATATTAATATTGGCTGATATGAAAAAACAAAAACTGTAAATTTGAAGGGAAAGTAAGACACACATTGTCATGGAGAAGTTGTGACTCTTTTTAGATGATATGTGTTTGTTTCTGCACTGTGCTGCTGTTCCTGTATCTATTCTTGTGTTTATTGGTGGGTGGGTGGGGGTGTGTGTGTGTGGCTGGGGCAGGGATCTTAAGGCTTGGTGGATGTGGACCTGCCAGGAGTTTGGCCACACCTAAAGATCATCACACACCTGGTGCTGATCAAGCCTCGTCAGGGAACTACTTAACAGTGTGGCTAAGCACTCCTTGATGGGGGATTGGTGTGTGTGTGTGTGTGTGTGTGTGTGTGTGTGTGTGTGTGTGTGTGTGTGTGTGTGTGTGTGTGTGTGTGTGTGTGTGTGTGTGTGTGTGTGTGTGTGTGTGTGTGTCCGTCCGTCCGTCCGTCCGTCCGTGTCCCCGTGTCCCCCCTTACAGCTGTCTATGTTATTTTCCCCTGGGAGAAGTGTGGAACAGAAGAGAGCACGGGGAGTGTGGACACAAGGAAGCTGAAAGCACAAAACAGGGACTTTAGGAGAAGACAGGAGTCAAGGGAACGCACTGGGATTTATTGGGTCAACGTTTACTTCACTGTAAATAAATGCCCTGTTCACCGCAAAGTCCAGTGTTTGGGTCCTCCTTCCCCCGGCTTCCCCTCAGTTTGCCATACAGACCGGACACAAGTGCTTCCAATCGATAAGATAAGGGAGTTTATGCATTTGTCAGCAACCAGCTTCTACAAACTATTACATAGAAGTGTAGTTGAGGCTGTAGTGCTTGATCTGACTAAAGCATTGAATTTCATAAATCAGGCATGGGAACTCCAGGCCTCAAGGCCCTGTGTCCTGCAAGTTTTTGAGGTGACACTGATCCAACACAGCTGACTGAAATAGCTAAATGATCTCCTCAAAATATCTTGAAGTTGGATCATTTGATTCAGGTGTAGTTTATCCTGGCAAATGGTATGAGCACCAAACTTCAGCAAATCAGAGAATATATTGTGTCCTTCAACTTTTTCTTGTATATGTTTGCAGTGAGCAGTGTATCGTGTGTCTGCCTGTTGTAGGGCCATAAACCTAGCAAACAAGGATATAGTCACAGTGCCAACGACCATTTCTCAGTTCACTTAGTTTAAATGTAATAATTAGATTTTTTTTTTTTTTTTTTTTTTTTTTAAACATTGTTGGTTTATTTATCTCCTTGCCCTCAGGTTATTCCGTATTTTAATGCTTTTCAGTTTTAATGTTTTTAGTTTAAATACAGCTCATATTTTATATTTTTAATACCATTATTGTGTATTCATTGGAAATAACTGCCTAAATATTTCGTATTTTCCAAATAATTGACATTTCTACTTTTGTTTCGCTTGATGGATGAAAAATATTAGCTGGTTGCAACCAAAAATATTAGGTTTAATCTTGTATAATGTAATCTTGCATAATTATTAAACCAACTTCAATAAATGTTGTTGCACCCTCGGCAGCCTCTATTCTCTGCAGTGCAAGAGTGTACAGCTGATGCTAATCGAGCAATGTGAGATGTGGATAAAAGCATATCTGTCTTAGATAAAATAGTTGTGAGATTATTATTTTATCATATGTTATCCTATGCCTATAATCGAAATGTGTGAATCATTATACTGCCGTAAGCCACACCATACTCCATATTATAGAGAGTATAATAGTATGTAGTTGTAGTTCTAGTTTGCATTATACTTCTGAATTAAAAAGAATGTGAAAATCATTAGATAGGTTTGTATTATCATATACTGTTGATTTACTGTGAATGAGTTACACTGTTTCATGACATTTTATACTGCTGAGTTAAGAAGAGCATACTGTGTGCAGAGAGCACAAAGCACATTTCACAGGAGCTTCACCCCTGGTTGGAAGCAGATAAACAGGAAGCCAAGGTCATAACACTGGCTCACTGAATGTTAGAGAGTATGTATTTAAATGCACCTTAGAACACACATGCATCAACACTACAATGAGCAGGTGGAGGGAGGTTTGGAGTCTTCTCTCACCCCCGTTCTCTGCGGCCTGCTGGAGCGGGGGGCCAGGAGGAGGAGTTGGCCGTCCGACTGCGGTCTGGTGCACAGGCCCAGTAAAAACTTGTTTATGGAATGCAGTTCAACTGGGTGAGCCTGTTCCTCAGAAAGTACCAGAAGGTGCTTCAGGTGTTTCAACAAATCCCTAACAAACATGTCTGTCTTTGGACTTTGAGAGGAAACTTTGGTGCCAGAGACAGTCCACAGAGGCACAAGGAGAAAACACTGAAAGGCTCAGTATAGATTCAAAAGCTGGCAGCAGTTCTTAAATTATTTTCATCTTTTATTAGTGACAATATTAGAAAACAGTACACTGATTACATCTAAATCACGGCGCTACTTAAATTAATTCCTTGAAATATTATAGACTTCTTATTCTATTTTAAAAAGTGCTCTTTTCTTGGACCTTTTTCCACTTTCAAACAGGCTAATGTAAGTTCCCATTCAGGCGCTTCGCGTAAACCGACACACCCAGAAACTATATTCCAAGTAAGTGTGTGGTGTGTCAGTTTTTCATTGGTTAAAAACTTTTCATCACCTTTCCCAGAAATACACACCCTGTTCTCACGTGACAGAAAATAAAGCAATCATGAAGCCCGTACTAAAGAAAGACCAAAAAAAGAGACGTAGAGCAATAAAGTGATGAATTTCACATCATTTAGCTTTTATTCTTTTTCTGTGTTGAGGTTTCACAAAAAGCAATAATGTCTGATCATTCAGATATTTTAAACAAGTAAGGAAAGAGTCACATTAAAAGGTCAGATTCATTATTTTATTTTCATATTGATCTTTTTAAATCGGGCTGCATTGCTGACTGTCATCTTAATTTGTTTGTATATTTGTAGATATTCACCTGACAGAGAGACTGCTCCATCTCTTCTATAAAACGAAACTTACCTCTTTCTTAAATTTGGAGGTTTTTTTCAACAATAATATTAATAATTGCTAATTAATGAATAATTAATGAATAAGCTGTCAGTAAGATCAACACACAGAGTCCTGAAACAATAAGCAAACAGAAACTTGTTCAATTTGGAGTTTTTTTCAACAATAATATTAATAATTACTTATTAATAAATAAGCTGTCAGTGAAATCAACACACAGAGTCCTAAAACAATAGGGAAGTAGAAAGTTAGAGCTCGAGAAACATTTGAATGATTTAGAAAACTTTACTGCTCCACGGCTTGTGGCCTTCATCAGGATCATCATCACTGTCATCTTATGCTCTTCTCCGTGGAAGGAGCTGAAGTGTTGCCAGAAATGTCTGATCTGTTTCTGCAAGACACAAAACAGAGCCAATGTGAGAGCAGAAACTTTGCTTCCACATTTCAAATTCAAAGCCAGAATTATTCAGGAGCTGAGGTGCAGGTTTCCTTCTGTCTGAATAGTTAGTGATGTCATTTATCATAATTCACTGTTTTCCAGCAGATGTTAAATTGGATAGCTGGAATAAATTCTTACATGAGATGTCGATTGATTTGGTGTAGCTCACTGTATTACTCAAAAAAAAAAAAGGAGTACCAAGTATGACATTTCTGGGCGCGATCGTGGCTCAAGAGTTGGGAGTTCGCCTTGTAATTGGAAGGTTGCCGGTTCGAGCCCCGGCTTGGACAGTCTCGGTCGTTGTGTCCTTGGGCAAGACACTTCACCCGTTGCCTACTGGTGGTGGTCAGAGGGCCCGGTGGCGCCAGTGTCCGGCAGCCTCGCCTCTGTCAGTGCGCCCCAGGGTGGCTGTGGCTACAATGTAGCTGCCATCACCAGTGTGTGAATGTGTGTGTGAATGGGTGGATGACTGGATATGTAAAGCGCTTTGGGGTCCTTAGGGACTAGTAAAAAAGCGCTATACAAATACAGGCCATTTACCATTTACTTATAAGGTATTATACAAAAGAAGTGCAAACGCCTGCTGTGTTACAGTGCTGAACTGAGACTCCCGAGCTTGACTACAGATTCCTGAATAAAACAGGGTCTTCAGCTCTGACTGATTTTGATTCTAACATTTGTTCTGCTCTTTAGGTATTTAAATTAACCCAGAGAATTGGGCAGTTGGGTTAGGAGCAGTTGTGAGAATGACACGTGTACTAATGGAAAATTTTAATAGACACACGGAAGCATTCATCATCTCTGAGTGGGTGTCAGAGATGATGGCAATGGAGTGGAATGCAGTTCAACCAGGTGACTCAGGTTGTCAGAAAGTAGCCTACCAGAAGGTGCCACAGTGCTTAACAGTTCCCAGACCCTGGACAGGTCACCAGTCTGTTACAGGGCTAACACATAGAGACAGAAAACCACATTCACATTAAAAAGACACGTGCGCATACACACATACACACACAAATAGAGGTGTGTGTGTGTGTGGGGGGGGATTCTTAGCTCAACTGTTGGCTTACAATATCATGAAGTGTAAGCTTTTCTCCCACATGAGCCCCAGACACAAAGCAAGCATGAACCTAACAGCATGCCTCCAAAAAAAACCTTAAAGGAAAATACAATGAAAACCAGTTTCAAAAGTGAAATGTTTAACAAAATACATGTAAAAATAAAATAAATGTGTTTAAGAGGCTCACAAACTATCAGGAGAAAATATGTGTAAAAAGGTGTGAAAAGAGCAGCTGAGACTGAACCAAAGGGATTCGTTCAGGTTCAGTCGTCGGTCTCTGGAAGATTCTCGAATCACCGGCGAGAGCTGAAGCCACAACAGGGCCGTCGACGACGAAAGCCAAGTCCCGCAGTCGTCTGCGGCTCTGTGGGTGAATAAAGAGTATACGTCCGGAGAAAATGCTCCTCACTTTGTACAACCGGGAGGCCCCGCTCTATCTCTTGGAAACGAACAATGAGACACCTGTGGACTGTACTCTACGTCATCGTTGGAGCTACCCAAGGTAATTATTATCATAAAGATTATTTTTGCTTGGGGGTTGGGGTTGTTTCGTAACGCCAGGCAACGTTTGCTGAACATCTACTGTCGTCTTCGGTAAGACCTTCGTGCGTGGCCTGTTTTAAGTCAAAATGTGGTCGTTTTAGACGTCTTTTCAACTTCAAAGTTAGACTAATTTCAGACATATTTTTATAACGTGTCTGTTACTGAGCTCTCAGAGGTTTTTAAACACTATACAAGAGCAGTTTCGCATTGTTAAACCCATGAAGTGGGATGTGCTAGTAATAAAATAACTTATTAACACTTTGCTGTTTCGTAATTATTAAGCATTCACGGGATAATTGTATTTGTATTGTATTGCATCTGTTATCAAACGCCTTCCGTGTCACAGTCCTGAACAGCGGAGTTCATCAATCTTTAAATACAGTTCTTTAAACAAAAATGTCCATGAAAACGAAGCAGTAAATAAGTGAGGAAGGTCCGATAAAAAACGTTTTTCTGGAAACAAAAAAAGGGCAGAAATCTGTGGCCAAAAGCAGAAGAGAGTAAAATGAGTGAAACGAGAACGAAATAAAATACAAAACCCTGTTGATCGTGGTGTGAGCCCGTAAACAGCCCAGTGTGTCTAAAATAATGTTGAAAATCATCCCTAAATAAAATTATAAGCAAAGAGATAGGTAAAAGAAACTAAAATGAAAATAGAAAAAAATGAAATGTTAAACAAAAACATATTAAAAGGTAAAATAAGTGTGTGTAAGAGGCTCACAAAGAATGAGGAGCTGAGACTGAACCAAAAGGTTTCCTCCGTGGAAGAGTCTCTGCTTACCGTCACAAGCTAAGGCAAAACGTCCCCCTGTCGACACCGAAGCCGAGAAACGCCGCGGACGCCAACGACGTCCACTCAATGTTCAGAACATCGCCGCGATGAATGTCTATAGTCTATATCGAGGGTTTAATGTCGTGGTGCGGGACCTATCCATCCCGGCGTTAACTCCGGCGTAGAGTTAGGGAGGAGTCTACGCAGCCGCGTCTCACTCCTCGCCTTTTTACTCTACGCTAAGCAACGACCTAAAGAGCTCAACAGAAGAGCCCTTTTAAACCTGATTAATATCCCCCATGGGTCTCTGTCTCTGTGCTGGAACAGAGATAGACTTGTGGTTTGTTTTAGTAGTGATACAAAATTAGTTATTCTTTGCGCTTTGTGGCTTTAGTTATTTTTCTGTTGCTTTTTTTTTCACGTTTCTTAGATAAAGTGGAGACAACCACAGGGGTTTTATCATTATGAGATACTCTCATTTGCAAATAAATACAGATTTTAATTAACTTTTGGCACTCACCAAACTACGAACTAAACGTGACAAAAAGAAGTAAAAGTGAATAATGATGTTCAGTGAGGTGACAGGAACTGAACTTAAAGAAGGTTTCCGTGGTTATCAGGCTCTATGTGAGGCTGTCTCACTGCAGTCTGTGAAATGTAGCATTTTTAAAGAGGGAAAAGTGCACATTATGGGGTTGGAGATGTTCATACCACAGACAATTGAGGTGTGAACATGTTCAATTTGATTTTAGTTCAAACACAAAAAAAGTTTGGCCTAAGATGATTTCAACAGAAGTCGAGCACAGAGCAGCTAAAAACATTATCAGGGTTATTTTAGTCAGCATTAACAAATATTATACAGTTACTGAGTGTTACTGAGCTTTGAATGCTGACTGATGACCTTTAATCTCTGTGCTCTGTGTTGTTTCTCTTTTAGATGTAACAGCTACACCTGGAGAGCATGTTGTTCTGATGTGTCAAGATCCAGATAACAACTTCACAGGTGTAAAGTGGACCAGAGCTGACCTGGGAGAAGAATATGTCTATTTAGAGCGGGACGGGCACTTTGAACCACGCAACCAGCATCCGTCTTTTCACAACCGGGCGGCTCTGGATGAGCGAGAGAAGAAAGATGGGAATGTGTCTTTAAATCTGAAGAATGTGACAAAAAACGACACCGGGGCATACGAGTGTCGTGTCTTCATCAATGAATCATATAAATCCATCTGCAATGTCACACTAAGAGTTGTTGATCCTCCAGGTGAGTGAGTAGAGTTGAGTGTGTGTGTGATCAGAGGTGAAGCTGCTTCCTGCTTGTTGATGCTTGTTTCTAAAGATGTTGTTGATGAGACTTTGTAGAAAGCAGCTGGTCTGAGTGATGTGATCAGAGTGCAGTAGATAATGTCTGACAGCAGTCTGAAGAGGAAATGGATTGTGTTCTGTTCTGGTGTTTTTTTGTTTGTTCGTCTTATCTGCACAAAACTAAGAGATCCACAGTCCATCAGCCTCCACATGAAATGTTTGGACTCTCTCAGAGCTGTCTGTTACTCTAATAAAACCGCCAACAATTATTCTTAAATACTTGTTTTGTGTATTCTTACTTAAAATCGGAGGGGATGATACATGCAAATTATGTATGTAAAAAATGTAAAAAAGTAAAAAATGTAAAGAATCCAATGAACTACTTGGATGTTCTGTTAACTACAGTGAAACAAAGACAAATGCAGGTTGTACGTCCTGTTGGAGCTATTTGTTTTTTATTTTTTATTATTTTGAAATTAGTTAAAGTTTGTTAGTTTATTTTTATTTTGGGGTTTATTTGTCGGTTAATATTTTGTTTTTAAATGATTTGTTTTGTTTGTTGTTATTTTGTTAGATTAGTCAGTAAGAGTTGTAGGGCCATTTTTGTTTCTATAAATAAAGAGACTGGTATAGGACCAGCATGCATTGGGGTGGGCCTATGGTTTTTTACCAGAGCAGGAGAAGCAGCAGGAAGGATCTTGTTATTGCTTGCCAAAATGGATAAACAAACCAAAACTCTCAACTAAAAGGTTTGGACAGTGGACTTCTTTTGCCTGCGTACGAAATATTACCTCAGTGCAGCAGTGGCTTGTGGACTTTAAGTTGTGGGACGTTTGATCTTTCAAAAGTAAAGGAATTGCCACTACACGTCCTTTTGGCCTGAAAGTGTTTAAAATACCCAAAAAAGATGTGACGTTAGGACAGAGTTAAACCTGGAAGTCAGGCGACAATAATTAACACACCCAATCAGACTATTTTATTGTAAATGTCAAAATGGTGTGTCAGTGTGAGTCACATTTAAATATTCATCCTTATTTCAGTGATTTAAAGTCCTTCTAACTGTCCTGTAGCCTCTGGGCCGCATGTTAAGGGACAGCATAAAAATAATGTTGTGAGGACAGATTTCATTCTCTGTAGAGAAGTTTTTTCTCTGTGACATATAAAGGTGAAATAGAAACAATGCTTTAGGTCTTCTGTGTTAAAGACACAAATGAAGAAAATCTCAGGCTGGAGATGAATAATTTGTTAAATTACAGAACAGAAAATAAAACATTCATCAGGAGCTGAGAGTTCATTATCTTTAAGTGTAAAACTGAAAATGAAAGCTGAAATGTGTTTGGCTCTTAAAGGCTGGATCCTGTTTGAACCTGTCAGACAGCAGAGGGAGCAGCATGGAGGAGCTCAGCATGTTTACAGTTTGATGTTTTCTGGTCTTCTATTTAAATAAAGACACTGTTTCCCACATAGAGCACAGAGCTAAACAGATTTTTATTTTTAAATAAACACTTAAACCTTTATCACGTTATCTTGTTTAATCCTGATTAATCTTCATCTCTGACTCTTTTAATGACCACCATGAGTGAGGGAGCTGCTTCCTGTACACTTCAGAAGTCTTTTCACAAGCACAAGTCGCCCTCTGCTGGCCAGTTTAAGAGAATGCAGCTACAATGCTTGAACTAAAGCTGATCTTCATCAACCACACTGCGGTGGGTGGATGGTGGGATTGTAATTCAACTGTTTCAATACAGCATGTATTCAGAAAGGGTAGTTAAAAGTCTCATTCAGCAAACTACTGCACACTTCCTCACTGCATCATCTTCACTACGTTCAAGTAGTCAGATATAGATAATCCTGCAGACCAGAGCTCACCTGTGATGCAGATTTATTTTTAATGCTGTCAGTGAAAAATAAGATGTTTCACGCACAGAACCACAGAGCACTCATGCATTAGGTTTTCCTGCGATACTACATTTATCACAGCTGCTAAGTTCAACAGCAAACGTTTGCAAATGTTTATTTTTATTTACTTATTTCTCTTTATTTGTTTGTTTACAACAAAAACAATAAGACAAATAACATTTACAATATTAACCAGAGGCTCAAAACAGCAGAAATAATATTTGCACAATATAAAAAAGGGAGACAGAAACAATAAGGTTAACATTAAGACAACAATATTATTGACGAGACATGTATTTTTTAAATCCACAGAAGAGTGTATATAAATGGAAAACTGTTGTCTGTTGCAGATTTGGAGTTGTGCTCAAAGCTGGTTTATGAAAATTTTAAATTGAAGTTTCTTGTTACTAAGTTTAAATTTATGAATAAAGAATTCCCCATAAATTGTGAGCAGATTGAAACTGAAAAATGTCACTGTCTGAGACATTTTAAAAACACAAATCACAATTATTGACATATTTTCAGAATATTTGGATTTAATATCAAGCTTTCCTCAAAGATTGGGGTTTTTCCAGGGTAGCATATAACTAATTGACTTTTAAAGAAAGTTGATATTTATTATGTTGATTTAAAGTCTGTCATATCAAAGCAAATTCCACTAGAGGGCGCTCAAATACAAATAGATGTGGATCTGATGCATTTTCTAACAGTTTTCCTCTTTTTCAGTTCCAACAACAATTATGTAATCTCAGCCTCCTTCATGAGTCTGATTGTACTTGTACTAACTTAGACAGTCAAGCTACAAGGTTCTTTTCATTCTACATGTAAATATGTTTAATTTGTGTAATATGTAGCTTGCCATCACCAGTGTGTGAATGTGTGTGTGACTGGGTGGATGACTGGATATGTAAAGCGCTTTGGGGTCCTTAGGGACTAGTAAAGCGCTATATAAATACAGGCCATTTAATATCTTCATATCTTCACTCTCACAGCTCTGTCTGTTTTAGTTTTTGTTGACCGCTGCACAACAAGTTTTCTCTTGTTGCTTTAGAGCCTGTGATGTTTTAAGAGTCTGAATCGGGAGCTCATCACATTACTCTGTAAACTCTCAAAGCACTTTAATATACAAGCAATTCCACCTCTCGCATTATTGAGTAAAGTTGACAGCGAGTCAGGCAAATAGGCAGGCTCCATCCAATAGGTGTTTTCAACCACACCGTGGAGCAGTGTTTCTAAACATCTGTGCCTCATAAGCTCAACGCAGCAAGGAAACATCTAGATAAAGTTTAGAAACAGTTTAGATGAAAGCAGACGTCATCTCGGACAGCACACCTCTATCAGCCAGGCTCAAAAGGTTTCTGAGCCTGGCTGATGCTGATTAATGTTGGACAGGCCAGCACAGAGGCTTTGATCGTGACAGGAACAGGCCCTGAGCACCAGATCCAAAGAGGGTATACCACAGCCAACATGACATCATAAACAGGTGCCCATTTACAAAAAGCCTGACTGAGACTGTGTAGCACATACAGTGGGAGGGGGAGATGCTAGCTGGAATAGCATACACTGGACTTTGTGCTCCAATTACATTTTAGGGTGCTTGGTTTAAAATTCACTTTGGTCAGTCAGAGCCAAAAGTAAAAACAAACAAAATCTCTATATAATTTTATGTAGTACACTTGAAGCCCGTTTTATTCATTGTGTTACTGATTTATTGTACCTGATAATAATAAAGGCTTTCTAAAGGTACATGTAAGACTGTTCTCAAAATGTGCTTTAAAGGTTAGTTAAGGTTATTATTAGTAAGATGATCAGCGACTGTTTGATTTGTCACCATCGGTTGCTTGGAGCAAAGCTCAGGAGAGCGAGCTGCGTATTCTTATCTCTGGTTCAGCAGGATACCTGAGTGATTATGGGCTATATGAGCCAAACAAAAGCAGCAAACAGCTTTTATAATCACTTCTGCAAAACTGAAACTAACCGTGGCTCAAGCAGGACTGCTCACATTCAATAGCAGATAAATTGCTTACAAAAAAAGAAATTTCAGGTCATTCTAATTAAAAATCTGCTTTTTCCCCTTTCATTACACATTAAAAATCTTCATACTTTTTTTTCCCACCAAAGGATTAGGGTAAGTTTCACTGTATGCATAATAAAATGTACATACAGCATACACACATATCAGACCATGTTATACATGAACACTTAGATTCTCCAAGCGCTTAAGAAACAGGTGCAATGATTCCTCCATTACCTCCTTTAGCAGAGGATACACTGCAGCGTTCATTTTAAACTCCATCTTAGCTGGAAATGAAGCCTCTTTGTGTTTTTATGAATCTTTTAATGATTTAATTCCACGAGCAGCCTTACTGTACAGCTAAGTTCAGATAACAGCAACATAAACATTAGGTGGCATACCTCAGGGGTCCATACTAGGCCCCCTGTTGTTTATTCTGTACTTGCTCCCTCTGGGCGATGTGCTTCGTAAACATAATGTGTCCTTCCACATCTTTGCCGATGATATTCAGATCTACCTCCCTCTGAGGTTGAACTGCAATGTTTCTTTGCAGCCGCTACTCTCCTGCTTGTCTGACATTAAGACTTGGATGACTCTTAACTTCTTACACCTTAATGAAAGCAAAACTGAAGTCATTGTGTTTGGGCTTCCCAAAGATCCCAACTTCTCTCTTGACTTTTTGGGACCCCTAACCTCCGATTGCACTTCTTCCATTAAGAGTCTTGGTGTTATTTTTGACAATGCTTTTAAACTTGATAAACAAATCAGCTCTGTAGTTAAGGGATCTTTTTATCATTTGCGGATTTTAGCCAAAGTCAAGTCTTACCTTTGCAGGAACGATCTAGAAAGAGTGGTCCATGCTTTTATTACTTCACGGCTAGACTACTGCAATTCCCTCTATGCTGGCCTAGATCGTTCCTGTCTACATCGCCTTCAACTGGTGCAGAACGCTGCCGCTCGCCTGTTGACCGGTTCAAAAAAAAGAGACCACATCACTCCGGTTCTCTGCTCTCTCCACTGGCTCCCAGTTGCCTTTAGGATTGATTTTAAAATCTTACTGCTGGCTTTTAAGGTTTTAAATGGCACTGCACCTTCTTACCTGTCAGAACTCCTTAGTACTTATCGCCCCAGGAGATCTTTGAGGTCAGCCGACCTGATGCTTTTAGATGTTCCCAGGTATAAATTAAAGACAAAGGGAGAGAGGGCGTTTGCTGTGGCTGCACCCAGACTGTGGAACAGCTTACCTCCTCACGTCAGACTCTCCAAAAGCCTAGAAACTTTTAAAACCGCTCTTAAAACTCACCTCTTTTCATTGGCTTTCAGAAAGGTTTAATTTATTTGTTTTATTTATTTTTATTTTATTTTTATCAGCGAGGTGTTACTACGAAATTGTGTTCTATTGTAATTTTATCTGTATTTACTGTACAGCACTTTGGTCAGCCTTGGTTGTTTTTAAACGTGCTCTATAAATAAACGTGACTTGACTTGACTTGACTAGGAGAGTTTCCCAGCAAACTTGCCTGACTGGGACTCGTGCAGCGTCATTGTGGGCAAACCCTCAGTATTCATGTGAAAATCAGGAAACAACTGGGCCCACACTGTCCACAAAAACTTGACAGTGCCCAATAAAATTTTTACGATTGTACTGGGGACGATGCAATACAGTACAACTTTTTCTTTGGCAAAGGGAGGGTCTAAATTAGAGCTGGTGTTAAAGATTTTGCCCACAATATTGCATGCTTACATATCGAAGAACGCTTTTAACAATAATTAAATAATTAAAACAAATAACAATTAAAATGTTCAGACGTCTCTGTGCACCATGGATGTTGCGCATAGAGATGTCTGTGAAAAGTGGAGAATGAATATGTGCTAGAAACACATAAATGAGAGTCTGAGGGCCTCAGAGCTCCGGCCGTTTCACTTGTACTGAACTCATTTGTTGCATCTGAGTCACTTTTTTTTCTACATAATTAACATAGAAAACTCTGCAGAGATGTTTCTCATAGTCACGCGTGTTTATTTATTTCCTTATGGGGACATCTCATTGACATAATGCTTTCCTTAGCCGCTTACCCAAACCCTACCCATCATGAAATGAATGCCTAGGACAGGGCTGTGGCTCCCCACACTCCCTAGCAGATCATTACATGGAGAAACCTTTGGAATACAAGCATGCTGATCCACACAGGTATGCACACAGGTGTACACACGGGTATTCACAGACGCGGACTAAAGCTTTCTTGGCTGCTGCCTCAAAGCACACTGTGCGCTGTCTATCTTGCGTGCTGCACAATATCGTCTATTATTTAGTAACTATTGATATCTATGTCTAGCTAGTTTATTGTGATGGTGCTTTTTTTTTCTATTATTATGTTGCTCTTTGTTGTTTGCTGTCTCCTCTGTTTGTTTTTTTTTTTTTTTCTCCATACAGGTGACCCAGGAGTTTTTTTTGTTGTTTGTTTTTGTTTTTCTCTCTCTTCCCCCCCTTCTCACCGTCTCTTCTCCCCTTTGGTTTTCTTTCATTCTTTCCCCCTGTCCTATTAAAAAAAAAAAAAAAAAAAAAAAAAAAAGATGACAAAGGATGAACTGAAGCTCTGCCATCACGTGATGTCACATGCTGCTGTTTCTGATGTCACTTAAAAAAAAAAAAGAAAAGAAAAGAAATGAATGCCTAACCCTGAAACTTACCCTGAACCTAACCATAACCTAATTGTAACCCTGACAATAAAACCACATTTTGAGACTCAAAAATGCCTTCAAACTCGTGGAGATGGGATTCTGGTTCCTATAACGGCTGTTGTTAACAATTAAACTCACAAAATGAATGTTGTAAACCTGTACATGGTTAGCGTGCTCTCACTGACCCTTTATTTTTGGTTTTCACATTTCAGTTTTGGATGCTTTGACCTTTACTTGCTCTGTTCTTGGTTAGTTACAGTTTCATATTCTAACTTTTGTTCCTATTTGAGTTATTTCCAGGTAAGGTTGAGTTTTCTTTCATGTTCTACAAGCCCATCATCATCAATGGAGCTCCAGTGGAGAGGGTGCAGTCCTTCAAGTATCTTGGTGTCCACATCTCCTCAGACCTGACATGGGCTGCCCACATTCAGGTCCAGACCAAAAAGGCTAGGCAGCGCCTGTATCACCTACGACAACTGAGGAAGTTCAGGGTCTCTCCAAAGATCCTCAGGATTTTCTATACAGGCGCTGTGGAGAGCATCCTCACACAGAACATGACATCGTGGTTCGGGAACAGCTGTGTGAAGGACCAAAAAGCTCTCCAGAGAGTGATCCGTACAGCAGAACGCTGCTGCAGGATTGCTCTCCCCCCGCTTCAGGACACCTACACCAGGAGATGCCGGACTAGAGCAGATACTGAAGGACCCGTCCCATCCTGGCAACAAACTGTTCCAACTTCTGCAATCTGGTAGAAGGTTCCGCATCTTCCGGGCAAGGACAGAGAGACTCAAGAGGAGCTTCTATCCCCAAGCCATCCGTGCCCTAAACACACACACCCGCCCTCTCACATCATCTATAATTGACTGAGACAGGACTCTCTTCCAAACACTCTAAACCAAGGCACAATGTACATTTCAATTCCTTTAATTTTAAATATGTTTATATTTTCTATCCTGTAGAATAGTCAGATGTCTATTCATATTAATGTACAGAATTCACCTGCTTGCTGCTACTACTGCACATTCACCCAGTGTATATACTATATGTCTGTATATATATATATATATATATATATAATGTTCTTCCTCTACACCCCCCCCCAATTTTTGCACATGTCGAGGAGCGTGTCAGGCTACATTTCACTGTGTGTTATACTTGTATAACTATGCATGTGACAAATAAAGAACCTTGAACCTTGAACCTTGAATGTTCTGTAACTGTAGTTATCATGTCTTGTTATTCCCCTTTTTCCCCCTGTTTTCCTTTCATCCAGGTATCATGTAAAGTCCCCATCGCTGTATGAGAAAGCCCCTGTGTAGTGGCTTCTCTTGTCCTTGTGCATTTTATATAGTCTTGTTTACCATCTTATTTTTTCCCTGATTTCGTTCAGGTGTGTCCTTGGTGGTTTCCATCTCCCTGGTTACCTCACATGTGTATTTAAGGCCTCAGATTTCCTTGATGAGTTGCTGCATAGTGCTGTTTGTCAGCTCGGGGGTTTCACCTGCGTGTTTCTGTTTGCTTGCTCTCTTCTCTCTCTCTCTCTCTCTGTACACTTTTTTGTTTGTTTTTCGTCAGGTAACTAAATTGTGGTTAAATATGGATTATTTTCCATTTATTCAAATCTTTTTGGGGGTCTTTATTTTGGCTACGATCCTTCTTTAAACAAAACTCTCTCTCTCTTTTTAAAATTCAAGTTACTTATAACTTGGACTTGTAATGTAATAACGAATTATCCAGAATCCCAAACAGTTTCAATTCGGCTTGTTTGGTTCTTGTTGCTCTGTGTTTATCTCGATACTGAATCCTGAAGCACAGAGTAAATAAAACAGAGCAAACACATAGGAGAGTGTACACAGATGACGAGCAGACATTTGAAATTCAAATCAGTTTGAGGTACGTGGCCTGTTTTTAACTAGTCCTTCACCTCCTGTGTTCTCAGGATTTGGTCTGTGGACTCATAGTCATTGTGTTTTAAGACTTCAGTTCCTCTCTCTAACAGCACCAGATTTCCCTTCTTATATGGACAGTGTGTTATATAAAGACCTCTGTGGCAAGAATGCACTTCATTGTTTGAAACTGAAAGACAAATGAGAAGTGACTGACATTAAGAAGGTCGAGGCATGAGATAATAGACAACAGACTAAGATAGTTATCAAAAAGCTCATCTTTGCTTTCTTTTGTTAGTCATTCTGCCTGTCTTTTAAAGAAAATAAATCACAGGGTGAAGGAAAAATGTATGTATGGTATGTATTTATATGTATTAATGTATATCATTAAATCTGACTGCTCTGACACTGGGCTGCTCATTAATGTGACGGTGGATGTTATAAATGTAGTTAAACCATGCTGTAACTACTCGCACAGCAAGCTCTTCCTCTCTACTTCATCCCATGAGTTCTTACAGTGCAGTTCATATTAACATTTACAGGCAGATTTATTCAACAATCATTACAAAGGCTAAAATAAAGAAACACTCATGTTTTCTCTCCCTGTTAATGCAATTTAATCTTTCCTGTTTAAAAGCTTTCAGTATCTCCAATGTCAGTTAAGCTCATAACGTAAATATCAAACCACACAAACTCAACAGAAGTAACATCCATAGTTCAATCATGAGCTTTGGAAACTGTTTAAAGCTTAAAAAACACATATTGATAATCTTATTCAAATTTAATCTTGGAAGTTTGACTCGCAACACTGGAAGGAAAATGTAATGCTAGGGACTTTCACATCAGTCAGTCAGAGATAAAGTTACCACATTATGCCTTTCTCAGCTTCCTGTAGCGAGGCAGAACAGAGATAGAACCATAAATACAGCTGAAACCTTCTAATATGCAAAACAGTATAAAAAAACAAATAAATAAGGTTTGAGGAAACAGCAGCAGAGGCACTGACAGTTCAGCTGTAGAAACATGTGACACATTTTTAAACAGTTTGTAGTTCAGCAGGACGCTGGTATGAGTCCAGATTATGTGTTGTTTTATGTTTTCTGTAGATCAAAAACACAACAATACCACCCAAAAGAAGGACAGCAGAAACTGCCACACCGACAGAGCTATGCCTCCCTATCTTCTCACTTCCCCTTTCCTCCTTCCCTCCATCCTCTGTGCCTCCTCCTGTCTGACCTGCAGGTGAGAAACAGGTGTGAGGTGTCAGCTGTCAGGTAGGTGATGAGTGAAGAACAGAACAGAATCC
Source organism: Simochromis diagramma (assembly GCF_900408965.1). NCBI lineage: Eukaryota > Metazoa > Chordata > Actinopteri > Cichliformes > Cichlidae > Simochromis > Simochromis diagramma. The sequence goes on from NW_024386781.1 coordinate 44,549, forward strand.
ATTTCGCCTCTGTCAGTGCGCCCCAGGGTGGCTGTGGCTACAATGTAGCTGCCATCACCAGTGTGTGAATGTGTGGATGACTGGATGTGTAAAGCGCTTTGGGGTCCTTAGGGACTAGTAAAGCGCTATATAAATACAGGCCATTTACCATTCAAACTGCTGTCAGACATTATCTACTGCACTCTGATCACATCACTCAGACCAGCTGCTTTCTACAAAGTCTCATCAACAACATCTTTAGAAACAAACATCAACAACCAGGAAGCAGCTTCACCTCTGATCACACACACACTCAACTCTACTCACTCACCTGGAGGATCAACATTCAGGCTGATGATGATGACGGGGTCGTCATCCTGATTCGCTCTCTTCCTGCGATTTATTTTTGTCTCAACACGACACTCATATCTTCCACGGTCATCAAGTGTCACATCCTTCAGTATCAACGACACGTCTCCATCCTTCATCTGTCTGTCCTGTAGCTCCACTCGGTTCTTAAACGATGGATGCTGGTTCTCTAGATCAAACCGCTCATCCCGGTACAAAAGTAAATATCCTTTCCTAAGACCATGTTTGCTCCACTCCAGAAATGTGACGAGGTTGTTGTTGTTGGCTCTGCATGACAAAGTGACGTTCTGTCCAGATTCAGCTGTGATGTTTACGAGGTCTACAGGACAAAAGAGACAACCGGTGTGTATTAAGCAGACAAACTGTTATTCTGCAATTAGAGATCACCACATGTAATATGTGATACAGGTTTTGATATAACAATCTGTGAGGTCACATGTTTGGGCTCTCCCATAATTATTAGAGCTAAAAAAGAAAGAAAGAAAAAGACTCTTTAGACATTTCTTGGTGACATGAGGGTGATTTCCCAGTGACATCCATCAGATATAAAACTCTTATAAACAGGATATGGTTATAGGTTCCATGCACCCACATGCTAAAGGCTGGAAAACAGTTGTGAGGCAAAAACCTGTAACTGAAACCCACACAACTCTTCTTGGTTTTGTGGTATTAAGATACTATGCTCCTATACAGGAAACATGCTTGTTAATGAGATACATTTGGTTATGAGATACATTTGGTTCAATGATTTATAAATAATCACCTGAACATAAAGACAGATAACCAGTCGCACCCAGACCTACGGGCAATTTAGAATCATCAAGTAACCTAACCCCACTTACCGCATGTATTTGGACTGTGGGAGGAAGCCAAAACAAGTGGAGAGAAGCCATGCAAACATGGAGAGAACATGCAAACTTCACACAGAAAGACTTGCTGCCCAACATAAAATGTCAGTCTACTAATAAATCTATTAAATGATGTCATCTTATTTTGAATTAAATCTCACCAATCTTAACAAGGGGAATGAAATCAGCTGCAGATTTAAGATTATGACATACACATTAAAGGGACAAATATGCATATATGCATGTATGTACATATGTGTTGGAGATTCCCCACAAGCTCTCAAGCTGAGTAGATTAGAATTTCAACGGCTCTTTGTTGACATCAAATGGGAGGAGCTCTTATGACGTTAGTTTCCAAATAGAGATTACAGGCATCATAATTACAGCCCATTAAAAAAAAAAAAAACATTAGATATGAAAATATAATCAGGCTTTGAAAACTATATGAAAAAAATATTTCTAGCCAAAAAAAGACGCACTACTGATTACAGTAGTCACATCGGGTGACAATGTTGTACTTTTAAAAATGATCTCCTATGTTGTTTTAATAATCAGGTTTTTACAACATATATTAAGCGATCTGTGTGTTTTCTCTGGGAGAGTTTAAGGAAATATGGAAATCTTTCAGCTCGCTCCTTTCATAATCCAAATAATTTGTGAACTAAAAACTAAAAAAAATTTGATATGACCCATCAGTCTGTTTAGGATGACGGTGTTGAATGAATCTGTAGTCTATAAACAGCATTCAAACATAGGTGTCCTCATATTCGAGGTGTGAGAAGGCTGTGTGGATGGCTGCAGTAACGGCATCTTCAGTGGATTCTTTTGATATGCAAATTGCAGAGGGCTCAATGTGTCCGGAATGACAAATAGTTGAAATAACAGTAAAGACTTTGACCAGCAGAGGGGGTTTATGTGCATATGAAGCCTCAAGAAGCTAACCATTTTTTGAACCAATTGGATGTAAAGCTTCCAGTAATCGCAAGGCTTCATTTGGCCATCACTACCAAAGAAACAAATATCTCCAATGCTCTCACAGCAGAAGACAGAATGCTCCCACCATCAACAATGATGAGTGCTGACAACGCACAACTTGTCACGGTGGTTGCGTGGCTGGCAGAGGTAGTGTCATGGCGACGTATGCCCGTGTGTTTTAGCCAGGGACTCAAAGGCAGACAGGGAGGGAGACGAAACTGAGCTACAAAAAAACGAGCCTTTATTGTGGCTGATAACACGAATACACAACTGAAACGAAGGCAAACAGGGGCAAGAGTTAAATGTAACATTAAACAACTATGGCAATGACTATATACACATGGAGGGAGGCGACACAGACGATCCGACGAACACTGAAAGAAAACACACAGACTAAGAGGTGATCAAGGGAAGTGGAAACACACGAGGAGACAGCTGACAAGAATGAACATAGTGATGCCGCAGGGGAAGTAAAACAAAACATGGAAACGAGACTTTCAAAATAAACAGTAAACCCGACGAGACACAGACATGACATGAAATTAATAACATGAACCAACAAGGGAGACTAAAACACAGGGGCTGATGACACCAGAGGATCCAATAAACAAATCACTAAAACAGCCACCTAGGCCTGATAGAAATTAACGAGATAAGCTAAAATGAAACTGGAAAACAAATGAATAATAAAATACATTGAAATGCAAAACACTGGGTCACATAACCCAGGACCATGACAGGTGGGACCCAAAAAAAGAACTCAGAAACATGAGAAGTACACTAATAGCTAATGATTGTCTGTTTGAAGCTGAATCTCCAGCGCATGCATCTAAAAAATCAGTGCATTGCTTCAGAAGCCCTGGTTTGTTTAAACAGAGCAACGTGATCACAGAGGTCCGAAGCTTCATTCAGTGCATCACTGCTTCAGTACCTGATTCAGTGGGTTATAAGGAAGTGAAGAATTGGCAGGATTCATGTGGTGTGTTGGTGATTTTGTGCAAATTTTCTGCTTCTTCATAAAAAAAAAGAAAACCAGCAGGTCATTCAGTGTTCCCTTAGCACTAATGTATCAGAGATGTTGGTGCACTATATCTGAAGTAATGTTGTTAAGTCCTTAAAATCATATTCTTTTATTGTCATGACTCTATTTTTATTTTTGGCTGATATGGCTGAAGTCTAAAATACTTAGTCAGTCATTTGTTTAATCTGCTGCTGCGGAGTCGGGGCGGTCTGCCTCTCCCCCACCGCAGGGAAAAGGGTAACACCACCTGGGCCTGGGTGCAGTTCCCCCCTCCAGGGGCAAGGGTACCTAGACCCGGTTTGTAGAGTACGCTTGGGGAGTGTGATCGTGTGTACAGCGTCTCTTTATGTCTGTCTCCACGTTGGTTGAGTGTGGAGTAAGTGCACATGAGAGCATGAGGGTGGGAATGGATGTTTGTATCTGTGTGTGCCTGTATGTCTGTGTCTATATGTCAGGTTGGGTGTCAGGCGCCACCTCTCTGGGGACATCTCAGGCCCTCCAAGGTTTGGAGGCCTATCTCCCCCTACCACCACTTCCCCTGCCAGTGGCGGACTCCCTCAGGTGTCGGTGCGTTGGTGGTTCTTTGTGTCTGGGGATGGGCGTCCAGGTACACGCCAGCTCACTCCTTGGTAGCTGCTTATCGGGGCCTGGAGCCTGGGGCTCGCTCGGGCCACTTCGGAGGTGGGGAGCCCCCGGCCTCTCGGCCTGGGGCTCGGTCACTCAGGCGCAGCTGGCTGCCGGCGGAGCTCACGGGCGCGCCACTGCAACTCCCCCTGGCTTCTGCTCCACGGCTGCTGAGTGAGCCCTCATCTGGGACTCTCCTCAGCTCTTTCTGGGACAGTGGCGCGGCTGCCCCTCTGTTGGTCTTCCTTGGTCTCTTGTTGTTACGTCCCCTCTTAAATGCTAGGCGATGAGGGTGGGGGGACAGTAACAGTTAGATCCAGGTGGAATGAAAAGAACGCCAGGCAGAGGTATTTAATATAAAATAGATCTTTATTGTAAGAAAACACCTCAATAATTATAAATGGCAACAACAAAAGGAGACAGCACCGCTGCTTTAATAAGAAATCAGGGAGGTCAACCCAAAGTGGTAATGACCACTCAACAAAGAAAGCAACAATAAGGCTTCAACAGAAAGAGACAGCAACGCTGCTAACAAACAATATCCAGGCAGGCCACACAAACTAATGAAGGCCGCCGTCACTCATGGGCAATCACTGCTCAGTTAAGCACTACTCACACACCAGAGCCACACACCAGAGCCACACACCAGAAGGCTGGTCACACGCAGCAGGCTGGTCCACACCTAAGTCAGTAGCCCACTCTGCCCAGCACAGAGGAAAACCACCAGAAACATCTCCTTCATCTTCCACACTGCTCTTCTCCAGCTTATATCACCCCTGAGGGTAATTGGTTGTAACGAGAGCAGATGAGCAGCAGGTGTGACCTAAAGGAGAGGGCAGGGGCAGAGAGAGACAAGGGGAGGGGCCAGAACGAAGGAGGAGGAGAGAGAGAAGACAACACCACGCCCACACACTCCCACAGCCTCCCAGGATGTAACACTTGTGTTCTGGGGGCCTCTGGATGTCTGGAGTTTTGATCTCCTCCATACCTGCTTCATGCCCTGGAGGACGGGGCTGTGGCCCCCCCACACCCTCTAGCAGATCATTACATGAAGGAACCTTTTAAAAACAAGCACGTCCATGCTCACAGGTGTACACACGGGTGATCACACCCACAAACTACACCCTTTTTGGCTTCTACCTCAAAGCACACTGTGTTCTGTTGATCTTATGTGCTGCACAATAATGTTTAATATTTAGTATTTACTGTCATATTCCCATATATCATTGTGATGTTGTTTATTCTATTACTCTTGTTCTCTTCTGCTTGCTTTCTTTTTTCTTTCTCAGCAGGTGATCCAGGTGATCGATATATGCATTTTTTTTTCTTCTTTTTTTTCTTTTTCCTGCTCATTCTGTTAGTTTTTGTTTTTTGCCCTTCTCCCCCGTCCCTCTTCTCAGCTGTTTCTCTTTCCCTCTTTCTTTCCCACATTCAAGTCTGTCCCGTATTCAGCAAGTGAAAATAAGATAAACAATAAAAGGTGAATCAAATGGACCATTATGGCAAGGCTGGGATGGTCAATTTGGTAAAGTAAATCCGTTGGGCATCTTTCTTTGCCTTTAGACAACAATTCTGATGTAAAAAAGCCACAAAAAGAGTCACTGAGTCATGGTCCTGCGGCCATGACTCAGTGACTTTGTGTTTGTATTCTCTTTATTATTCTTGGGCTGTTTTGGGATGGTTTGTGTTTTGGGATTTTAGATACTGGGTTTTGGGTTTGTGCTCCCTCTATTGGTCCCTGGTGTTAGTGTTCCCCTGTCTCGTCAGGTTAATCAGGTCCAGCTGTGTCTCCCACCTGTGTGTGATTTCCCAGTGTCTCTCTGTGTACTTATAGTGTGTGTTTGCCTCTGTTCCTCGTCGTGTCGTCTGTGTTCATACCTGGTGTAATCCCCTGCATGCGCTCCCTGCCGTTCTCCCTTCATGCTCAGGTTTGCTATTTCTTTGTGTAGTTTCTCCCAGTTAGTTCATCCTTAGTTCTGTTTTACCATCCCCACTTTATATTTGTTATTATCAATAAATCACCCTCACATCTGAATAAGTGCTGCGTTTTGAGTCCTCCTTCCACTCTCCACACGGCCGCTGCCCCGAACCGTGACATTGTAACTATTTAAATTTTCATCTTTTTTCTTTTAAACAAATTTAAAGTGAAACAACACAAAACACTGCAAACCACGACACAATTAAATATAAATTAAAATATGAAAAAGAAGATGCACATTCTCTGTCATATGGACCTGCATGAATAAACTTTCTGAATCCTTTATCATTGGCAACTGAAAATAGTTGTGGATGATTACTATACCTTTCTAATGTGACGTTGTTGTCACTGGCTCTCTCTCTCTCTCTCTGGCTCTGCTCTTGTGCTACTGAGTGTAACTACCGCCCCTCCCCCCTCTGCCCAGCGTAAAGCACAAGGCTCGCTTGCTGAGTGAAGCAGAAAAAAAAAAAACCCACGTGACGGCTCGCGATAAGGAGCCGGCTCGCGTCATTCACGTCAAAGAGCCGGCTCTAAGACCCATTTCGTTCGCGAACGACCCACCCCTACTAATGGATAGTAGGGGTGGGTTTTTATAATCGATTCATCGATTAGCATCGATTCTGGCTTGGATAATGTCAAATCGATTCATTAAAATCCTGAATCAATTTTTTAATATAAATAAATTTTGCCCGAAATGCCAGAATCTCTGGTGACATCTCACAAAATTTCAAGAACCACCAAACAGCTAACACAGTAAATGAGAGCAGGTACAAGGATTCTGCACATAGACTTAAACACACAGCGCGACCCTGCGGATCAGAATCAGTTCGATGTCGCCTTTCTCACAGTCGGGGCTGAAAGCCGACAGCTTGCTGACTCTGATCTGTGGGCGGGTCCGCGCTGTGTGTTCACGCCCTTTATGCGCTGATTCTAAAGCTGTTAGTTTGATGTCTCTCCAAACAATATTGACCGAACCAGCAGCAAAAGAAGATCCAAACGCTTCACATAAACATCGTCATGAATTCACTCTGACTTTTACTGTTTTACTTCCATTGCGATGCACAGCTCTCTCTCTCTCTCTATACTTCAAGAACAGTTTCCCTTTCTTCATTATTCGCTTGCTTGTTACGCACCAGTCTACTGTTGTTTACAGGCTGTCGGCCGCTGTTTTTTTCCCCTTTTACATTCTTCCGAAAAGAAAACCTCATTTCTGCTGTTCAATACTGAACAAATTTAAACTTTTTAAAATTATTCAAAATGCAAAACGCTTAGCCGTGTCTCTAATAAAACCGCTGTAACGTCAGAGGTAACGTTCATATGTTGATTAATGGTTTTCGTTCGTTTTTGATGTACTGCAGAATATTTTTATAAAATCCCAGGCCAGGAAAATCACCTTCATGTTTTTCTGTGTTTTATCTTCAGCTACTTTGACACAAAGGCCTCTGCTGTGACGCTCACACCTGTGAAAAAGTGTTGCGTGTGTCAGCTTCCTTCTTATTGATACAAAAATATGTAAATGTACTGATCTGAATTATATTTCTGACTGTCAAAATTTCCCAGATTTAAATCGAATTAAATCGAATCGATTCGGGACCTTGTGAATCGGAATTGAATCGATTCTAGAAATCAGTGACGTTACCCAGCCCTAATGGATAGTTAGAGCATTATGGCTACGGTAGACAGGGGCCTCGCGGAGTAATACGTAATAATAAAGACCGGCCTAGCCAGTCTCCAGACCTCAACCCCATAGAAAATCTGTGGCGGGAGTTGAAAGTCCGTGTTGCTCGGCGACAGCCCCAAAACATCACTGCTCTCGAGAAGATCTGCATGGAGGAATGGGCCAAAATACCAGCTACTGTGTGTGCAAACCTGGTAAAGACCTATAGTAAACGTTTGACCTCTGTTATTGCCAACAAAGGTTATGTTACAAAGTATTGAGTTGTATTTTTGTTATTGACCAAATACTTATTTTCCACCCTGATTTACAAATAAATTCTTTACAAATCCTACCATGTGGATTCATGGATTTTTTTTTTCACATTCTGTCTCTCACAGTTGAAGTGTACCTCTGGTGCAAATTACTGACCTCTGTCATCATTTTAGGTGGGGGAACTTGCACAATCGGTGGCTGACTAAATACTTTTTTGCCCCACTGTATCTGTTGATTGTAAACAAGGACAAATAAATGTTAACAATGTTGTATGATTTTATTGGTCATTGGAAATGTTTAACGATGCACCTTCTATTGTCTCTCGCTTTAGAAATATGTATATGTCATTTTCCTCTGCAAATGTAGAAGTTGTAGGAACTGCATTTGCAGTTATGAATTTTCGGACTAACATGAGGTATGCAGCAAGACAACCATCAGGTGTGCAGGGAAACTGACAGTTTTCTAAAATGTTCTGGCACATGTCTCTGAATTCCTGGTTTGGTACCAGTGAAGACTCTTCTTCTCACAGATTAATTGCTTGGTGTAGTCCAAAAGGTCTATGTGCAGTAGGGCTGCCATGATTAGTCCACTAGTCACGATTACTTCGATTATCAAAATCGTCGACGACTAATTTAATAGTCGACGTGTCGTTTGAAGCTTTAAGAGTGTAATAACGGACTGAAACAGAAGATGGCAGCACTGCATGTACAAGAATGCCAGCTGCCGTTAAACCCCGAAGAAGAAGAAACTGTGTCCCAGAATTCATAGCATAGCCCAGCTCAGTTTCCAACAATGGCGGCAGCTAGTTAGTTTTAATATTACTCGTATTATTCTTTCTGGGTCAAAAAATAAATGTGTAACATGTTTTCAGGTGAGAATGTAGCTGTGTAAACCTTAAATATTTGCACAGTTTCTCAAGACACCACATATTTTCAAAAGCGCTCCAACATTTTCGGAGGCGTCTGTTACCCACCAGTTCGATAGCTAACTGGGGGTTCAAGGCTCACTAGAGCCGGTGAGAATACCAGACTCCCGGCAAATCGTTTTCAAACCCACCGCCGTCTTTCACTACTCAGGTTAAACATGATATATAAGTCACTTAGATAACTTACAAATGTTAATGTTTGCCCTTTTTTAGTATTTTATTTGTTCCTGAGTAAATCGGTTTGGCTGAGATTAAAGTTATAGTTTTTACACAGCTGAATAAACGTCAAGCAGACAGCTGATCATCAGAAGTGTGAGATGCTCGAGAATTTACTCCGGTGTCCTGTTATATTTTAGATAGCAAGGAGCAGATGGATTTATTAAACTTCACCGAAACAATCTGCAGATTTCATTAAGATTTAATAAACTCTCATCTTGTCTTTATTTTTAGTTAGCACATACCTTAAAAACTTAAAGCTGTAAGCTAATGATAGTTATATAAGAGCAGATGCTGCTGGTGCAATAAGCTGTACGGATGCATGATTTGATTAGTCGACTAATCGCAAAAATAATCGGTGACTAGTTGACTATCAAAATAATCGTTTGTGGCAGCCCTAATGTGTAAATTAATTTTAAAATCTTAGTACTGACTTTTAAAAATCTGAATTGTGGCGCTCCTGCCTAAATTTCTGATCTTTTAGAACCCCACACTCCCTCTTGCAGCCCGAGATCATGTAATCAAAGCCTGTTGGTAGTCCCACAAATACGTTTTAAGACCAGAGGTGATAGATCTTTTAAAACGGTGGCCCCCAGGGGCCCGTTCTTCGTACGTGGCTTACTACATCCAAGATCAAATGACACATCCAAGACCAAACCATTGCGCTAACTGTGAGCTCGCTAATCCGGTTCCCCGAACACACCTGTTGTTGACGATTAGTACAGCTGGATGAAGTAATGTGAGATCACTGGGTGTCGTAAAAGGGGCTACGCATCGATAGTAGAAACATTGATCGGCAACCCTCTGATTGGTCGGTGAAAATGTCGAAGGAGCGCGCTCGGTATTTTTCGGCAGCAGAGCAAGAACCCTTGAGTGAGGGATTTCAGGAGTTTCAGAGTTTAATCAGAACGCAAGGGAACACTGCAAAGGCTGCAAAAGCAAGGAGAGAGGGCTGGCAGAAAGTTGCTGACAAATTAAACTCATAAGTAATCTAATAATAACAATAATAACAGAGTGGATTGATATAGCGCTTTTCAAGGCACCCAAAGCGCTTTACAATACCACTATTCATTCACTCTCACATTCACACTGGTGGAGGCAGCTACAGTTGTAACCACAGCTGCCCTGGGACAGACTGACAGAAGCCAGGCTGCCATATCGCGCCATCAGCCCCTCTGGCCAACACCAGTAGGCGGTAGGGTAGATTTATTATATTACACTATATTATCCAATAATATATTACATTATATTATATTATGCTATATTATATCCTCTTTCACATTAGAGCCGCAACAGGACCCACTAGAACATGGGAACAAGTAAAAGTGAAATATAAGAATATGCTACAGAATGGTAATATTTATCACTTATATTGCTTTTCGTCTCTTGGAAAGAGACCCTGTAATACTCTGTTAGTTTGTTCATAACAGCAACCAAGAAAAGGGCAGAGCAAAAAAAAGACAGGTGGTGGTCCTGCACCCCCTCGTCAACAAGTTGGTTAAGTAAATAATACCCTCACGGGAATGTCGATATCTCTCAATGAGCACACTGTCGCGCTGAGCTAAAGGATCCTGTCTGTCCCGCAATATACGCTGGATTCTGAGGACTCTCCTTATCAATCTTGCACCTTCTGCAATGGGTGGCTCGCGTATACGGACAGGACATGGCTGCGACAGGCTTCCCAAATCCACCTTCGCTTTTATAGCCGTGGTCTCTCATCTTGATTACACGAAGTAATTTACTATTACTACTCTAAAATATGAATTACATCTGTAATAATCACATACATGTAATAGAATGTTAATAGTACATTTCCCTTTTTTAGGAAATGACCTGTATGTATCTGTGTGACATCAATAACAGGATCAAATGCTGCATTATCTTTGGTTACATTGATGTTATTTATTTATGGTGAAACAGTGGTGGAATATCGCTGTTGCTTCCGTATAAATGAAGCGGACATACCTGCGTGGCCGCGATCTAATCCTGTTTACATAAAGTAAGCCTGCTCCCGAGCAGGTTTACGCTTACGGCTCTGTATGACAGCAAGTCCCGGATGAGCTTCGGGGAACCGAACGATCCAGGATCACGCGAAATCGTCAACAATCTAATCCAGCTAACTTACTTAGCGAGGTACGAAGAACGGGCCCCAGGTAATGGAATGTTCTGCCCTCCATCATTACGTTGCCTTGTTTGGATTTATTCTTTTAAACAGCAGCTTAAGACTCATTTATTTAGATTGGCTTTTAACTTGATTTGTGCTCCATGTTCGATTGTACTTTTTTTTATGTATATCTGTTTCATATTATTGTGAAGCACTTTGTGGTTTTTGAAAAGTTTGTGAAAAGTGCTATATAAATAAAGTAAAAGTAAACAAAGGAAAGTAAAAACAAACAAACAAATGACATACCAGGATGTGGTGAGGTAAAGAGAGGTCAGGATTCCCAAATGGACCTGGTGCATTGCGTTGTTTGCGGATGTCATGCGTGTTCCAAACTGTTTGTTCTGTTTCTAAATCTATTTGAAGCAGTAGCAAGTGTGAGTACTGCAAGCAGTTGCTATGAAAAAGGAAAATTAAAAAACTTAATATTTTCCTCTGCTTCTTTGAGGTTGGGTTGTAGGCTTTATTGCAGGCTTGACAAAGAAACAGAACTAAACTGACTTCTTTAAAAGAAGAACAAACATAACTTCAAGAAAAACGCTGCACTGCAAAAAGAAAAACGCTACAAAAAGAAAAGCGCTGCAAAAGCACAGCGGAAATAGGAAAAAAGACAACGAAAATGTTCCTGGGGAGACAATAACCCGACGGACCAGCTGCACGAACCAAAACATGCTAACCAGTGCGCTAGGACTGGGACACGCTTCAAAGAAGTGGAGGAGAGGTAAATGTGTTGTAATCTCATGATTCTAATAATACTACAGATATATGGAATATACATTCAAAGATAATGTTTAATGTAGCCTTAGAAACGACGTTTTCCGTTGTCTTTCCGTTGTGCTTTGTGTGCTTTTGCAGCACTTTTCTTTTTGCAGTGTTTTTCTTTTTGTAGTGTTTTTCTTTTTGCAGCATTTTCCTTTTTGCAGTGCAGCGTTTTTCTTGAAGTTGCAGTGCAGCGCCTTTCTTTTTGCAGCATTTTCCTTTTTGCAGCATTTTTCTTTTTGCAAGTGTTTTCTGAAGTTGCAGTCCGTTTGGCCTCTCAGTATGTTTCTAGCTTATATTCACAAAGGTAGGACGGTTCGCCACAGAGTTTCGTGTTGTGTGCATGCGTAGAAACAATGGGTAGGATGGTTTGTCAGGTAGGATAGATTCCCAGAACACCGGCGGCCGCCTCGGGTTTCTCCTCCTCCTTCTCCCCTTTCCCTCGTCCACCTGCTGGCCTCCACCACTTGCTAATTGTACTGAGTCTGTGAAAGCTACGCCATAGCCACCACCAATCAATTGAGTTATTTTTACACATCTGCCAGCATCTGTCCAATCTGCCACCTTTCACTGTTTACACCGTTACGGGAAAAACAGACAACAACAAAAAAACATCGACCCATAACAACAAAAAATTACCATCGGCCCACCGGGCAAATGCCCTGTATTCCCGAAGGCTCAGGCTGAAAATCCTGCAGCTGTTTCAAACACAGCAGAGTTTAGTGGGTCTTTACTGGCTCACAGTCACCTTCACAGCTCATCTCATAGACTGGACTTCAGGTGTTCAGTCAGAGTCAGGAAGTCTTTGTTCATGTGCTTGATTCAGTTTCTCAGACTCTTCATGTTGATGCTTTGATTCTCTGTGTTTACTCTCACTGAAAGCTTTACATGGATTCATGTCACCGTTAAATTAAAGCAGGCGAACTTAGAAGCAGGACAGCCTCAGTTAATGAGCACAGACTGCATTTATACTCAGATACATGTCAGGAGGAACAAACTGCAGGACCAGGTTTGATTCCCTGCAGTGACACTCCTGGAAGAAAATATTTGACCGCAGAAATCAAAGAATGATATGTTGTGTTTGTGGAGCAGAGCTGTGAATATTTGGAGTCAATATTACTACAAACAGAATAAATCCTAAACTTCAAACTGTGACAAAAATAAAAAAGTTAGTTTAGTGAATATTTAAAATATCTTCCCAGAACCTGATAAAGGTAATATTTTTTGCTATGAGACAAACTCCTGAACATCTGAAAACAGTCAGTGATGGTGAAGGATCACATTAGTGCAACAGTCACAGTCCACTCTTTAATCTGGGCGGAGTCACAGAAAGAAAAGTCAACAACTCCATACATGGAATAATAACTGCTGCTTAGCAACACATTCCTTTGACTGTGACCACAGGAACGAGCTGTTCTGCTGGAACTCCTTTCTGTACTGCAGGCTGATTCACGGAAGCAGATTTCCTCTCTGTGAACAGTGAAACAAGAGCTTGTTCATGTGCTCGTAATAAACACTCCTACACAGTGCTGTGCAGACATGTTAAAGCTAAAAACAGGCGCATAGAACCAGGCTGAATAACAACAACCCACACTCATAAAGAATCTAATATGAATCCCACTATATCTATCATGGTCCCCCATTTTGATGCAGTGTTTTGAATTTTCATGCAATTTTGATAATTTTCTATTATTTTTGAGTTCACTTGTATTCTATGGTTCCTAGGTTATTCTGTCCGGTATGGTTTATTATATTTTCCCTTGTGTCTTTGCCCTCTGTATTTATTTAGTTGTGTGAGTCCTTGTGCCTGGTTTACCAAAGTGAGATGATGTTGGTCTCATGAACAACATCAGCTAATTGTTATTTACTAACTACTCTGAAAATAACTGTTCAGTACATAAATGAAGCCCAATAATCAAGTTTTAAAGTAATGTGAAAATACATATAATTGCAATGTTGACTTTGTGACAGTTTTATTTGTCATATGCTAACTTGCATAAAACTGAAACTGATTGTAGTGGAAACACTTTAAAGTATTTGCATAGATGATAGCTGAGTTTGCATTTGCTTCATTTCATGTAAAGCTTGTATATAGACTTGGTGCTTTGAAAGATTTTGGACATGAACACTTTATCTAAGTTCTAAAAATGATTCATTAAATACATTTGTTGTTTTTAAAAGTCAAACTTTTCTACTGTCAGCTGGGATGATTTCAGTGAGCCTCCAAACATGACTGCTGCTTCGTTCTCCACCCGTAGTTTACGTCCAAAGCTTGACACATCTGTACACATCTGTATGTTTCAGCTTTGTCCTTCAGGCACAACATGGTTCATCTTAACTTCCTGCTTCTATCATGGTTAAAGCTCATGAATCCTCTGGACAACCAACACTGATGTTGTTATTGGAGCTGAGTGAAGTTTGATGGCTTTATTATCCAGACTGTGATACATGGCAGCTGTCAGAGCAGAACTCAGGAAGTCAGCAGCTGTGTTTGAATTCAGCCTCTGCTTCCTCTGAAGGTTGATGACACAACAGCAAGGCCACAAAGGCCGTCCAGAATCCCAGGCTCCCACAAACACATCCTCCTTCTCCCTGGATTTGAAGGACAGGTGGGCCCACCCGAAAAACCGCCGTAAAACAAAAAACTGTACTTAAGCTGCGAGCTGCCTCTGTCCGCCGATCAAAAGACCCTGACCCTAACCCTGACCCTTTAATAAACAGTAAACAGAATTGATATTGTCTTTGCAACATTGGAATTTCATAATTGCTTGGCGCGCAAAAGAATAACGTCACAACAATGTGATTGGTCACTTGCAATGTTGAACCTGGAACAATATTTTCATGATGATCTGGGAACAACACCAACACGACGATATCAGATCATCCGTCTATGATAGAAGTACAAGTGGCGAAAAAAAGAGTTAATGAGTTTGTTAACTGGTGTAGCTGTATTACAGTTAGCATCGTAGAAGGCAGACTTGGTCAGGGCCGTAGAGAACTGGGCAATAGCCTCCGAATTAATCATACATAATATTTATATATATTTAATGGTGATGGTAAATTTAAATCGAGTTTTAATGAGTCACTCACCAAAGTGAATCTGATTTTTGAGTCATTTGATTCACTGAGTCAGTCGACCAGAGAGTGCAAAAGATGTACATTTTCACTCAAACTTAATTTGTTTCTCTTTTCATGTAAATCCTACTGCTAAGATGAATGATTCTAAAAGAAAAAAACTATTCTATAGAGCAAAAAATAGCAAAAACATTTCTAAAATTAAGCAATTTCCTATCAAAATTGCTTAATAAACATTTCTTTTGTTTATTTTTATTTTATTAGTATTTTCCTTAAATGTGTTAAATATATATTTTCTCATCTAAATGTCCACTGAGCTGTGAGCCAGGGGGCAGTAATGCGCCTTAACATTGGTTGCCAACCAAGAAGTTAATATACTATATTTAAATTACTATTTTAACATGATTCATTTTTTCCATCTTAACAGTTCATTTCTCAAATCAAACAAGATATTTGATCAGTCTGTGAGGTGTTGTCTAATGATTTCCATCATTAATACACATTAAGCACAAGTATTTATGAAGCTGATAAGATGGTTCAAGATACTGAGCTTTTGAAAATGGTCTTAAATCATCTCCTGCTGAGTTGCTTGGATTTCACTTGTAAACAATGTTCCCTCTAAGCTGCGTGTGTGCGCAATTGCTCACTGCTAGCACACAGCGCACAGAAAATCTGCGTTGTGCACAGAAATGTGCTGAATGTGCTGGACCAGCACCAGAGAGATGGAGGAGGTGCCACAAGCAAGACCTTGGTTTGTATTTCCAGCTGACGGCTGCCATGTCACTAAGATGTATTCAGAAAGATGCAAACAATCCTGTTAATAAAGATCTAACAAGTAATATCTAAAAAATGCACTACTAACAGAATACTTGCCTCTTTAAAAATATTCATGGTCCTGGGGTTTCTCCAGGGCAGACACCTCAGCAGATAGCTGAGAGTTACAGACTCTCTCCCAGACCACAGCCTCATAAAACAAGTCAGAGCTTTATAGAAAAAAAGAAAGTTGTGTTTTCAAAATTGGAGTTCAAGTTATTTTTACTTCCAATAGTGTTAACATGCTACACAGGTCACGAACAAGTTTTTTTGTAATTTTCATTGTAAGTGGGCTAAAGCAGTTAATTAAAAGTAGTCTAACATAAATGTAAATGTTGTAATTTGATTATTTTAATAAACATGTAACTTGGATGGATTCAATGCTGGCGTGACCACAGTGCACACGTCTGCTGTTGCTCACAGTGGTCCAAGGGACGCTCAGGGAGTTTGTGTGTTCGCTCAGACACACAAAAATTTAGAGGGAACATTGGTGGTGACAGGAAGTTTTAAAACAGAAAGTGACACCACTCAGAATAAACTGTTCAAACAAGTCAAAAACATCAGGGAATAAAGACGAGTTTACACATACTGACAGCTCTGCAGTGACAAGTTCAACAAAAAAAACATGAGTCAGGTATGAAGCTGACCTTTGACCTCAAACGCAGAAACAAATGGTGCTGATGACATCACTGCCCTGTCACTGTACACTATGATCATAAATGTGCAATCATCACATTAATATCACCTTTCATCTGCTCTTGTAGAACTGCTTCATCCTTTTATTTCAGCTGGTGGCTCAAAAAATATAAAAACAAAATTCAAAGAGCTTGTAATAGCTATTGTTATTAACAAACTGCTTCAAGGCTAAATCAGCTGGTCTGATGCTTGTGGACATTAAAAGCTTACAATAAACAACATTTTTATAGGTCACAGGAGGTCAAAAGTCAGAGCTCCTGTGGGTGGCCTCAAGCTGGAGAAGGATGAAGGAGTCTGACCTGAGCCAGTGTTTGACATGAACACATCAGCACTGCTGTCAGTGAGCCCAACGACAGCTGTTAGCATCATTTCAGTGTTTCAGTCATTTAAAAACACTTCCTGTCACTCTGGTGGTTACAGTGACATCATGCACTTTGTGTTTTCACCTCCAGAGGGCGACAAATCAGCACAGACAGAGAGCTCCATTCAAACTTTGCTGCCATAAGTAATAATTCTTCAAATATAATCATTAGACAATCAGTTTAGTGCTGAAATATTCAAACTAAGAACAGCAACAAAGTGATGACACATGTTTGTGTTTCAAACAGGAAAACCAGCAGAAATAAAATCTCCTTTGGAAAACCTGCCTGAGATTTGTGAGTTTCCGAGGTGCACCTGAATGTAGCACAGACAGTTTCTAACGATTCAGATTGTGGAGAGGGCCTCACACAACTTTATGGGTGTTTTCTTCCTGCTCAAACTTGACTTTTTCTGTCCTGAACTTCCCGTTTCTCCTAACTGATGCTGATAACTCTGTGTGAAGCGCCACGTGAAGGTAAGTGAAGCAAGCTGTAATGTTTTCCTGGCATCAGCTGTGTGCAGCTTAGTTCCAGCACTTAGTTCACGGTAACGGACTCGCACCTGGACCAACGAGGCCCAGTGTTAAACGCTCTTCCCCCTTTTATTGTTTGTGCAAATGAGTGTGATAATGTAACCGGTGTATCCCTGCGTTGTGTTTGACAATGAAAGGTAAAAAGAAAGAAAGACCTACAAGTAATTAACTCATCTGCTCCAGCTCCTCTCCCACAGGGGAATTTGTAGAAAAGGGGTGCACGTTTATTTTTACATTAAACATCAAGTACAAACTTACATGGAACATATTTGAGACAAGATAAGAGAAAAACAACACAAAATTCGACATTCCTACCAAAGAAAGGTAAAAAGAAAGGAAAGACTCCAAGTCATTAACTCATCCAGCTCCTACAACCAAATACAAACAATAGGGAAGAACGTTAGCTCAACCCATCACAACTTCTAAACTAGCAAGAATTATTTATTCATGCTAGCAATGAGAGTGCCTATAACACATATGCAGCACATGTGTACTACACATTTACAGCATCTAGCAAGATCTGGCATAATAATTGTACTGAAAAGACAACCAGTAACATCGGGGTGGCTAAATACACATATAATGTGTATTTAGCCAGTGTTGTACAGTGTTGGAGAAGAAATGATACCAACCTCTCCCATGGGGGAATTGTAGAAAAGCAGAGAGGCCAAAGGGGTTTTATTGATGCTGCTCACAGACAAACATGAGCCTTTGGTCAGTTTTGCTACCATTGTTTTCCTGATGTGATGAATGTGCAGCTGGAAACATTTGGAGTTGTTGAGGATGGTGAAATCTGATTAATCGGATTACAGTAACACGTTACAAGTAATGTGTTACTGTAATCTGATTACTTTTTTCAAGTAATGAGTAAAGTAAGGGATTACTATTGCAAAAACGGTACTTAGATTACTGTTACTTTGCGACAATGTCTCATGACAGTGACGTAAGCGAGTGCGCCGTTAGTGACAACAGCTGTGTGCAGATCAACAGTGGATCATATATCAAGTGCGGGAGAGAGTGTGAGCGTGCAGCGTTTAAAGCGTGGAAGTACTGACCTTACTTTGAGTTTGATTCGATAAAAAGTGACAAAAACATTAGTGTCCATCGTGCATGGGAAGAAAACTTCTTTTTACAGCGAAAAAAACACCTAAACTTCCAAGCAAGCACCGAGTTAACCTCCGCCTACCCCACTCCTGCTTTAGAGGTGAAAATAGAGCAACAGGACCGCTAGTCTTTGATTTTATTTATTTTCTGCTGTGTTTTACTTGCATCTATTTGAAAGAGTGAGTGTAAACACAAAAAATATTTTATTTTATGTGCTGGAATGTGCAGAAAATAGGTTTAAATGTTAAACTAATTTCTTCTAGTCAGTGAATGTTGCATATAATTACATTTTTGGTTGATGCATAAAGTTAGAAGATTAAAACTAATAAAACAAGTTTTAAAAAGAGACTTTTCCATTTGATTACATTTTGTATGATGGATTATGCAGAAAAAGTAGAATTGGGCTTTACATCAAATCAAAATATATTTATTTTTAGCACATAAAAAATGGGCAGGAAGATGACCGTTGACCAGAACAGGAAGAAGAGAACAGCCTGAGGTTTCTCTGTTTTATACTTCCCCCACAACCTAGCCTGTATGACATCAGCACACATAGCAACAGCTTAGAATAGAATAGAATTAGAATAGAATTCAACTTTATTGTCATTGCACATGCACAGGTACAGGGCAACGAAATGCAGTTTGCATCCATCCAGAAGTGCTTTAGTGATATAGATATATTACAATATATATTAGCAATAATATAGATATGTGAGTATATTACAGAAATGGGTCTATTATGGTATGTTATAATGTTATAACGTATGTTATGTTATAATGTATGTTATAATGTTATAATGTACACGGTATGAAGTATGTTGTGAATATTCTATAACTATAAGTATGTACAGGCTGTAGTGAGTACAAGCTATGTACAGGCTATGAACAGGATATAAATATGAAAAACTATACAGAATATGAAATAAATAACTTTACAGAATCTGAGATATACAGCTATACAGAAATGGGAACTATGCAAGTTGTAAACAGTTGTAGGATTAAAGATTATCGAATGTACAGAATGATTATTTACACAGAGCTATACAGTAGTGCAGTTAAGATAAGTGAGGGTGTAGATAGTTTCTACAGAGGCTATATAAAGTGCTAGTGGTTGTGAGTGGTGGTTCAGTCCATATTATTATTGTGTGTTTGAGGGTACAGTTGTCCATTGTGGGTGTGTGTATGTTCAGTCCATGAGTTTAACGTGGGTCAGATGTCAGGAGGCAGAGTTCAGGAGTCTGACAGCTGTGGGGAAGAAGCTGTTCCGGTACCTGGTGGTCTTAGTCCGGAGGCTCCTGTGGCGCCTCCCAGAGGGCAGGAGGGTGAAGAGTCCATGTGATGGGTGACTGGGGTCTCTGATGATTTTCCCAGCCCTTTTCAGACACCGCTTCCTGTAGATGTCTTTTATGGCAGGAAGTGGTGCTCCGGCGATGCGCTGGGCAGTTTTTCACGACCCTCTGCAACGCCTTCCGGTCCGAGGCAGAGCAGTTCCCGTACCAGACTGTTATACAGTTGGTCAGGATGCTCTCGATGGTGCAGCGATAGAAGTTCACCAGGATGTCTGAGGACAGGTGGTTCTTCCTCAGAGTCCTCAAGAAGAAGAGGCGCTGGTGAGCCTTCTTGACCAGCTTGGAGCAGTTGGTCGTCCAGGTGAGATCCTCGGAGATGTGGACTCCCAGGAACTTGAAGCTGCTCACACGCTCCACAGCCGTCCCCTTAATGTGGATGGGTGGATGTGGGTCAGCATTCCTCCTGTAGTCCACGATGAGCTCCTTGGTCTTCTCGGTGTTAAGCAGCAGGTTGTTTGTGTCGCACCACTCAGCCAGACGATCCACCTCCTCCCTGTAGGCGGCCTCATCGTTGTCACTGATGAGGCCAATCACCGTGGTGTCATCTGCAAACTTAATGATGGTGTTGGAACCATCAGCAGGTCTGCAGTCGTGGGTGAAGAGGGAGTAGAGGAAAGGGCTCATCACAACAGCCTTGTGGTACACCGGTGTTCATTGTGATGGTAGATGAGCAGTGGTTATCCAGCCGGACATGTTGGGGGCGGTTGGTCAGGAAGTCCAGTAACCATTTGCAGATGAGGGAACTGATGCCCAGGTCTGTCAGTTTCCTGATGAGTTGTGAGGGGTGGATTGTATTGAATGCTGAACTGAAGTCTATAAACAGCATTCTGGCGTATGTGTTGTTGTTGTCCAGGTGTGAGAGGACAGAGTGCATTGCGATGGAGACTGCATCCTCTGTGCTCCTGTTCTGGCGGTATGCGAATTGGTGGGGGTCCAGGGTGGGGGGGAGACAGGATTTGAAGTGTGCTAGGACCAGTCGCTCTAAGCACTTAGTGATGATGGGGGTGAGTGCTACTGGGCGGTAATCATTGAGGCAAAATGGGTTGGAGTTTTTGGGTATCGGGACGATGGAGGTGGATTTGAAGCAGGCCGGTACCACAGCGTGGGCCAAGGACAGATTGAATATGTCTGTGAGCACTCCTGCAAGCTCCCCAGAACACGCTCTGAGAACACGCCCGGGGATGCCATCAGGGCCTGCAGCCTTGTGGACATTGATCCTGCTCAGCACCGCTCCTACATCGGTGGGGGAGAGAGTCAGAGGTTGGTGGTCTGGCGTCATGTCTGCTTTGGTTGTGGTTGTGGGGTTCCCTCGCTCAAAACGAGCATAAAAGTTGTTGAGCTCGTTGAGGAAGGAGACATCAGAGGATGCGGGGGAGGGTTTGGTGGTCCTGTAGTCTGTGATGGTCTGGAGTCCTTGCCACATGCGTCGGGGGTTGGAGTTGGAGAAGTGTTCTTCTACCTTCTTTTTGTAATGGTGTTTGGCTTTTTTGATGCCCTTCTTTAGATTAGCCCTGGCTGTACTGTAGGCGTGTGCATCTCCTGACCTAAAGGCGGTGTTGCGGGCCTTCAGGAGGAGACGAACATCCCGGTTCATCCAAGGCTTCTGGTTGGGGTACATGGTGATCCGTTTCTGGGTGGTGACACTGTCTGTGGTTTTGGAGATGTAATCCAGTACAGATGAGGCGTACTGGTCCAGGTCTGTGTGGGTGAACATATTCCAGTCTGTGTTTTTAAATCTGTCCTGGAGCACTGCGTCTGTCCCCTCTGGCCACACTTTAATTGTCCTCACAGCAGGTTTCACACGTTGGATGAGTGGTGAATACCGAGGTGTGAGGAACAGGGAGAGATGGTCCGATTGTCCAATGTGGGGGAGGGGTGTGGCTTTGTCAAAGTCAAAGTCAAAGTCAACTTTATTGTCAATTCTGCCACATGTACAGGACATACAGAGAATAGAAACTTCGTTACTCTCAATCCCTAGATAAAATAGAAAATGAACATTTAAATATAAGAGTGATTAAAAATGCAAGTAAAATATTTTAAAGTAAAAAAAATTAAATAAAATTAAATAATATAATACAATTTTACATATAACAAGAAAGCTATACAATATACAATATAAGGGTAAATGACATTGAGTGCAAACCAGGCAGAGTAGTGCAAATAGGCAAATGGAGATTTAGTAATGTACGGTAAGAGATAGTGTAACAACAAAGTCTTATGAGGTAATGGCAGTCCAATGCTCCACAAAGTGACTGGTAACTGGTGCAGGCCAGTGAGTGAGTCAGAGAGTGTGTGTGTGTGTGTGTGTGTGTGTGTGTGTGTGTGTGTGTGTGTGTGTGTGTGTGTGTGTGTGTGTGTGAGTGTGTGTGACAGAGTTCAGTGAGACCGTGGAGGAGAGAGGGGAGAGGGGGCAGAATCGGGAGGGAGTTAAGCTTCCTGACAGCCTGATGGATGAAGCTGTCCTTCAGCCTGCTGGTCCTGGCCTGGAGACTCCGCAGTCTCCTCCCCGACGGCAGCAGCTTGAGGAAGCTTTGCATTGGGTGCGTGGGATCAGCCGCTATGCAAAGGGCTTTTTTAGTGAGACGGGTGCTGTAAATGTCCTGGAGGGAGGGGAGAGAGACACCAATGATCCTCTCTGCAGCTCTCACTATGCGTTGGAGGGTTCTATGACAGGACGCATTGCAGGCTCCAAACCACACAGTGATGCAGCTCGACAGGATGCTCTCGATGGTGCCTCTGTAGAAAGTGTGCATGATGGGGGCTGGTGCTCCTGCTCTTCTTAGTTTGCGGAGAAAGAAGAGACGCTGCTGTGATTTCTTGGCCAGTGCTGTGGTGTTGTACGTCCAGGAGAGATCCTCTGTGATGTGCACACCCAAGAACTTGGTGCTGCTCACTCTCTCCACAGACGCTCCGTCAATGGTCAGAGGAGCATGTTGGGTGTGCATTCTCCTGAAGTCCACAACAATCTCCTTTGTCTTCTCCACATTCAGAGAGAGATTGTTGTCAGCACACCACGTGGCCAGGCGTCTCACCTCACTTCTGTAGTCGGTCTCATCCCTGTTGCTAATGAGACCCACCACCGTTGTGTCGTCCGCAAACTTGATGAAGAGGTTGGAGCTGTATGATGGAGTGCAGTCATGGGTCAGCAGAGTGAAGAGGAGGGGGCTCAGCACACATCCCTGCGGGGCCCCCGTGTTTAAAATGATGGTGCTGGATGTGTTACTGCCGACCCGTACTGCTTGAGGTCTTCCGGTGAGGAAATCCAACAGCCAGTTGCACAGTGAGGTGTTGAGCCCCAGCTGGACCAGTTTTTGGGTGAGCTGTTGGGGGATTATAGTGTTGAATGCTGAACTGAAATCTATGAACAGCATTCGAACATATGAGTCTTTATTGTCCAGGTGTGTGAGTGCTGAGTGGAGTGCAGTGGAGATGGCATCATCGGTTGAGCGGTTGGGCCGATACGCAAACTGGAAGGGATCCAGGGAGGGGGGCAGGACAGTCTTGATGTGTTGCATGACTAGTCGTTCGAAGCACTTCATCAGGATGGGAGTAAGTGCAACAGGACGGTAGTCATTAAAGCAGGAGGGAGATGACTTTTTTGGAACCGGAATGATTGTGGTGGCTTTAAAACATGTGGGGACGACAGCCTGGATGAGTGATATGTTGAAGATGTCTGTGAAGACATCAGTGAGTTCCACTGCACAGTCTCTCAGTACACGACCAGGAATGTTGTCAGGACCCGGAGCTTTACGTGCATTGATCCTGCTGAGGGATCTCCTCACGCTGTCCGGGGACAGGGTCATCACCTGGTCACCAGGAGGGGGTGGAGTCTTCTGTGCAGTGGTGCTGTTTTGGACTTCAAAGCGAGCAAAGAAAGTGTTCAGCTCGTTCAGCAGGGGGATAGTGCTATCACAGGTCTGTGGTGGGGGCTTGTAATCTGTGATGGTCTGAATGCCCCGCCACAGGCTCCGTGAGTCTCTGCTGTCTTTGAAGTGATGCGATATTTTCCTGGAGTACTGTCTCTTAGCCTCTCTGATGCCACGGGAAAGGTTGGCCCTAGCTGTCCTCAGGCTTGCCTCGTCTCCATCTCTGAAGGCAACATTCCGAGCTTTCAGCAGCCTGTAGACCTCTCCTGTCATCCATGGTTTTTGATTGGCCCGGACAGTTATGGTTTTCGTGACTGTTACATCCTCAATACACTTGTTGATGTAGGCAGTAACAGTCTCTGCGTACTCCTGGAGGTCAGTGGTGTTGTTATAGGTGGCAGCCTGCTTAAACATGTTCCAGTCTGTGGTGTTGAAGCAGTCCTGTAAAGCCTCTGAAGACCCTTCTGGCCACACTTTTATCTGCTTACGAACCGGTTTGGTGACTTTAACGAGCGGTCTGTAGGCAGGCATTAGCATGACAGTGATATGGTCTGAGGCGCCGAGGTGGGGGAGGGGAAAAGCTTTGTAAGCTCCTCTCTGGGTGGTGTAAACAAAGTCCAGTGTGTTATTTCCCCTTGTTGGAAAGTCAATGTGTTGTTGTATTTTTGGAAACACGCACTTTAAGTCTGCATGATTGAAATCCCCAGCCAGGATGAGAAAAGCATCAGGATGGGCTGTCTGCTGCTCACTGATGTGCTGGTACAGTTCATTCAGTGCCTCATTCCTGTTGTTGACATTGGAGGAGGGAGGGATGTACACAGCGCACAGTAGTATGGCTGTATATTCCCTCGGTAGATAGAATGGCCGGCACTTAATAACCATTAACTCCAGCACTGGTGAGCAGTGTTTGCAGACCGCAACAGCATCGCGACACCAGGCATCATTGATGTAAACACAAAGTCCTCCCCCGCGGGTCTTACCTCCCGCGACGATGACTCTGTCAGCACGGTAGCATGTTAGCTGGTCGAGCTGAATGGCGCGGTCCGGGACACTGTCGCTGAGCCATGTTTCCGTGAACACAAAAGCACAGCAGTCCTTTACATTCCTTTGAGATGAACGTAGCAGTCGGATGTCGTCCAGTTTATTTTCTAGCGAGCGTACGTTGGCCAGAACGATAGAGGGGATGGCGGGTTTGTGTGGGCTAGCCGCTAGCCTAGCTCGGATGCCACCGCGCTTACCCCTCTTCTGCTTCCTCTCACACCGCTTGAGGCGCATCCATTGTGGGCGAAGTGCGGGAGTGGGGGTCGGTGATTTAGTAGGCCTTCGGAGCAGACCCAGATCTTTCAGCTTCTCGGTGTCCACAGAGTTTAACTTAAAAAGTTTGTTTCTGCCGATGTCGAGAAGAAGTGTTCGGGCATATCCTCGCTTGCACACAGATAGACGCGACAAAGTCTTACAAAAACACTGCAACTTACAGGACGAAAAACACGAAAAAGTAGTTTGTTTGGGAGAGAGAGAAGCCGCTGCGTGTGCACGCGCCGCCATCTTGGAAATGTGATAGGCTCTTTGTAGGCTCTTTGTAGGCTCCAGCCAGGTTGGAATACACATGGTCTAAAGTCTTGTCTCCTCTGGTGTGGCAGGAGACATGTTGGTGGAATCTGGGGAGGACTGTCTTTAAGTTGGTGTGGTTGAAGTCGCCAGCAACAATAAAAGCAGCCTCGGGGTGTTTATTCTGGTGTTTGTTAATGGCCTCAGAAAGTTCTTTCATGGCCAACCTAGCATTAGCGTCGGGGGGATATACATGGCAGTGAGTATGATAGAGGTGAGTTCTCTGGGGAGATAATAAGGTCTGCATTTGACCATTAAAAACTCCGCATTAGGTGAGCAGTGACTCTCAGTAGTAGTGGAGTTCATGCACCAAGCATTGTTAATATAAATGCACAAACCTCCACCTCTGGTCTTGCCGGAGTCATCTGCTAGCCTGTCGGCTTGGTGTGTGTGGCGTCCTGCTAACTCGATAGCATTGTCCGGGCAGCTGTTGTTCAGCCATGTTTCGGTGAAAAACATGACATTTGAGTCCATAATCCGTCTGTTGTTAGTGATGGAGAGCCGTATCTCATCCATTTTGTTTGCCAGAGAACGGACATTGGCGAGAAAAATACTGGGTAAAGGCAGCCGGTGTGGTGTTAGCTTTAGCTTAGCCCGTAGCCCTCCGCGCCTACCTCGCCTTTGTTTACGATCTCGGCGCCGTCTGCGTGCACTTCCGCCCGGCCGGGGAGAGTGGGCAGCCTCCGGTGTTCTGGAGATCTCTGGGATGAGTCGGAGATCGGCGATAAAACTGTTGGAGTTGTGAGTCCAGATGTCCAGAAGCTCTTGTCTGCTGTAGGTCAGCAACGCACAGCAATTCTGGACGAATAATCCGGTTAAAAATCCGGTTAAAAGTAGATAAAAAACCGCTAAATAGCAGATTCTGGAGAGACACTGAGCCTCGCGTTGTTCACGCGCCGCCATCTTGTACGTATCTTGTTTAGCAAACACACTTCCTGTTTTTTTTCTTGATTTTTTCTCTGTGAGTCCTGATTTTGGGAGAAACACTAAAGAGTTAATGACTTTGACCACAGAAGTAAAGAGTCTACTTCCTCTGTCACCGAGCAGAAAACAGTAATGACCATACTCAATAAAACATAACGGTGACTAAGAAGTTCTTGAAATGATTTTCGGTAAAAAAACCAAAAAAAACCAAAAACCTTAAACCCCCCCCAAAACCTGTTAAAAATGTAACTGTGTTTAACAGGAACATGGTCACTGAAGGCATCAAGCGATGCTGCTGTCTCCTGTGTCTATACAGTTTAAATAACTCTGCTTAGATAA
>NW_024386781.1:71024-88902 GCF_900408965.1 Simochromis diagramma
TACCCAACCTGACATATAGACGCCAAGACATACAAGGCACACAACAGAGACAAACAACCATTTTCCCACCCCTCAATATCTCTCAATATGCACTTTAACATGCCACACTCAAAACGTGGAGGGACAGACATAAAGAGACGCTGTCAGACACAGATCACACTCCCCAAGCGTACTCTGACACAACCGGTCTTAGGTACACTGCCCCCTGGAGGGGGGGAACTGCTGCAACCCAGGCCCCAGGGTGGTGTATTACCCCCCTGTTTTCCCTGAGCGTGGGGAGAAGGGCAAGACCGCCCCGACCTCCCGCAGGCAAGCAGATTAAAACAAATGAACTAAGAGATTTTAGGACTTCAGCCATACAGCCCAAAAATAAAAATAAGGAGTCCATGACAATAAAAGAATATGTTTTAGAAGGAAACGTGAAACAAACATTACTCAGAATAAGTGCAACCAACATCTCTGAAGCATTAATTGCTAAGGGGAACACGTGAATGACCGCTGGTTTCCCTTTTTTTTTGTTTATGAAGAAGCAAAAATTGTGCAACAAAATCATCACCAACGAATGAAGGTAACAACCACCACTGAATCCTGCCAAATTCTTCACGTCC
This sequence comes from Simochromis diagramma, assembly GCF_900408965.1. Taxonomy (NCBI): domain Eukaryota; kingdom Metazoa; phylum Chordata; class Actinopteri; order Cichliformes; family Cichlidae; genus Simochromis; species Simochromis diagramma. The sequence continues at coordinate 71,633 of NW_024386781.1, forward strand.
TTATAATTAAACCCCACTGATCGGTGACTGAAGCAGGTGAATGCACTGAATGAAGTCTTCGGACCCGGTGATGCACGTTTGCTCTGTTTAAACAAACCAGTGTGCTTTCTGGAAGGCAAATGCACTGATTTTTTTTTGTATCGATGGCATGCGATGCGAGATTCAAGCTTCAAACCAGACAATCATTGCTATTAGTGTACTTCTCAATTTTCTGAGTTCTTTATTTTGGGTCCCACCGTGTCATGGTCCTGGGTTATGTGACCGCAGTGTTTTTGCTTTCAATGTATTTTATTATTCAATGTGTTTTTCCAGTTTCATTTTAGCTTAGCTTCGTTAATTTCGTATCAGGCCTAGGTGGCTGTTTTGAGTGATTTGTTTATTGGATCCTCTGGTGTCATCAGCCCCTGTGGTTTTAGTCTCCCTTGTTGGTTTCAGGTATTAATTTCATGTCCCATGTCTGTGTCTCGTCGGGTTTACTGTTTATTTTTTTGAAGTCTCGTTTCCATGTTTTGTTTTTACTTCCCCTGCGCATCACTAGGTTCTATTCTTGTCAGCTGTCTCCTCGGGTTGTTTTCCACTTCCCTGTTGACACCTCTTAGTCCCGTGTGTGTTTTCTTCAGTTTCCCGTCGGATCGTCTGTGTCGCCTCCCTCCAGTGTGTATATAGTCATTGCCATAGTTTGTTTTTAAGTGTTACATTTAAACTCTTGCCCCTTTGGCCTTCGTTTCAGTTGTGTAAATTGCGTGGTTTTATGCAGCCCACAATGAAAGGCTCGTTTTTTTTGGTTAGCTATCAGTCTTCATCGCTGAGGGTCCTCCGTCTCTTGAGATCCCTGGCGTTAAACAACACCGGGCATACCGGTGCGCCAATGAACCACTACCATCTGCCAGCCACAGCAAACCCACCGGTGACAGTTTGTGGCGTTGTCCCAGCACGTCTCATGTTTGATGGTGGGAGCATTCGATCTTACTTGCTGTGAGAGCATTGGAGAGATTTTGTTTTTTCTGGTAAATGGAATGGCGCAAAATGAAGCCGTTTCGCGATTACTGGAAAGCTTTTACATCCAATTGGTGTTCAAAAATGGGTTAGCTTCTTGAAGGCTATTCAATGCACAGAAAACCCCCTCCTATGCTGGTCAAAGTCTTTACTTGTTATTTCAACTAATTGTCATTCACGGACACATGAGCCCTCTGCAAGGTTGGCATATCAAAGAAATCCCTGAAGATGCCGTATACTAGCAGCCCATCCACACAGCCTTCCTCACACCCCTCGAATATGAGGACACAACTATATGTTTGAATGCTGTTTATATGACACAAGGATTCATTCAACACCGCTCATCACTAAACAGACTGATTGGGTCATATCAAATTTTTTTTTTAGTGTTTTAGTTCCACAAATAATTTGGGGATTAAAAGAAGGAGCGAGCCTGAAAGATTTCCAATTTTTGCCTTAAACCTCCCAGAGAAACACAAACACCGATCGCAGAATATATGTGTGTAAAAACCTGCATTATTAAAAAACGACATATGGAATATATTTGTTTAAAAGTACAAACATTGGTCACCCGATGATGTGACTACTTGTAATCAGTAAGTGAACAGTTTGGTCTTTTTTGGCTAGAAAATAATCCTTTATTTTAGAGTGCTTACCAGACGCGCTGTGTTGTCCAAAGCCCTGATTTAGTTTTTCATATTCGAATGTTGTTTTTTTTTTTTTATTTTTAATGGGCTGTAATTAGTGAGCCTGTAATCCCGATTGGAAACTAACGTCATAAGAGCGTCCTCCCATTTCTGGATGTCAACAAAGAGCCGTTGAAAATTCCTAAATCTAACTGCAGCTGTGAGAGAGCCATTAGTGGGGATCTCCAACACATATGTACATACATGACATATAGATGCATATTTGGTGCCCTTAATGTTGTATGTCAGTAATCTTTAATCTGCAGACTGATAGTTCATGTCGCCCTTTTGTTTAAGATTGGTAGATGAAAATTAATCAAAATAAGATGACGCATATTTAATATGATTTATTTAGTAGACGACATTTTTTATGTTTTGGCAGCAAGTTACTTTGGTTAAGTGTGCAAATGGAAGTTTGTGTTCTCTACCGAGTGTTTGCAATGGCTTGCCTCTCCACTGGTTTTTTAGGCCTGCCTCCCAACAGTCCAAAGTACATGCGTAAAGTGTGGTTAGGTTACTTGATGAGTTCCAAAATTGCCCGCGTAGTCTGGGGGCGACGGGTTATCTGTCCGTTGATTGGTTTCAGGTGATGAATGTATGAAATCATTGAACCAATGTATCGCATAACAAATGGATCTCATTAACAAGCAATGTTTTCCTGTAAAATAGGAGCAAGGTATCTTAAATACCCCAACAAAACCAAGAAGATGTTGTGTGGGTTTCATGTCGGTTACAGGTTCGTTTTTGCCGTCCAAAAACAACGTGTGGTTTTCCAGCTTTAGCATGTGGGTGCAATGGAACCTATACCATATCCTGTTTTATAAGAGTTTTTTATATCTGAATGAGATGTCACTGGGAAATCAACCCCATGTACCAAGAAAAAGGTCTCAAAAGAGTAGTTTTTCGTTTCTTTTCTTGTTTAGGCTCTAATAATTATTATGGGATAAGAGCCCAAAACTGTGAGCCTTCACAGATTGTTATATCAAAACCTGTAGCACATATGTACAGTTGGTGGATCTCTCTAAATTGCAGCAGAATAACAGTTTTTGCTGCTTAATACACACGGGTTGTCCTCTTTTTTGTCGCTGTAGACCGTCGTAAACACACAAGCCTGAATCTGGACGAACTGTCCACGTTGGAGTCGGTCATGCAGAAGCGCCAACAAGCAACAACCTCGTTGCACATGTTTGGAGTGGAGCAAACATGGTCTTAGGAAAGGATATTTACTTTTGTACCGGGATGAGCGGTTTGATGCTAGAGAACCAGCATCCATCGTTTAAAGAAACCGAGTGGAGCTACAGGACAGACAGATGAAGGATGGAGACGTGTCGTTGATACTGAAGGATGTGACACTTGATGACCGTGGAAGATATGAGTGTCGTGTTGAGAACAAAATAATCGCAGGAAAGAGAGCAAATCAGGATGACGACCCCGTCATCATCATCAGCCTGAATGTTGATCCTCCAGGTGAGTGAGTAGAGGTGAGTGTGTGGTGTGATCAGAGGTGAAGCTGCTTCCTGCCGTGTTGATGTTTGTTTCTAAAGATGTTGTTGATGAGACTTTGTAGAAAGCAGCTGGTCTGAGTGATGTGATCAGAGTGCAGTAGATAATGTCTGACAGCAGTTTGAATGGTAAATGGCCTGTATTTATATAGCGCTTTACTAGTCCCTAAGGACCCCAAAGCGCTTTACAAACAGCCAGTCCTCCACACATTCACACACTGGTGATGGCAGCTACATTGTAGCCACAGCCACCCTGGGGGCGCAACTGACAGAGGCGAAATGGATTCTGTTCTGTTCTTCACTCATCACCTACCTGACAGCTGACACCTCACACCTGTTTCTCACCTGCAGGTCAGACAGGAGGAGGCACAGAGGATGGAGGGAAGGAGGAAAGGGGAAAGTGAGAAGATAGGGAGGCATAGCTTCGGTCGGTGTGGCAGTTTCTGCTGTCCTTCTTTTGGGTGGTATTGTTGTGTTTTTGATCTACAGAAAACATAAAACAACACATAATCGGACTCATACCAGCGTCCTGCTGAACTACAAACTGTTTAAAATGTGTCACTGTTTCTACAGCTGAACTGTCAGTGCCTCTGCTGCTGTTTCCTCAAACCTTATTTATTTGTTTTTTTATACTGTTTTGCATATTAGAAGGTTTCAGCTGTATTTATGGTTCTATCTCTGTTCTGCCTCGCTACAGGAAGCTGAGAAAGGCATAATGTGGTAACTTTATCTCTGACTGACTGATGTGAAAGTCCCTAGCATTACATTTTCCTTCCAGTGTTACAAGTCAAACTTCCAAGATTAAATTTGAATAAGATTATCAATATGTGTTTTTTAAGCTTTAAACAGTTTCCAAAGCTCATGATTGAACTATGGATGTTACTTCTGTTGAGTTTGTGTGGTTTGATATTTACGTAATGATGAGCTTAACTGACATTGGAGATACTGAAAGCTTTTAAACAGGAAAGATTAAATTGCATTAACAGGGAGAGAAAACATGAGTGTTTCTTTATTTTAGCCTTTGTAATGATTGTTGAATAAATCTGCCTGTAAATGTTAATATGAACTGCACTGTAAGAACTCATGGGATGAAGTAGAGAGGAAGAGCTTGCTGTGCGAGTAGTTACAGCATGGTTTAACTACATTTATAACATCCACCGTCACATTAATGAGCAGCCCAGTGTCAGAGCAGTCAGATTTAATGATATACATTAATACATATAAATACATACCATACATACATTTTCCTTCACCCTGTGATTTATTTTCTTTAAAAGAAAGGCAAAATGACTAACAAAAGAAAGCAAAGATGAGCTTTTTGATAACTATCTTAGTCTGTTGTCTATTATCTCATGCCTCGACCTTCTTAATGTCAGTCACTTCTCATTTGTCTTTCAGTTTCAAACAATGAAGTGCATTCTTGCCACAGAGGTCTTTATATAACACACTGTCCATATAAGAAGGGAAATCTGGTGCTGTTAGAGAGAGGAACTGAAGTCTTAAAACACAATGACTATGAGTCCACAGACCAAATCCTGAGAACACAGGAGGTGAAGGACTAGTTAAAAACAGGCCACGTACCTCAAACTGATTTGAATTTCAAATGTCTGCTCGTCATCTGTGTACACTCTCCTATGTGTTTGCTCTGTTTTATTTACTCTGTGCTTCAGGATTCAGTATCGAGATAAACACAGAGCAACAAGAACCAAACAAGCCGAATTGAAACTGTTTGGGATTCTGGATAATTCGTTATTACATTACAAGTCCAAGTTATAAGTAACTTGAATTTTAAAAAGAGAGAGAGAGTTTTGTTTAAAGAAGGATCGTAGCCAAAATAAAGACCCCCAAACAGATTTGAATAAATGGAAAATAATCCATATTTAACCACAATTTAGTTACCTGACGAAAAACAAACAAAAAAGTGTACAGAGAGAGAGAGAGAGAGAGAAGAGAGCAAGCAAACAGAAACACGCAGGTGAAACCCCCGAGCTGACAAACAGCACTATGCAGCAACTCATCAAGGAAATCTGAGGCCTTAAATACACATGTGAGGTAACCAGGGAGATGGAAACCACAAAGGACACACCTGAATGAAAACAGGGAAAAAATAAGATGGTAAACAAGACTATATAAAATGCACAAGGACAAGAGAAGCCACTACACAGGGGCTTTCTCATACAGCGATGGGGACTTTACATGATACCTGGATAAAAGGAAAACATGGGAAAAAAAAGGGGAATAACAAGACATGATAACTACAGTTACAGAACATGAAAGAAAACTCAATCTTATCTGAAAATAACTCAAATAGGAACAAAAGTTAGAACATGAAACTGTAACTAACCAAGAACAGAACAAGTAAAGGTCAAAGCATCAAAAAATGAAATGTGAAAACCAAAAATAAAGGGTCAGTGAGAGCACGCTAACCATGTACAGGTTTACAACATTCATTTTGTGAGTTTAATTGTTAACAACAGCCGTTATAGGAACCAGAATCCCATCTCCACGAGTTTGAAGGCATTTTTGAGTCTCAAAATGTGGTTTTATTGTCAGGGTTACAATTAGGTTATGGTTAGGTTCAGGGTAAGTTTCAGGGTTAGGCATTCATTTCTTTTTTTTTTTTTTCTTTTTTTTTAAGTGACATCAGAAACAGCAGCATGTGACATCACGTGATGGCGGAGCTTCAGTTCATCCTTTGTCATCTTTTTTTTTTTTTTTTTTTTTTTTAATAGGACAGGGGGAAAGAATGAAAGAAAGAGGGGGAGAGAAAGAAAGAAAACCAAAGGGGAGAAGAGACGGTGAGAAGGGGGGGTAGAGAGAAAAAAACAAACAAACAACAAAAAAAACTCCTGGGTCACCTGTATGGAGAAAAAAAAAACAAACAAACAGAGGAGACAGCAAACAACAAAGAGCAACATAATAATAGAAAAAAAAAGCACCATCACAATAAACTAGCTAGTCATAGATATCAATAGTTACTAAATAATAAACGATATTGTGCAGCACGCAAGATAGACAGCGCACAATGTGCTTTGAGGCAGCAGCCAAGAAAGCTGTAGTCCGCGTCTGTGAATACCCGTGTGTACACCTGTGTGCATACCTGTGTGGATCAGCATGCTTGCATTCCAAAGGTTTCTCCATGTAACGATCTGCTAGGGTGTGGGGAGCCACAGCCCTGTCCTAGGCATTCATTTCATGATGGGTAGGGTTTGGGTAAGCGGCTAAGGAAAGCATTATGTCAATGAGATGTCCCCATAAGGAAATAAATAAACACGCGTGACTATGAGAAACATCTCTGCAGAGTTTTCTATGTTAATTATGTAGAAAAAAAAGTGACTCAGATGCAACAAATGAGTTCAGTACAAGTGAAACGGCCGGAGCTCTGAGGCCCTCAGACTCTCATTTATGTGTTTCTAGCACATATTCATTCTCCACTTTTCACAGACATCTCTATGCGCAACATCCATGGTGCACAGAGACGTCTGAACATTTTAATTGTTATTTGTTTTAATTATTTAATTATTGTTAAAAGCGTTCTTCGATATGTAAGCATGCAATATTGTGGGCAAAATCTTTAACACCAGCTCTAATTTAGACCCTCCCTTTGCCAAAGAAAAAGTTGTACTGTATTGCATCGTCCCCAGTACAATCGTAAAAATTTTATTGGGCACTGTCAAGTTTTTGTGGACAGTGTGGGCCCAGTTGTTTCCTGATTTTCACATGAATACTGAGGGTTTGCCCACAATGACGCTGCACGAGTCCCAGTCAGGCAAGTTTGCTGGGAAACTCTCCTAGTCAAGTCAAGTCAAGTCAAGTCAAGTCAAGTCAAGTTTATTTATAGAGCACGTTTAAAAACAACCAAAGCTGACCAAAGTGCTGTACAGTAAATACAGATAAAAATACAATAGAACACAATTTCGTAGTAACACCTCGCTGATAAAAATAAAATAAAAATAAATAAAACAAATAAATTAAACCTTTCTGAAAGCCAATGAAAAGAGGTGAGTTTTAAGAGCGGTTTTAAAAGTTTCTAGGCTTTTGGAGAGTCTGACGTGAGGAGGTAAGCTGTTCCACAGTCTGGGTGCAGCCACAGCAAACGCCCTCTCTCCCTTTGTCTTTAATTTATACCTGGGAACATCTAAAAGCATCAGGTCGGCTGACCTCAAAGATCTCCTGGGGCGATAAGTACTAAGGAGTTCTGACAGGTAAGAAGGTGCAGTGCCATTTAAAACCTTAAAAGCCAGCAGTAAGATTTTAAAATCAATCCTAAAGGCAACTGGGAGCCAGTGGAGAGAGCAGAGAACCGGAGTGATGTGGTCTCTTTTTTTTTGAGCCAGTCAACAGGCGAGCGGCAGCGTTCTGCACCAGTTGAAGGCGATGTAGACAGGAACGATCTAGGCCAGCATAGAGGGAATTGCAGTAGTCTAGCCGTGAAGTAATAAAAGCATGGACCACTCTTTCTAGATCGTTCCTGCAAAGGTAAGACTTGACTTTGGCTAAAATCCGCAAATGATAAAAAGATCCCTTAACTACAGAGCTGATTTGTTTATCAAGTTTAAAAGCATTGTCAAAAATAACACCAAGACTCTTAATGGAAGAAGTGCAATCGGAGGTTAGGGGTCCCAAAAAGTCAAGAGAGAAGTTGGGATCTTTGGGAAGCCCAAACACAATGACTTCAGTTTTGCTTTCATTAAGGTGTAAGAAGTTAAGAGTCATCCAAGTCTTAATGTCAGACAAGCAGGAGAGTAGCGGCTGCAAAGAAACATTGCAGTTCAACCTCAGAGGGAGGTAGATCTGAATATCATCGGCAAAGATGTGGAAGGACACATTATGTTTACGGAGCACATCGCCCAGAGGGAGCAAGTACAGAATAAACAACAGGGGGCCTAGTATGGACCCCTGAGGTACGCCACCTAATGTTTATGTTGCTGTTATCTGAACTTGGCTGTACAGTAAGGCTGCTCGTGGAATTAAATCATTAAAAGATTCATAAAAACACAAAGAGGCTTCATTTCCAGCTAAGATGGAGTTTAAAATGAACACTGCAGTGTATCCTCTGCTAAAGGAGGTAATGGAGGAATCATTGCACCTGTTTCTTAAGCGCTCTAAGTGTTCATGTATAACATGGTCTGATATGTGTGTATGCTGTATGTACATTTTATTATGCATACAGTGAAACTTACCCTAATCCTTTGGTGGGAAAAAAAAAGTATGAAGATTTTTAATGTGTAATGAAAGGGGAAAAAGCAGATTTTTAATTAGAATGACCTGAAATTTCTTTTTTTGTAAGCAATTTATCTGCTATTGAATGTGAGCAGTCCTGCTTGAGCCACGGTTAGTTTCAGTTTTGCAGAAGTGATTATAAAAGCTGTTTGCTGCTTTTGTTTGGCTCATATAGCCCATAATCACTCAGGTATCCTGCTGAACCAGAGATAAGAATACGCAGCTCGCTCTCCTGAGCTTTGCTCCAAGCAACCGATGGTGACAAATCAAACAGTCGCTGATCATCTTACTAATAATAACCTTAACTAACCTTTAAAGCACATTTTGAGAACAGTCTTACATGTACCTTTGGAAAGCCTTTATTATTATCAGGTACAATAAATCAGTAACACAATGAATAAAACGGGCTTCAAGTGTACTACATAAAATTATATAGAGATTTTGTTTGTTTTTACTTTTGGCTCTGACTGACCAAAGTGAATTTTAAACCAAGCACCCTAAAATGTAATTGGAGCACAAAGTCCAGTGTAGGGCAGCACGGTGGCACGGTGGTTAGCACTGTTGCCGCACAGCAAGAAGGTCCTGAGTTCAATTCCACCATCAGGCCGGGGTCTTTCTGTGTGGAGTTTGCATGTTCTCCCCGTGTCTGCGTGGGTTCCCTCCGGGTACTCCGGCTTCCTCCCACCGTCCAAAGACATGCAACTTGTGGGGATAGGTTAATTGGATAATCCAAATTGCCACTAGGTGTGAATGTGCGAGTGAATGTGAGTGCGAATGGTTGTCTGTCCCTGTGTGTTGGCCCTGCGACAGACTGGCGACCTGTCCAGGGTGTACCCCGCCTCTCGCCCTATGACAGCTGGGATAGGCTCCAGCGCCCCCCGCGACCCTGAAAAGGATAAGTGGAAGCGAATGGATGGATGGAAAGTCCAGTGTATGCTATTCCAGCTAGCATCTCCCCCTCCCACTGTATGTGCTACACAGTCTCAGTCAGGCTTTTTGTAAATGGGCACCTGTTTATGATGTCATGTTGGCTGTGGTATACCCTCTTTGGATCTGGTGCTCAGGGCCTGTTCCTGTCACGATCAAAGCCTCTGTGCTGGCCTGTCCAACATTAATCAGCATCAGCCAGGCTCAGAAACCTTTTGAGCCTGGCTGATAGAGGTGTGCTGTCCGAGATGACGTCTGCTTTCATCTAAACTGTTTCTAAACTTTATCTAGATGTTTCCTTGCTGCGTTGAGCTTATGAGGCACAGATGTTTAGAAACACTGCTCCACGGTGTGGTTGAAAACACCTATTGGATGGAGCCTGCCTATTTGCCTGACTCGCTGTCAACTTTACTCAATAATGCGAGAGGTGGAATTGCTTGTATATTAAAGTGCTTTGAGAGTTTACAGAGTAATGTGATGAGCTCCCGATTCAGACTCTTAAAACATCACAGGCTCTAAGGCAACAAGAGAAAACTCGTCGTGCAGCGGTCAACAAAAACTACAACAGACAGAGCTGTGAGAGTGAAGATATGAAGATATTAAATGGCCTGTATTTATATAGCGCTTTACTAGTCCCTAAGGACCCCAAAGCGCTTTACATATCCAGTCATCCACCCAGTCACACACACATTCACACACTGGTGATGGCAGCTACATATTACACAAATTAAACATATTTACATGTAGAATGAAAAGAACCTTGTAGCTTGACTGTCTAAGTTAGTACAAGTACAATCAGACTCATGAAGGAGGCTGAGATTACATAATTGTTGTTGGAACTGAAAAAGAGGAAAACTGTTAGAAAATGCATCAGATCCACATCTATTTGTGTTTGAGCGCCCTCTAGTGGAATTTGCTTTGATAGGACAGACTTTAAATCAACATAATAAATATCAACTTTCTTTAAAAGTCAATTAGTTATATGCTACCCTGGAAAAACCCCAATCTTTGAGGAAAGCTTGATATTAAATCCAAATATTCTGAAAATATGTCAATAATTGTGATTTGTGTTTTTAAAATGTCTCAGACCGTGACATTTTTCAGTTTCAATCTGCTCACAATTTATGGGGAATTCTTAATTCATAAATTTAAACTTAGTAACAAGAAACTTCAATTTAAAATTTTCATAAACCAGCTTTGAGCACAACTCCAAATCTGCAACAGACAACAGTTTTCCATTTATATACACTCTTCTGTGGATTTAAAAAATACATGTCTCGTCAATAATATTGTTGTCTTAATGTTAACCTTATTGTTTCTGTCTCCCTTTTTTATATTGTGCAAATATTATTTCTGCTGTTTTGAGCCTCTGGTTAATATTGTAAATGTTATTTGTCTTATTGTTTTTGTTGTAAACAAACAAATAAAGAGAAATAAGTAAATAAAAATAAACATTTGCAAACGTTTGCTGTTGAACTTAGCAGCTGTGATAAATGTAGTATCGCAGGAAAACCTAATGCATGAGTGCTCTGTGGTTCTGTGCGTGAAACATCTTATTTTTCACTGACAGCATTAAAAATAAATCTGCATCACAGGTGAGCTCTGGTCTGCAGGATTATCTATATCTGACTACTTGAACGTAGTGAAGATGATGCAGTGAGGAAGTGTGCAGTAGTTTGCTGAATGAGACTTTTAACTACCCTTTCTGAATACATGCTGTATTGAAACAGTTGAATTACAATCCCACCATCCACCCACCGCAGTGTGGTTGATGAAGATCAGCTTTAGTTCAAGCATTGTAGCTGCATTCTCTTAAACTGGCCAGCAGAGGGCGACTTGTGCTTGTGAAAAGACTTCTGAAGTGTACAGGAAGCAGCTCCCTCACTCATGGTGGTCATTGAATGAGTCAGAGATGAAGATTAATCAGGATTAGACAAGATAACGTGATAAAGGTTTAAGTGTTTATTTAAAAATAAAAATCTGTTTAGCTCTGTGCTCTATGTGGGAAACAGTGTCTTTATTTAAATAGAAGACCAGAAAACATCAAACTGTAAACATGCTGAGCTCCTCCATGCTGCTCCCTCTGCTGTCTGACAGGTTCAAACAGGATCCAGCCTTTAAGAGCCAAACACATTTCAGCTTTCATCTTCAGTTTTACTCTTAAAGATAATGAACTCTCAGCTCCTGATGAATGTTTTATTTTCTGTTCTGTAATTTAACAAATTATTCATCTCCAGCCTGAGATTTTCTTCATTTGTGTCTTTAACACAGAAGACCTAAAGCATTGTTTCTATTTCACCTTTATATGTCACAGAGAAAAAACTTCTCTACAGAGAATGAAATCTGTCCTCACAACATTATTTTTATGCTGTCCCTTAACATGCGGCCCAGAGGCTACAAGACAGTTAGAAGGACTTTAAATCACTGAAATAAGGATGAATATTTAAATGTGACTCACACTGACACACCATTTTGACATTTACAATAAAATAGTCTGATTGGGTGTGTTAATTATTGTCGCCTGACTTCCAGGTTTAACTCTGTCCTAACGTCACATCTTTTTTGGGTATTTTAAACACTTTCAGGCCAAAAGGACGTGTAGTGGCAATTCCATCCATCCATCCATCCATCTTCATCCGCTTATCCGAGGTCGGGTCGCGGGGGTAGCAGCCTAAGCAAAGAGGTCCAGACCTCCCTCTCCCCAGCCACCTCCTCCAGCTTGTCCGGGGGAATACCAAGGCGTTCCCAGGCCAGCCGAGAGATATAATCTCTCCAGCGTGTCCTGGGTCTGCCCCGGGGCCTCCTCCCGGTGGGACATGCCTGGAACACCTCGCCCAGGAGGCGCCCAGGGGGCATCCTTGCCAGATGCCCGAACCACCTCAGCTGGCTCCTTTCGATGTGGAGCAGCAGCTGCTCTACTCTGAGCCCCTCCCGGATGGCCGAACTTCTCACCCTATCTCTAAGGGAGAGGCCAGCCACCCTTCGGAGGAAGCTCATTTCCGCCGCTTGTATCCGCGATCTCGTTCTTTCGGTCACTACCCACAGCTCGTGGCCATAGGTGAGGGTAGGGACGTAGATCGACCGGTAAATTGAGAGCTTCGCTTTTACACTCAGCTCCCTCTTCACCACGACTGACCGGTGCAGCGTCCGCATTACTGCAGCCGCAGCCCCAATCCGTCTGTCGATCTCCGGCTCCCTTCTCCCATCACTCGCGAACAAGACCCCGAGATACTTGAACTCCTCCACTTGGGGCAGGAACTCATCCCCGACCCGGAGTGGGCACTCCACCCTTTTCCGGCTGAGAACCATGGCCTCAGATTTGGAGGTGCTGATCCTCATTCCCGCTGCGTCACACTCGGCTGCGAACCGCTCCAGTGCGAGCTGGAGGCCCTCACCCGATGAAGCCAACAGAACCACATCATCCGCAAAATCAGAGATGAGATTCTGAGGCCACCAAAGCGAAAGCCCTCCGCCACTTGGCTGCGCCTAGAAATCCTGTCCATAAAAATTATGAACAGAACCGGAGACAAAGGGCAGCCCTGGCGGAGCCCATCACCCACCGGGAACGAGTCCGACTTATTGTAGTGGCAATTCCTTTACTTTTAAAAGATCAAACGTCCCACAACTTAAAAGTCCACAAGCCACTGCTGCACTGAGGTAATATTTTGTACGCAGGCAAAAGAAGTCCACTGTCCAAACCTTTTAGTTGAGAGTTTTGGTTTATTTATCCATTTTGGCAAGCAATAACAAGATCCTTCCTGCTGCTTCTCCTGCTCTGGTAAAAAACCATAGGCCCACCCCAATGCATGCTGGTCCTATACCAGTCTCTTTATTTATAGAAACAAAATGGCCCTACAGCTCTTACTGGCTAATTTAACAAAATAACAACAAACAAAACAAATCATTTAAAACAAAATATTAACCGACAAATAAACCCCAAAATAAAAATAAACTAACAAACTTTAACTAATTTCAAAATAATAAAAAATAAAAAACAAATAGCTCCAACAGGACGTACAACCTGCATTTGTCTTTGTTTCACTGTAGTTAACAGAACATCCAAGTAGTTCATTGGATTCTTTACATTTTTTACTTTTTTACATTTTTTACATACATAATTTGCATGTATCATCCCCTCCGATTTTAAGTAAGAATACACAAAACAAGTATTTAAGAATAATTGTTGGCGGTTTTATTAGAGTAACAGACAGCTCTGAGAGAGTCCAAACATTTCATGTGGAGGCTGATGGACTGTGGATCTCTTAGTTTTGTGCAGATAAGACGAACAAACAAAAAAACACCAGAACAGAACACAATCCATTTCCTCTTCAGACTGCTGTCAGACATTATCTACTACACTCTGACGTCTGGAATCAGTCCTGCCTGCTGTTTGCTGAGGAGGAAGTAGTTCATTCTCAACTGTCAGAGTGACATCAGGGATCCTTGTGGAGTGTTGGTGACTGTTGTTTGCTTCCGGGGTCATTTCTGTCTCTGTGTTCATCAGCAGGAGATTCAGAGTTCAGAAATCTCTCAGACATTTCAATCTGCTGTTCAGTGGGAGGATGATCTGAGTCCTGACAACATTTTTTATATGTTATGTAGATCAAAACAACAACAACAACAACAACAACAACAACAGCAGCAACTGAAAGACCGATGATGAGTCCAACAGATCCACTCTTCTCTCTTCCATCCTCCTTCCCTCCATCCTCCTTCCCTCCATCCTCCTTCCCTCCATCCTCCTTCCCTCCATCCTCCTTCCCTCCATCCTCTGTGTCTCCTCCTGTCTGACCTGCAGGTGAGAAACAGGTGTGAGGTGTCAGCTGTCAGGTAGGTGATGAGTGAAGAACAGAACAGAATCCATTTCCTCTTCAAACTGCTGTCAGACATTATCTACTGCACTCTGATCACATCACTCAGACCAGCTGCTTTCTACAAAGTCTCATCAACAACATCTTTAGAAACAAACATCAACAACCAGGAAGCAGCTTCACCTCTGATCACACACACACTCAACTCTACTCACTCACCTGGAGGATCAACAACTCTCAGTGTGACATTGCAGATGGATTTATATGTTTCATTGATGAAGACACGACACTCGTATGCCCCGGTGTCGTTTTTTGTCACATTCTTCAGATTTAAATACACATTCCCATCTTTCTTCTCTCGCTCATCCAGAGCCGCCCGGTTGTGAAAAGACGGATGCTGGTTGCGTGGTTCAAAGTGCCCGTCCCGCTCTAAATAGACATATTCTTCTACCAGGTCAGCTCTGGTCCACTTTACGCCTGTGAAGTTGTTATCTGGATCTTGACACATCAGAACAACATGCTCTCCAGGTGTAGCTGTTACATCTAAAAGAGAAACAACACAGAGCACAGAGATTAAAGGTCATCAGTCAGCATTCAAAGCTCAGTAACACTCAGTAACTGTATAATATTTGTTAATGCTGACTAAAATAACCCTGATAATGTTCTTAGCTGCTCTGTGCTCGACTTCTGTTGAAATCATCTTAGGCCAAACTTTTTTTTTGTTTGAACTAAAATCAAATTGAACATGTTCACACCTCAATTGTCTGTGGTATGAACATCTCCAACCCCATAATGTGCACTTTTCCCTCTTTAAAAATGCTACATTTCACAGACTGCAGTGAGACAGCCTCACATAGAGCCTGATAACCACGGAAACCTTCTTTAAGTTCAGTTCCTGTCACCTCACTGAACATCATTATTCACTTTTACTTCTTTTTGTCACGTTTAGTTCGTAGTTTGGTGAGTGCCAAAAGTTAATTAAAATCTGTATTTATTTGCAAATGAGAGTATCTCATAATGATAAAACCCCTGTGGTTGTCTCCAGGGGCGGAGCGTGGGGGTGGCTTACTGGGCTTAAGCCCGGGTTGTTTTGTCAGAAGCCCGGGGTATTTTGGAGTGTAATTTTTTCATAGTTAGATGCCTGGCTGACAACTGTATAAAACAACAGTACACACAATATTCGAAGCACATAGTGCACACTGTGGGAATTTACGACTGTGCGTGAATCCCCCCCTGATATTGGTATGATCCAAGCTCAGGCACTAAGCGACTGAGCGAGGGGGCGGGGCAGCTGCTACCCGTGAGTGCGCTGTTGGAGAGACGGAGCCAGCCATACTAAGGAGAGCTTAAGTTTGACCAGATACCAAAGCAAATCATTTGTACCGTACAAATAATGTAAATATGACGGTGCATCACGAAAAATTGATATCAAACTGATCACTTGACCAATATTACGTTACTTGCTCTTCAAGTGAATCAACAAATGGCGAAATGAAAAGCGAACAAATGCTATTTTTTTTTTGAGAGTCTTAGCTTACGTGTGTTTATTTCATATTTTCAGTTCTTACCCTCCCCGACTAAATCGGTTTCAGTTATGTACTGAAATATAAGAATGGACATTAGAGGCTTCTTTCAAAGAAAAAACTCAGGTAAATGTTATTTTATATATTATGCTTTGTATGTTGTTCAGTATATTTC
The DNA here is from genome assembly GCF_900408965.1 of Simochromis diagramma. Lineage (NCBI taxonomy): Eukaryota > Metazoa > Chordata > Actinopteri > Cichliformes > Cichlidae > Simochromis > Simochromis diagramma. The sequence continues at coordinate 87,476 of NW_024386781.1, forward strand.
TATGCAAAACAAGAGGGATTTCAGTACACAGCAGGATATTCACATTTGTAACCAGATATTTACACTTTAGGGAGAAAACATAAAACATTTTTACTGCACAACATCAATTTAGAGTAAACTTTTGTTTTAGATAAATATAGAAATATCTTTTGAATTAGTTAAATGTCACAATAAAGAGAGACAGAGCTGTCTATTTTTTATCACTTTCATCAAATTTAGGAGCACATATACACTAAGTTTATTGTTAATTAATAAGAAACTCCAGACGATTCCATTCTGAGCTGAAGAAGCTTCTGATTGGTTCGTAGAGTCCATGTGAGTAAACTGGTGGCACAGCTGTGGATGCATATAAGGCAAAACACAGAGCCTGTTTCTGTGACATGGAAACATCAAGAGATGTCAACCAAAACACCAGGAACAGAACTGTGGAGCTCCATAAGTGTGGCTCAGTTTGAATACAATTTGGTGTCATTTGCAATTAAGAAATACAGATAGTTTCTCTCTCTGGATGAGGAAGAGACAGAAATAAAGTTAATGTTTTTTTCCCCCTTTGGGGGGGGGGGGGGGGGGGGGGGGGGGGGGGGGGGGGGGGGAGGGGGGGGGGGGGGGGGGGGGGGGGGGGGGGGGGGGGGGGGGTGAGGGGGTGTAGAGCGCGGGGGGGGGGGGGGGGGGGGGGGGGGGGGGGGGGGGGGGGGGGGGGGGGGTAGAAATGACTGAAAGATTAATTGGCTCTGTTTTGAGTTTTGTTCAAAAAAGAATGACTCATATAGGGAAAAATATTATCACAGTGTGCAGGACACTTAAACTAGTTTTTAATTAAGCAGCGAGCAGAACAAAACAGGGCTGTATCAAGACACGAGACTAAACCCCAATTCAACCAGACCAAGAACTGATCCAGAATAAAAACAGGACACAACAGTTCAAATCAGGACTACTGGGATTAACCAAGAAGAACCGAATCAGAAACTAGATGATAGTAGCACTAAAAAATCACATAGACCTGCACTACATTTATTTTTTTAATTTTACAAAGTACAATATTTAGATTGAGAAAAGTTTATGAATATTTGGCCTTGTTGTGCAACAAGCCTGCATAACTTAATAAATATAGAATTGAAAAATAACAAACCTAAAAAAGAAACACTAGGTACGAGACACATGAGGACCATGATACGGTGATATTTTTGGTAAACAACCATTTGACTAACATGTGTGTCCACCTGCTCTTGCTCATCTGTTCTGTCCTTGTTCTCCATCTCCTCTCTGTTCCTCTCTCCCTCTTTGCTGAAAATCATCAAATATACAGAATTTACAAACTCTTCAGATAAAAACACAAACACTTTTTTAATTGTAACATCAAATCAGACTAAATGTTCTTTTTTTAGATTGATAAATATAAAAAATATTTGTTAACTTTAAGAGGAAAG